>NC_069662.1:69260293-69575293 GCF_027244095.1 Hemicordylus capensis
TTGAAACAACTCCTTATCTTAAGGATACTGGCACTACTGAGCCAGTATAATACAGAAACATCAAAAGGAAAAATTCATAAGGCATGAATTGATGTGACAGTAGAAAGGCATCATTAGTGCCTGGTTTTGCAGGGGAAGAAATTGGTCAGATTCTGAAAACTGAACTTCATTCTTAGACTGCGGTAAGTGGTTCTTTGTAGTAGTGTTCTTCTTGCTCAAACAAATGTAACTAGCTGGGCCGATCGCAGACCATCTGCGCCTCCAGCCGGCCCACCCACCGCCGCTGCCTGTTTCTCCTCAATGCCCCCGCCAGCGCGCCTGGCTTTCTGGCTGGCCAGCCTGCTTCTTCTCCCCCATGCCCCCCCCCGCGCTTTCTGGCTGGCCTCCTCCCAGTGGCCGGCCCGGCCCACTGCCTCTTCCTCCTGCTCGCAGGCGGGCTGCTGCTGCCTCCTGCTCCCGGCGGCTGAGCTGGCCCACCACCACCTCCTCTTCCTCCTCGCGGCCGGGTCGGCCCACCGCTGCCACCGCCTCCTCCTCCTGGCAGCCAGCCCAGCCCGCTGCTGCCTCCTCCTCTTCCTCCTGGTGGCTAGGCTGGCCCGCCACCACCTCCTGCTCCTCGCTATTTTCTCTCCCGTCCCCATCACTATCCAGGCAGCTGCTTGCAAACTCTCGCGAGGGCTGCCAGACATGGGATTAGCGACAGGTACGTTTAAGAGATTTAAGTATATAGATTGGCACTTCAGCTTCCCTTCAGGAAGGGTACATTAGTAGGATTCATATGCAGGCACTATTGTGCCTGCATAACTATAGGATGAATCTTTTGATGGAGCCTTGCCAAACTGAGCAACCTCAAGCAGTGGAAAGAACAACTATTTGGCATAACGTATTCAGAACAGAATATGAACACATAATGTAACAACTGTCAGACTGCACACAAACAAAATGCATACATATAGTCTGGGAGAATGTGCAATCTCATGGAAATGTTTCTGAAAAAATTGTATGGATTGTTTTGTTTGCCTTGAAAATTTATCTAGATGAAGAATTACCATGGTGTCACATTTGCATGTGTGGCACTTAATTAACAATTAATTATTTTAAGCATTTACATAGTGCCTCAACTTCCATCTCTAGGCAGTTTATATTTTAAAACAATAAAGTATTGTAAAAACAATTTATGAATTCACAATCTAATTAAAACTTGGTTGTACAGATGTGTTTAAGGTATTTTAAAAGCTGTCAGACGTGACAGAGCTCTTGTTTCAGCAAGAGTGCATTCCAAAGCCACGAGGGACAGGGTGGGGAGGGCATCCCTGAATGGCCACCAGACATATTGGTGACAGCTGTAGACATACCTCTCCAGACAATTTAATAGGTGACAAAGGTGACAATTTTAATTCATGACAGAGTAGGTGTTCTCTTAAATTTCTATGCTGGCCTGTACAGAGAAGGGGGCGGGGAGGAGAGAACCCCTGAGGGAGCTGAGATGTGGCAGCACAGTGGCGGGGGAGGGGGGGCAGATGACAGGGATCCAAGCCTGGCACCAAGCGTGTTGTTGTTGACTGAGTTTGCAAGATGCAGTTGTATGATGGGCTGCAGTGTGTATTTGTTTCCGTTCCATGCTTGTGAGGACTGCTGCCACATGCTGGTGTGTGTGTGGGGGTCTTTTTGAGAGGAATGGGAGGCGATGTGACACTTAGCTAGGCACTAGGGTTGCACGTTCTGTATTTTTTCTGTTTTGATTTGTACCAAATCCAAATCAACCCCATTTTGTATTTTGTCCGAAATTAAGCCTTCCGAATCACCCCATTTTTGTTTTGTATCTGAATTAATCCAAATCTGAATCTGAATTAATTCAGATTAAAAAATGGGCCACATGGTCAAAAGAGTGGGTGGAGGTTATAGTGCCCAATGAGTGGAAGCTACCACAAAAATTTCAAAGGAATTGGGCAAACGGCTGATTTTTGGTGAATTTTTGAAGTTTGCTCATCTTTCAGATTTTCCCCATAGGGTATGATGGAGGTTTCAGGAAAAGTATAGCTTCACGTGGGGGTGGGGGTGGGAAGGGGTGGCCCAGAGTGGTTGGTGGTAGTGCCCAGTTGGTACAAGGAAGCTACCTAAATTTTTTCAGAGGAATTTGGCAAAGGGCTGATTTTTAAAGAATTAATGAAGTTATATGTCTTTCAGATTTTCCTCGTAGGGTATAATGGAGGTTTCTGCAGTCCCATAACTCCACTTGAGGGGCACTGGGTTGGCCCAGAGCAAGTGGCGGTGTAGTGCACATAGGGTGCCAACCACCCACATGGGTTGCCAACCCATGAAGTACAGGGTTTTGTTGTTCTAGAGGTGTTCTGAGCGTAGGTTCTCTAGTAGCATATGAGAGTGGATTCATGGTTTTTCATTAAAAATCTCATTTGCTACCAGAGAATCTAAACGCAACACCTCAGAAACAACATAGCCCAGTACCCCAACGGGTTAGCAATCCAGGGGGGTGTTTGACACTCTCTGTGCACTACACCACCACTTGCTTTGGGCCATCCCGGTGCCCCCCAGGTGGAGTTATGGGGCTGCTGAAACCTCCATTATTCCCGATGGGGAAAAAATCTTAAAGACGCGTAAACCACAAAAATTCCTAAGAAATCAGCCCTTTGCCCTATTTGTAATCTGGGTGCACCACCCTTGGAGCACTGCTACCCAACCCACTGTTTTGCCCCTGAAGCCCCACATAAACAAGTTGAAAGAGTGAAGAGAATGATGAACAACAATGACACTTAATTTTTGGCACAGTTATTTGAGAATTTTGCAGTGGGTAGGAGCCTGTCCCTGGGTCATGGTTACAAGAAAGAGAGAAGCAACTAAGATTCCTGGGGATGTCAATAGATTGACAGGGGTATTCCCCACCCCCCTCCTTTTGTCTCCTGTAGTCCCATATGGATGATCTGTCCCTGCAATGGCAAAAGTTGTGAACCACTGGCTTAGACATCATGTCCCACCAAATTACATTATGGTCTAAATTACATTAGACTGCTCAACTTGGCAACAAAACTTAGACACCACTATAACTCATAAAAATCAGAAGAAAAACACAATAGCTCTTCAAAAGAGCCCTGAACAAGTCAAGAGATTCTTTCTAAACCTTTGGAAAGAAAAACCTGTGTCATTTCAGAACTTTCCTAATCAGCTTCTCGAAAAGCTTCTCCACACAATTTATACCATGGCTTTTTGCAAGAGCTTTGGAATTGCATTGAGCTCCCAAAGATATTTGGGTGTTTCTGTCTCAAAATGCTGTCTTCCAAATCACTTTGCAAGGTCAGTTTGCATTTCAATCACACTGAATACAACACATACTTAACTAAACCATTCAGGTTCAAGAGCTCTTTGCATATCTTATCTTCTGCTAATCACTCAGTGCCTCAGCTGGAGTGGAGAGAGTCAGAGAAGTCAATTTCAATTGCAATGCTTTTCCGAAGAACAAAGCATTCTGTCCGAAACACAGTCATTTCGATTTGGAAACAAAAATCTCTGTTTTTAAATTCTTGATTTTGTTTTGGTTACAAAACCTCCGAAATTGCTGTTTTGGGGCAAAAAATGTTTTGTACCCAAATCAAAATGCACAAGCCTACTAGGCACCTATTCATTACTGCTGCTGCTGCTTCTGAGCTGTCCCCCTCCCTGTGGGAATGAACCACAGCATCTTCTTGCTGGAAGAGGGTACTGGAGGGTTAAGAAGCAATCATCTCAGGTGGCTTGTCACGGAGAGAAGGGGCTGCTGAAATTCACTGAAGCTTTTGTGCAGCTTTCTCTCTTTCTGCCTCTCTCTACCTGTGCTACTACTGCAAGGGGAGCAGAATGAGCCTGGGAAGAGGAGGAAGAGGAAGAAGAAGCTTCATGAAGGAACTTTCTGCTTGTGAACTGAGAAGCCAGCATAGGCGTGCATCCCAGCGGGACAAAGATCTATTATTTAGAGCTCAGAGACTTTAGTGGGAAGAAGCAGCTGCTCCCCCCCTAAACCTTTTGCAGAAAACTTGCATTTTCCCTGGTGTCCCCAACTCCCCTCCCCACCAGTGATCATACACTGCCTAGTGATGCAGAACCAGCATCTTGTATGCTCCACCCCTCCTACTCTTGCTCCGAGGCGGCAGCGGATCTTCTGAGGAGGGAGGGGGCCGTTCCCCCCCCCCTTTTCCAGCCCCCTTGCTTGGCTTTCGGTTGAGCGTTTTGCTCAGTGCTTGGGAGATGGGAAGTAATGATAGCTGGCACCTGAACTGAACTGTGTGTCCCCGCAGCCCACCCCGAGCACTTGCAGTTGCAAATCACTCAGAACAGACAACACAGCTGTCAAATTCCCCTTCATTGTGTTTTGAGAAAGGCTGAATTATTGCCAATGGCCATTCCACACATCTCAGGAGAAGTGGCAGGGAATACCAGAAAGCTCAGCTTAAAAAAAAAAAAAAGCTACTGGAAATAGAGGATTTTTTTACCCTGGACATGGTACACTCCAATCTGGAGTGGATTTGAATTAACAACCCTCTCTATAAAGCCTCCTGGAGAGGTGCAGAGAGCAGACACGGCAGGGTGAAGAGCAAGAGAGTGCTTCAGGTTGTGCCTTAGATTGGTGAGAGCAACCTGGCAAGGCTGGGAGAGAGGGGAACTTGGTCAGATTGAAGCACCTTCTCTCTCTCTCTCACTCTCTCTCTCTCTGGTCTGGTGAGGTGAGGAGGAAAAGCCTGTCTTGGTGTTTTCTTCTGCCTCTAGTGGAGAGGAACGGAGTGATGATGAGCAATTTAACTCTTTACAGCCTGGCAGACAGCACCGCAGTAACTTACTTTCCTGGAAGTAAGCAGAGTAAGTGTAGATAAGTAAGCTGCGGGGGAAGATCTCATTGAGACTCTAAGAGATCAGCATGTTCTTGAAGTTTGTCTTAAGTCATTCTGTAGTTCCAAATTCCAGCACATTATTTGATGATATCCTTGACCTTTTGAAACCCTAAAGACAATAAAAATTGCAGTGAAAGGCTACACACAGACAATTTACGTTCAAATATTGAGATCCCTTTTTATAAGGTCTCTAGCAGTCCCTACTATTTTCCTTTTCTTTCCTTTTTTCCCCTTTTTTTGGACGAGCATTAATGAGGACCTAACAAGTATTTTATGAATATAAAGGTAAGCAGGTTTTTGTTTTTTTAACCAACTATGGTCATAACTGAATCTGAAGAAAAAGAAAAACTCAGCAAATGAACAGAAATATGCTGACTTTTAAAACTGCTGTTAAAGTCAGGTTTTTACTCTTCACTACCTTTTAAAATACTTTTTCTGAATATAACTAACATTACTACTTTGTTAATATGGTTTGTGCAAACAATACTAACTAAACAGAAATGTTACTGTCTGTGTGTTTATGCTATATACATCTCAAAGTACCTTATATAGCAAAAGGCACAAGAAAATGATTCCCTGTCCCCAAGGGGCTCACAGTACATGCACAAATACACTTGCAAGAGCCACCGTAGAGATGATATCCTGGGCTAAATAGGAACAATTACTTTCCCCCTGCTACACATAAGAAAGCCACCACTTTGCCCAGTTACCAGGCAAAATACAAAGTGCTGTTTTGTTTCTGGCAAAATAAAAAGTTTTGTTTCTGGGCAAAACACAAAGTGCTGGTTATTACCTTTAAAGCTCTGAATGGCTTGATAGGGGTGTGCACGGAACCGGTCCGGCCCTCATCGAAACCCCACCCCCCACCCCCAGTCCGGTCCCGGACTGGTCTGTGAACTTTTTTTTTTAAAAAAAATTAAACGTAAAATAAGTACCTGTAGCCCCTTTGGGGCCTTGCTGTAGCCGTGGGTGTGTGTGTGTCTGCGCAGGTTCCCTCTCCCCCCGCCGGCCTTCCTCATCACTGCTGTGGCCGGGTAAGCAAAGCCTTTTTGGCCCTTTCGGGCCTCTGTACAAGCGAGTGGCCGCCATTTTGGCGGCCGCAGTGCATGAGTGAATGTGACAAAGCGTGGTGTTGACAATTTAGAACACTTGATGAGAATGTGGAGCTGCAAATGAAAGACTAACAGGTGGCCAATGGTACTGTTTTTTTCAACATGATGGATGTTCCTGCCATTGTCAGTTTCATTATCTGGTTGTACAACTACTCAGACTGGGAACAGAATGCAGCATGGAATCCAAAATTGGACATAGTTTCATTTCCCTAAAGAAAGCTGATGGAAACAAAAACAATGTAATTATTGTGGTTTTGTGCACTTGACTAGCTACCAGACTTGTGGCGAGCTCTTCTATCTAACCCCCTGCCCAATACAGCAATCTCCTATGGTGTCCCTGACAATTGGCTGTCGAGCCTATCATTGCAAGAGGCAGACTGTTCCATTGTCTATTGCAGATGGGAAATTCTTTCTAATGCCTAGTCTACATCCTTTACATTTCAATACATTGGTTCTAGTCCTGCCCTCAGGAGCAAGTCCACTCCATCCTCTATGTAACAGTCCATCAGTTATTTGCTATCATGTTTCCCCTTAGTCTTCTCTGAGCCCAACTCTTTCAACCATTCCTCAAAGGACTTGGTTTCCCGACCCCCTCACCATCTTTTTTGTCCTCCTCTGAAATACTTCCAGTTTATCAATGTCTTTCTTTAAACGTGGGGTCCAGATTTAGACACACATTTTAAGTGAGGTCTGACCAGCACAGAGCAGAGTGGAGTGCTTACTTGTCATGAACTGGATGCTATGCTTCCAAGATTGATCTTGCTATTTTAGCAGCTGTATCACATTCCTGGCTCGTGTTCAACTTATCCACTAAGACACCTAAGTCGCTTTCACATGTATTGCTCCCAAGCCAGGTCTTTGATTTTTCTTGTCAACATTAAGGACTTTAGATTTATCTCTGCTGAACTTCATCTTGTTGGTATTGGCCCAATATTTGAGCCTGTCCAGATCATATTGAATCTTCAATCTGTCTTCTAAGCAGATTCAGTTTGTCTTCTAAGATTCCCCCTCTCAGTTTCATGTCCTCTGTAAATCCAAAAAGAACCTTGCTCCTTCTTCCTCCAAGTCATCTATGAAAATGTTGAACAGCACAGGGTCCAGGATGGAGCAATCCACAATATACCTCCCTCCAGGATTATGTGGAGCTATTAATAAGTACTTGTTGGCTATAGTTGTTCAACCAGCTGTGAATCCACCCAACAGTAGCATCATCCAGCTCACATTTATCCTTTTCAACTATCAGTTCTCACGATTCGGCTGTGTTAATTATGCTGCTGAATGTCAAGCAGCGAAGGAAGGAGGTGGCATGTTCACTCCTAACTCCCAGTTGTTTGAGAAATGAAAAGGACTGGAAACTGATCATGTAGGAAAGGTCCATTGTGGTTGCTCAGCATGGGCAATGGACATTAGCAACAGACATCCAAATCTAAGATCGCTGATGTTGATTGCCTGCACTAAGCAACCATGATGGACTCCTCTCACAGTTCTTTTCCCCTCACAGACAACCATGAATTGGGAGTGCACAAGCCGCCTCCTGCTCCTGCCACCACTCAACATTAACTTCCTCTTGAGGATGGTGGAATTTTTCTATGGTGCTGGCTTCTGAGGTTTATAGCTACGTGAGCAGGGCCTCTCTAGCCCAGTATATAAGTGATATAGTGTGAGTGAGGGGTATTCCCACCCCTATAATGTATGGGAACATTTATGGATGAGACATCGTTTGCTGTTAGTATATATGATTAAGGAATTCACAACCACAAGATGTGTCTAATGCCACTGTGTATAGGGGTGTGCACAAAACCGGAATACCCAGTTTGGTTCAAGTAGAACCGGACTCGAACTGAACTGGGTCCAGTCTGGTTTTGTGCACACTAAGGTGTGCCCAGTCTGACTCAAGTCCAAACGGATTCGGGCCTGGCTCAGTGGGTGACGGGAAAAATTTAGACACAAAAATGGACTTACCACCATTGTGGGGCCTTTCGGGGGGAGGTCTGCTGAGGTTTCTCCCCTGGTCTCAAATGGCCCATTTTCAGCATTCACAATGGTCATTTGCATGGCCGGACACAGAGATAGCCAGTGTGCATGTGCAGCAGCCTCCAAAATGGCCACGACCAGTGCAGAAAACAGCCCAAAATGGTGGAGGGAGGGGGAACTTTGGGAGATGCCCTGTGGCTTCGGCAGCGCCCCTGAGGCCCTGCAATAGTGGCAAGTTTGCCATTTTTTGTCTGTTAAAAAATAAAACCTGAACCAGCCCCGGACCGGCTCAATCTCTATCCGAACTTGGCCCAGTCCGGTTTGAGGGCGAGCCCTCAAGCCAGCCAGTTCAAGGGGTCAGCCACCATTGAGGGGCGACAGAAACAATTGAGACTTCTTAGATTGTTGTTTGCTTTCTATAAAAGGGCAAGAGAATCAGTGCATAAGCACAGATATAATCTAATTTTATAATGAAGTTTATGAACAAATTTGACTCTGCACATTCTCAGGAACTGTGGACATATTAAGATTTATATAAAGAAAATTGGGGTCTGACACTCATGTTTAAGGAGTGAACAATATTCATAATTCAGCAACAGGCCTCACTGAATGAAGAGGGTAACGGAAGAAGGGCTGGTGGTATACTGAATACCAAGAGCCAGCGTGGTATAGTGGTTGGACTCCTGCACTAGGACTGGGGAGACGTGAGTTCAAATCCCCATTCAGCCATGATACTTGCTGGGTGACTCTGGGCCAGTCACCTCTCTGTCAGCCTAACCTACTTCACAGGGTTGTTGTGAGGAGGAACTTAAGTATGTAGTACACTGCTCTGGGCTCCTTGGAGGAAGAGCAGGATATAAAATGTAAATAAAAATAATAATACAACAGATTAGTGACTCTTCCCTTTGGTTTGCAAATAACTTTCATCTGTTCAGGTGCCTTTAGAATTGCAAACTAACATTTTCTAACTCGGCCCTGATCTGTCAAGAGGGATTTTGTTTCTTTGATCTTGAAAAAAAATATTATTTTCTTCATAAACTTGGCTATAACATTAAATAGATTCTATCAGCTGCTTGTGTGCCCTTTTTAAAAAAAGTTAAAAGTCTCAATTCACTGAGTCTCCCTGCCTCGACTCTGCTCCTTATGGTATTCTTTCTGCAAGTCTGCTTTCACTGTTAGCAGTGTCCCAAGGAGCCAACTATGGATATGTGAAGAAATTCATGAGGTGAGAATTTGGGAATTAGAGAATAATTCTCTTAAGCATTCTCTCCTCCTCCAGGTGAAGAAAATATGAAAGAACACTGGTTGGAGAATTTCTCATTCATGTCCACCAACAGAATCCTTGACATCCACACTAGCGCTGCACTAGCACAATGTGAGTAGCTACAAGTCTCTAGGTAGTTTGCAGTGTTCCACAATGTGCTACAACCACCAGCAAATGACTTTCTCCAGGACATATGCAAGGTTTTGTATTGTGTAAGGCACTCTACAATGCTTGCACACCATGTTTTGTAACTCCTTTTCATAACGCATTATGCAATATGTCAACAGCTTCCACTAGCACAAAATATTATCTAAAATCATCATTCCTTTCTTTGTACAACGTTATTGTGGTATGTCCTTACACCAACACAACATTATGTTAGTGTAACACTAATTAGGAAGTAGGCCAATGTCTCTTTAAAACTTGCTTTGCTGCATTTCTGCAGGCAGTGGCAGCTTCAGCAGGGGAAGTGGCAGCTTCAGTGAGAAGGCTTCAGCTGAAAGCATTCCCAGCAGTTGGACTCTGCTGTTCACCATCTTGTACTTCTGCAATGAAGCAAAAAATGGCCCTATGACATAGCATCATTTCCTGATTTAATAAGAGTAAAAATGGGATGACAGCTGGCAGCTGCTAGCTGCTGGGAATGCTAACAGTGCTTCCAGAACTGTTGAAGCTGCTAATGCCATGCCTGCAGGGACATGACAATAATGTTTTTACAAGTTGTTCTGGTAAGCACTAATCTGCCTGCTTTCCTTTTCACTATCCCTACAACTGGACTAAATTTGGTCCAAATCAGTTAGGTAGTTCAGGAGTTCGCACACTTGCGCCCCAAACAGATTGCACCCACCATTTTGAATTTGGGGTGGATGACATCATCACAAACTACACATGTCCCTACAACTATACCCAATTTGGTTCATTTTAGTCCAGGCATCGTGAAGTTGACAGGGGGACACAGGCATGTGCATGTGTGCACATGCACACACACACACAGAATGCCAGATGATCTCATAAGCTTACTTTCCTAAAAAAGAGAACTAAAAAAAGAGAGAGATTGCCCAGACATAATGACACATCCTTTGGGGTTCTGAGATTAATGTTTAAGCTGTTTAAGAAATGGTACAAGTTTAACTGCTTAAACAAATACTTTAATAATCAATATTTATATCCCTAGGGGTAAGTCAAAGGAACAGATTGGAATGTTAACTTGGTAAAGGCCTTTCTTAATTAGTAGAAAATACTCTTATGTCTTGTAAGTACTCTTGAAAACTGTTATCATTCTTGAGAAACCTGTAACATAAAGAGAGAAGTGTGTTTTATAAATGTGCCAGATCCATGGGGAAATCTTTACCAAATGTGCCATCTTTAACTTGCTACTTCTGTACCCTAGGTTCATCCGTGATTAAAGTTTCAAATGACAGTTCATAATTCCTAAACACCCTACATTATCTTTTCCAGCTACTTGGGCCTATCTGATCTAACAAACAATCATTTTTTAGAAAGTCTGGACTCATATCTTTAATTTCATTTTAATCACTACATAAGTGATGTCTTATGTATTTGGGTCAAAACAGGGAAGCTCATAGCACTGTAGCCGACATGCCTCAAGGGAGCAACTGTAATAATCTTAAACATTGATTCTGTAATTTCAAAAGAAATTCATCTAATCCCAACAATTCAGCTCCCTATGGGACATGGGGAATGAGTTTCTCTGTGAATTTTTTAATCATTGGAACCATCAGTTAATACAGCTTTAGAAACTGTTAACCTACGTGCAACTTTATGCTGTTTCCAAGAAAAGAACTCATTAAACAAATCTCCAAATATTGAAAACTCGACTTGTTCACTGTTATAACTATTCTTGGAGGCTGTTTTCATGCGCAGGCAAAACTGGGCTAGTGAAGCCAAACTCAGTGTTGCCCGTGCATGAGAACCGGAGGGATCACATCCGATCCCAGCGGTGTCTTGGTGGCAAACCAACCAAGTTCTCTTGGTGATCCCTCTTAAAAGGAGACAAGAGAGCAAGTGCTCTCTTAACCGTGTTTTTCTGATCATCTGGGAGACTGGGGCTCCCGGCTGGTGTTGAGGGAATCCCCATAATGCACTACATGCTGTGCATTATGGAGTTCCGGGTGGGTGGGGGGCGTGGAGCAATACCTCCCAACACCCCAACCCTCTGTGCTGCCAGAAGGGGCAGCTGAACATCTGGGCGCCTGATCTCCACACCCAGACCAACAGAGAGGATCATCTGCAGGGGAGGTAAGCTTTTTGAGGGTTCCTCCCCTGCCCCTTCAAGCCCTTTCTCATGGATCGTCTGTTTGTCTTTTTTTCAGAGCAATTATTTTCATTTCTCTGTAATTAACAATAAGATGTTCAATTTTGCAAAAAGCCAGAGCTTGCTTTCTAATGAGGCGCAGTGGATTAAGGGAGGCATGGTGTGCCCTGCTACCTGGGAAGCAGCAGTAGTTGCGCTGTGCTCCCCTGCCTTGTTGCATCTTGTTCAGTGACATCATGTCCTAAGTGAGTTCCCTGCACATGTCCACTGTGTTGGCAGAACTGCCCAGGCTTGGCAGCAGAGTGAACAGAGCACCTGCTCACTGTACATAGTGCTCCATCTACTATTGGCACTTGGTACCACATTGTGCCCACTGTTGTTGACCCAACCAGGAGTCTTGGGAACAGGTTATTCCAACTGTGTGTGCATGCTTCCTTGCTTGCCAAGTGGCACACACTCCCCACTCTTGCCCGCCCTCTGGTTGATGAGTCATAAAAATCTGAGAAAAGGAAAGGGGCTTTTTATTTACTAGGGGAGGAGATTGTGTGCATTTAACTTTCTTGTGTGCATTTAACTTTCTTGTGTGTTCTCTCTGCTTTTTTAATTGGGAAGGAAAAATGTGTGCTCTTTGTTCTGTTTTAACTGAGAAAGTCTGGATCAATTCTGCTTTTAAAAAAATGGTGGACATACGTTCTCTGTTTCTCAACTGGAGAAATAAAACCTGGATTTTGTTCTACTTTTTAAAAAAACCAACAACAACTGATGGACATGTATTCTCTGTGTTTGTGGGAAGAAATCCTGAATTGTACAGTTTTAAAACTGCCTGGAAAAGTTTTTTCTTAGTGGTTCTTAAATTAGGGAAACAATCTTTTTTAATACTAGGGGAAACACTTTCTGAACTCAGGTGTATTTTTATTCTTAATGATGTTTGGAAGTTTTTGAATTAAGCAAAGATCTTGAAAATCCAGGTCCACCCTCTCCTGGTCAGCATGTACTTTGTAGGTACCCAAGAATGACTCGAGGGAAGGAGTGGCTCCATAGGCAGACTGGCAGTATCTTAACCCCTCTTCTCCTCTGTGTGTGTGTGTGTGTGTGTGTGTGTGTGTGTGTGTGTGTGCACGCTCTTTTTTAGAGTCTCACAGCCCATTGTTCTGTTCTTGGAAATCAGTCCTGTCTACATCTCTTCTCTAAGACTCATACCTGCTCCATCACTTCTTGTCTATTGAGTGCTCAACCACCTGGCAACATTGCTTTTATGGTGTTGGTTTCTGTATATGTAATGGGGGTAGCATTCAGGCAAAAGAATATCTTGGGCCGACCCTGCCAAAATACTGAACTCTTAGTAATTTTCTTAATTAACCTCAGTAAAAGACAAAAGAACTATCTCTAACAGGGTCTCAAAACTCAAAATAGAGGGGAGAAAAACTAGACCTTCTCAGATATTTGACAATGTTGCTAACATAAAGGTTAATGACACAGGGTGCCAAAAGACTTTTGTGACATACTCACAAAAGAAGGGAAGGGATTTTGTTTGGCAAGTGTGCATTGAGCCTAACTGGAGGGCATAACATATCTAACTATCTATAATTTGTCATGCTACAGTGCTGTAACACATTATTTCTTAAAATTAAGTTTAGAAAAGATATTAAGGTCATTCACACAACCCAAGTTTACCTACCCAGGTTACTGCCTTCCCCCACATGATGTAAGCGGCTCTTGCTGTGCACTCACACAGCCGGGACATGGCTGCTCTGAGAGTGCTGACAAGACAGGGTCTCCACATCCCACAATACATTGCGTGAGAAGCATGGTGCATTGGAGGATTTCCCCTCAAGCTGGGCACTCTAGACACCCAGCTCTGTGGCTGCTTGGGCTGCAAGCAGCCCGAGCAGACACATTACCAAGATCCCAGGTAGAAGGGTGCACTCACACCTTTCTCACTGGGTAATACCCCAAGGAAAAACCTCGGGCTATCCATCCAGGAAGCTCCACACAAGCAACCCTACCTGAGCACAGCTGCGCAAGCCCAAGTAGAGATGCTCATGTGAACAGCCTCATCATGTGTTCAGCTTCTATGCTCCTTTCCTACAAGACATAGAAGGAACAAACATCTGTAGACATTAAAAGTGATTGGATTATTATGTCAGCATGTTGTGGTGTCTCTGGCCCCTAGCACTGTAAGTACATAGTACTTTCCATTTCCATGCAGTGCAATAGGAGGTTCTTGATACCCCAATATTCATATAGATATAAACTACATTTAAACTATGTTACAAGGGAGTGTTGGATGGAACACCACGGGGCACTTAACCTCATTAACGTTGATCCTGACCTGTCATCAGGATACTGGAGAACATTCTAACTCAGTTTACTCAGGGAAATCTCATTGAAATTAAAATATCTTGAATAGGACTTCCTTGAGTAAATGGCAGGATGGCAGCCATTGATGATTTCCCCCCCCTTTTCAAATGGGGTAGGATTCACCCCAATTTCATCTAAAGGTTAAGAGTGATATTGAAAAACAAGCTCAAGGAAATAGAAGGAGCCATGGAAGCAGAAAAAGATGGCACTGGTGGTTCATTAGAATACAAAGATGAAATTATATGTTACGTGTAACTGTGGTTTTCTCCGTTTTTTCTTTTATGAGGTAGAACAGCTGCAGGTGGGTTCGGACTGAGTGGGAGACTGCCACGACATGGGGAAAAGGGGCTATTTTTCTTCTGAGCCATTTGCCTGCTTAAAATCCCTTGCCCGGGTTGCTGTTCTCTCCAGGAGGTAAACGATATAGGAAGGGTTGTTTTTTAAATTTATCTGAGATAAACACATTTGGGGCAGTTGAGTGGACTAATGGCTGGAAGGAAAGAGTTAAACAATCCATTTATTTAACAACCCTCACACCTTGGTTCTTTGCTCAGTCTGAAGCTACCCTGCAGAGTCTTCATCTGATAAAAGAAAACTATGGGGTAGTGGAAGCAGAACAGAACATGTCATTTCACTGGTAATACATCTTGTTTTGGTTTCCTCAAATATTCAGGTCATACAGGCAAACAACTGGCATTCCATATTGAGTTTCTTTTACATTCTGCAACAGATGGAGCTCACTAATTTAAATAAATAAATACTAGACGTGGAAGTCTGATTTTTAAAAAAAGGTCCATTCAGGACATTTATTTGCTCCTGGCATTGCCCCTGTAAAGAGAGTGGGACTGAGACTGATATATAGCGTTGTGCATGGAACTGACTGTCGGTTCAAGGGTAGGGTATGTGTGTAAAAGTACCCTCCCCAGTCCTTAAAGTTATCCCCCCCACTCCTTCAAACTGGCCAAACAACCTGTCTTTCTAACTGGTTCAGAGGCCCATAAAGGGCCTCCAAACCGGTTCCGCGCACATCCCTACTGACATACAGATTGTCTAACCCCACTAAGAGGAGTGCTGAATGACAAATTGGAAGATCTCCACAACTGGAAAATCTCAGAATCTCCTAGTTTGGTTGTTCATTTCTCTCCATAGGATTGAGGATCACTTCCTGGAGAAAATCCCAGCATAAAAACTAGGCCTAAGCAGTCCCCTGTAAGTTCACCTGTTGCTTATGCTTGCATAGTTTAGTTCCTTTCCATTCATATTTCGTCTGCGTATTGCTATATAGACATTATTTTCTTATAAAAGTAGTAGTCAGTATGAGTGGCTTGTGACCAGCAGAGTAGGCAAAGTAAATATGTTGCTCACTGTGATGGAAATTGTTGGTTACACTACTACAGTAATAAAACATGAAGACCTTTGAACATCTTATATAGCATAATCATCCTATATAATAAAAGCCCTGTGTGTGATCCCGTGCGCCCGTGTCTTTTTCGGCAGTTCTGAGCATGCGCGGAGCGCATGCTCAGAACTGCCGAAAAAGATATGGCCGCCCAGACACGGGCGGCCATCTTTTCCAAAGTTTAAGGACAGACCGTGTTGTGTTTAGGGACAGACCAAAATGGCCCATTTAAATGGCCCCACGGCCACCGACGATGACCGGCCGCCCGCCCGCCCTCCAAGCTGATAATTGCACAAAACAAACCCGCCCCCACGTTTAAGGGCCAAAACCGCCCGCCCTCCCAGCTGCCGAGACCTCCTTACCCATACCCAATCTCTTCTGCCTGAGGCTACGTCCTTTAATCGATTGCATTAGCAACGTAGAGAAGGAGAGAGGAGCTCGCATGCAGAGCTCCTCACTCCTTAAAGCCTCTTCCCGTACTGGCGTTTTGGCCGCAAAGGACGCAATAGGCGTCCCTTGCGACCAAAGCGCCAGTACAGGAAGAGGCTTTAAGGAGTGAGGAGCTCTGCATGTGAGCTCCAATCTCCTTCTCTACGTTGCTAATGCAATCGATTAAAGGACATGGCCCCGGGCAGAAGAGGTCTCGGCAGCTGGGAGGGCGGGCGGTTGGTCAGCAGCGACAGCCGCGGGGGCATGTTCATGGGCCGTTTTGGCCCTTAAACGTGGGGGTGGTGGGTTTTTCTGAAAATATCAGCTTGGAGGGCAGGCGGCCGGTTGGCGACGACGGCCGCGGGGGCATTTCAATGGGCCATTTTAGCCCTTAAACGTGAGCGGGGGGGGGGAGAGGAGGACAGCCAGCTGGGAGGGCGGGCTGCCAGAACACACACAGTTGCACAAGCACAAACCAAGTTCCCAGCAAGCCCAGCTCATAGAGCGGACTGCAGCCGCCATTTCTTCACCCTTTCCCAGGCCAACCAATCACATATTGAGGAATTCCCCCCCTTCCAACTAAGGGCGGGAAAACAGCCTGCATAAATAAGAAACACTTAAAAGCGAAAATAAAAGGCTAGCGCCCGTTATTATAACGGGCTTAAAAATACTAGTATCTTTATAAACAGCAGAAGTTGAGTCTGAATGCCGGATCATGTTATGTAGCAATCATATCTTTTAAGGCTCATTAGCTGCAGATTTATACACTAAAAAGCTTCTCAATGGCTTAATATGTGTGGCATTTTATTCAGACACTTATTCATAGATCTACAGTTGTCAAAATCCATAACACATTGATTTGGTAGTTGCAAGTAAAGTTGTTCAATAGGCCCCTGGGACTGCAATGCATACCTTTTTACTGTAACGTTTACTAAGTTGCTCTAGTAAAAACTAATCAGCCTACTTTCTTTTCATTGTATCTACAACTGGACTAAATTTGGTTCAAATTGAGGTCCACGTTAGATCTCTTGCACTTCAAATGTTCATGCATCCGCTGTCTTGGATCAGGGTGGATGACATCATTATGAACGACACCATTGAGGTGTCCCTGTGTGTCACTCACTACAACTGTTCCAAATTTAGTTCAAATCAGTTGGACTGTCCGCAAGTTAGCACACTTGTGCCTCAAAAATTTACATGTCTACCATCTTGAATTGGGGTGGATGAAATCATCACATTCTTCGCCGTTGAGGTGTCCCTATAGCTGTGGCAAATTTGATTCAAATCAGTTAAATGGTTCACAAATTTGCTCACTTGCACTTCAAAAGTTTATGTGTCCGCCATCTTGAATCGATGTGGATGACATAATCACAAACTATGCCATTGAGGTGTCCCTACAACTGTACCTGATTTAGTTCATATTGGTTCAGGCGTTGCAAAGTTGATGGGGGGGGGGGAACGGACACACACTGGAAAGTAGGCTAAAAATACACTTTATCTAATTCTGTATGTATAGTACAGATGTGTATGGAATAACAAGCCAACCAAGAAGCAAGAAGATCAGAAGCCAGTGCCAATACCAGTCAGCAAGGGAAAAACACACCTCCCAAATGGTACTCAGATCACTCAAAATGTTCCAACTCACAACAGGATCATTCCATTCCACAGTTCAAAACGGGCCCCTCATTTGAAGGGTGTTCTGTTTTGAGCTCAAAACATTCTTCACATCCTCAAGTGTAGAATTGCTCATGCACCAGTCCACCACAAGCCAGGCTAACTCAAATAGTTCATCTGCAAACCACTTCAAAGTGGTCCACATACCCACAGTTCAGACCAAATACCGTTTTAATTCATACCAAACCATGCCAACTAGGGATGTGCACGGAACTGTGGAGCTGCGTTCCTGCACTGGTGTTAGGGGCTCTTTAAGGGTGGGGGAGGGTGTATTTACCCCCCCCCCGCCGCATTTCCCCCACCGGCGCATTTGTTTTGAAAAGCTTTTGGGGTGGCAGGATACCCCCCTGCCGCCCCTTCCCCCAGTCGTCGGCAAAAGGCTTCAAAAAGCCTTTCACGCATGCGCATGTCGCACACGCATGTCATGTCTCTGTGGCGCGCGTGCTTAACACAGAGATGTGAAGTGTGCGCATGACGTGCGCACGCGCAAAAGGCTTTTTGAAGCCTTTTGCCGACGACTGGGGGAAGGGGCGGCAGGGAGGTATCCTGCTGCCCCAAAAGCTTTTTGAAACGAACGCGCCGACGGGGGAAACGCAACGGGGGGTAAGTACATCCTCCCCCGCCCTTAAAGAGCCCCCAACACCAGTGCAGGACCACCTGACCGCCCTCATGTCCGGACCAGTCCGGAGGCCTTCAGAATGGCCTCCGGACCGGTCCGGGCTCATCCCTAATGCCAACCAGTCCATGCACACTCCTAGCTCTTGATTGTAAGAATAGCAGTCCGGATTGTAGCATGTTTATTTGCCTCCACACCAATAAAGACAAAGTTCCTTGGAAATAAGGCCACAACTTGGTATTTGGTAGTAGCAAATCCAGCTAATAATGCAGCAGGTATGGGCTCCCAACCCCACTGCAGTGCGGGGACTAATAGCTTCTTAGCCAAGATCTCAGCACTTATCAGGATGTGTGTGCTGCTCCACACCCAGGCATCACTCCCCCAGGAGCAAAGGTTCAAGTCCAGTCTTATAGGCAAAACAATCCAATTCAGAGGTCACTGAGAGGGGGGATTAAAATAGGATCAAGAGCAGGATAAAATGGCCAGGTTCAGGTAGAGACAAGGGATGCAGGAGTTCTAGATTCCAGCTGGCATAAGAGCTCAACAGACTCAGACTTGCTTGAACAGCTGTTGCCAGCAAAGGAAGTGACCTAAATACTATTAGGAAAGGGCCACGCTCTGTTCCAGGAGATTGAGAGCAAACCATCCTTACTCAGAATCTAGCTGTTGTTCCTCCTCCCAAGGAGACCCCACAGTTTGTTGTGTTCTAGCTGCGCGGCGAGCACTCCTGCACCGTTGGTTGAGTTCCTTGCGGTCATGGGTACGCCACCATGTTGGGGAGTCTAAATGGGGGTCCTGATGGGGTGGGGGGCAGCTGTGGACACCCCTGTTCTTGACTGGACTTGGAGGGATGGTGATGACAGTGAAGCAAGGGGTTTCCTCAGAGGGGCTGGTTGGAGGTAGCAGCTCCTCAGTGTCCTCCCTCTGGGAAGTAGCTAGGGGGTCCTGGGAAGTCCCTGGAAGTGGGTCGTCTGGGGGTTGTTCTGAGGGGAGTTCCAGAGCATCTTCAGGCACTAATATCCCCCAATCTTCATCCCCTGAGTCCGCTACTTACTCTTGGGCCCCCTTGTCATCAGGCTTGGAAGTCCCTTCAAGGAGGGTTCTGACAAAATGTGGAGGGGTATCTATGATTTCGCCTATGGGGGGTTAAATACCACCTAAATATAGTTTATAATAAGCTCTTCCTGTTCTGATGGGCCTTTGGGGGATAATGCTGCTAAGCCTTGCTATTTATTCTCCATTCTGGATGGGATGTTTCAATCTGCATCACTGTAGTTGGTTTTAATTTGGAATTTGGCTTTTATGTTTGTTTAAAAGTTTTCATTGTTTTATGGTGAGCCACATTATGAGCTTACAAGGTGGGAAGATGGAGTATAAACAGAAGAAATAAATAGGGTGTGCCTTTTAAAGATGTGCTATAACTGTGGATAGTAAATCTAAAGTTGGGGTAATGTGTATGAGAGTTATCTTTGGTTGATATGTTTTGTCACTTTTTTGACTATGTCCATTCTTACTTATTCTGCTGATTTGGTACAATAAGTGTTGAAACCCAAAGGTCTTGGCATGTCACTAGAAGATAAACGAGAAGCAAAAGCAGCATTTAAAGCTCATTGACCTTGACAATTGAGAATAGCTGTTGAGGTGCCACAATTTTTTAATTTCAGTTTTGTATCACAGTTGTAAAACAGTGACTAGTTTACAAGGTGCACTTGGGTGAGTGAGTTACTTCTAGTAAAATATTGAAATGCCATTTCAAAGAAATCAGTAAATCAAAAATAGCAGAAGCTCAATTTGTAGCTCACCATGACTGCTTTTGCAAACTCCACTCTTCCTTTTTAGCTCAGATGTGTAGGAATAAGTATAAGTACCAAACCTGTTGTAACAATTACTGTTTTCTGTAAATTTTAAATGAGATTAGTGATATGTTTCATGGTACTTATTTCACAGAGATGCTTTTTAATGACCCTAATAGCCTATTTATTTCTAAAAGTATAGCCCTGTATTACCACTAGAAGCACACTGGAAACCATAACATATAAACCACAATGTATATTAAGATACCTGTATAGCTCTATACAGAATGCGGATGATCTGCAAACTCTAGTAATGAAAGTCAAGGAGCACAGTGAAAAAATGGGACTACAATTAAATGTAAAAAAGACTAAACTAATGACAATGGGTACAGTAACCAGCCTCAGAATTGACAATGAAGACATTGAAGTGGTGGATAGCTTCTGCCTTTTAGGATTGACCGTCAACAGGAAAGGATCCAGCAGTCAAGAAATATGCCGCAGACTAGCACTTGGTAGGGTTGCACTGAAGGCCTTGTAATGGATATTTAGTTGCCGTGGTGTGTATACACCTACAAAGATTAGAATCTAGACAATGGTTTTTCCGGTGACTGGACTTTGAACAAGCAAGATAGAAAAAGCGTCGACGCATTTGAACTTTGGTGCTGGAGAAGACTTTTGAGGATACCATGGGCAGCCAGGAAAACAAACAAATGGATCATAGAACAAATCAATCCAGAATTTTCACTCGAGGCACAAATGACCAGGATGAAACTATTATACTTTGGACACATTATGCGAAGATCCAGCTCCCTTGAGAAGTCCATAATACTGGGAAAAGTTGAAGGAAAGAGAAGAAGAGGACGACCAGCAGCAAGGTGGATAGACACGATCACAACAGCAATGAATGCACCATTGAGAGACCTTAAAGGCCAAGTTGAAGATAGTTCATCCTGGAGAGAATCTACCTATGTGGTTGCTAAGAGTTGATACCGACTTGACGGCACTTAATCAATCAAATAGCTCGAAACATTTAAATCCCCTTTTCCAAATATACTACTGCTATATCATTGCTTCACTAATGATTAAGTGATGTTTCTTTAGTGAGCGCAGGAGTATTGGATTACATTTTTAGATAAACAGACTAAAATGGTTTTATTAGAATAGCTATATAAGTTGAATTAGAAGACAGACACCAGGTAAGATCTGTAAGTATAAGTATTGGTTGAATTACACTGTAATTTGGTATGGTTCAATATGTATACTATATGCTGATCTGGACAATAATAAAGATCTTTTCTTGCCAGATCATTTCTTGAACACATTCAGGGGTGTAGTTATAATTGAGCGAATGGGTTCAAAGAACAGGGCCCCCCAGCTCCTGTGGGCCCCCCAGATCCACCCCTCCCTATTTTCTTCATTATCTCCCTCACTCCGGGGGGCTGCTGGGGAGAGAGGCAAACATGGGCCCCCTCTCCCCTAGCTACACCCATGAGCACATTAGTTTATTTTCAATTCAGTGTCTCTCATATTTTAATCTAAAATGAGAACTGTGTAGCATAGTGAATGAGCTATAAATCAGGAAGTCCCTAGTTCAAATCTTGCCTGTGCCATGAACTCACTGATGTCTTTAGGCAAACCAACCAACCCTCCTTCTTCAGAATGGAGCAAACAAGGCAGAGCCACCATACAGAGTTGTTTTAAGGATTACAACAAAGTAATATATGTGTAGTGCTTTGAACACTTGTTATTTAAATTATATCAGATGACATTTTCAAAAGGTTACCTAGGATCATGCAAACGTATAGGTAGATTATTGGGGGGCGGGGCACAACTGTTCCTATCTAATCCCCGCACAGTATCCTTCCAGTGGCTGTTGCTGGTGTCTACTTTTTCTTTCTTTTCAATTGTGAGCCCTTTGGGGACAGGGAATCATTTTACTTATTTATTTTTCTATGTAAGCTGCTTTGAGAACATTTGTTGAAAAGCAGTACATAAGTCGTAGTAGTAGTAGATAGGACTTTGGAGTCAATGGGATTGAGGCTGGTTATGTCATGAGCCCATGCCGGACTGAGGGCAAGGTGGGGCTGCTGGTGGTAGGGCATACAGACCCTTGGAGGACCAGGCGGGCGGGCACAGGGCCAGGAGTGGCCACACAAAGTCACCACCTGGCCCAAGAAATCAATTGTGTGTGTGTAGCGGCAGCAGATTCCAGTAGGGCTGCTGATTATCTGCTCTGCCTTGCACTCCATCTTGCCTGGAGCCCTCCTGCCCTCCCAACAATTGTGTGAACAGGCCCATTATTAGACTCTGGCAAAAATTATTAGGCTCTGGCAAAAAATAAAACAAAACCCAAAAGTTGTTCTGGTAAGAACTAATCTGCTTACTTTCCTTTCACTATCCCTACAACTGGACTAAATTTGGTCCAGATTGGTTAGGTAGTTCACAAGTTAGCCCACTTGCATCTCAAACATTTATGTATCCACCAACTTGAATTGGAATGGATGACATTGTCACAAACTACACCATTGAAGTGTTCCTGTGTGTCCCTACAGCTGTAGCAAATTTGGCTCAAATCAGTAAGGTGGTTCACAAGTTAGTCCACTTGCATCTCACACATTTACACATCTGCCATCTTGAACTGGGTGGATGATATCATCACAAACTATGCCACTGAAGTGTCCCCATGTGTCCCTACATCTGTACCCAATGTGGTTATATTGGTCTAGGCAGTTGATAGGGGGGACACAGACACATAGATGGATGGACACACATGCCTGGTGATCTCATAAGCTTACTTTCCTTAAGGAAAGTAGGCTAAAAATAAAAAATAAATAAAAGCTCATAGAACCCCTAAGTCTTCCTATCCTTGGTCTATATATGCTTTGCCCTAGTAGTAGTGTTAGATATTTGCAGTTTTTATTTAAAATGTGATTATTTGGCCCATTTTATCCTATAGGACTTATAAGGTCTGTCAGTGCATGTGTTCAGTATGAATATGTGTGGCTTAGCGACATGTTCAGATAGTTGCCTCTAGAGAGGCTACCTGAGGCATGGTTAGGCTTGTGAATGCCTCTGCTGAAGGCACGTTACTGGAATTTTGGGTGTGAATGTGTGCAATTGGGAGGGGCAGTTAAGGTTAAAGAAAAGTTCCTCATACTTTTCCTATCTTGTCCCTCACTAAAATGATTGTTATTGGGTTAGCCTTTTCAACATATTTTCTCTCTCCTTGGCTGTACAGTTTGGGCCTCACTGATACTTATACATTTTATTTATTTATTTATTTATTTATTTATTTACATTTATATCCCGCTCTTCCTCCAAGGAGACCAGAGTGGTGTACTACATACTTGAGTTTCTCCTCACAACAACTCTGTGAAGTAGGTTAGGCTGAGAGAGAAGTGACTGGCCCAGAGTCACCCAGCTGAATGGGGATTTGAACTCAGGTCTCCCCGGTCCTAGTCCAGTACTCTAACCACTACACCACGCTGGCTCCTAATAGGGTGAATAATGGATCCAGGAGAGCAATTTTAATCAGGAGAATTAAGAACAGAGAATTAAGAACAGATCAGTTGGCAACTCTGAGAATTCATTGATAATCTAAAGAATAGAGGAGGGGGGACTTAGAGGACAATCTGAAAATACCTGGAACAAATGAACAATTAAGCAAACTACTAAAACGGCATTCATCAGAGCATGTGCAAAATTTAACAAGACGTTCTGGTAAGAATTAATCTGCCTACTCAGGGGCGCACCTAGTTAATTGGGGTGCCCACACTGCCCGTGCTGTAAGCCCCCCCCACAGGTCCCCCCAAAACCTGCTTTTGGGGGACCTCCTACAGCCACATCGCCCTGCTGTGCCGAACCTTCATTTCCCCCGCCCCCATAATTTAAGCCACCATGTGCATGGTCGAGGGGTGGCGTTTGGAGGGTGAGCCGAGCAGGCCTCCCCCACCCATGGCGGTGGCGGTGGGCAGAGCGACTGCTGGGCCTGTCCGTTCGGCTCAGCGGCTCTTGATAACTGCAAGATGCTTCAATCCACAGTAACAGAATTCATTGTGTTCAGTTTAAATTAGAAAGGTCCACTGGTTTATTTTTAAATAAAACCCAGTTTTCCATAGAGTGTCTCAGTTTAATTAACTCCATTGAGTTTCTCGGTTTTAATTTCAAATTTACAGAGGGGTGTAGGCATAGCCTTCTGCAGATTCAATTAACAACAAAGCTTTAAGTACAAATTATTATTATTATTATTATTATTATTATTATTATTATTATTATTATTATTATTATTATTTCTTGTTTACACAGTCAGACAAGTGTTATTGACTGGGTTGTTTTATCCATACATCGAGTCCTTCCCAAGGACCTGGGATGGCTGAATTTTATCATCAATACTGTTGGTTATTATAGATATCGTCGCAAAATATAGGCTGTTCCCAGTAAAGCTGCTTTTTGTAATTGGCTGATGATGATGATGATGATGATGATTAATTCGATTTCTATACCACCCTTCCAAAAATGGCTCAGGGTGGTTTACAATTATAAAACAAATAAGATGGCTCCCTGTCCCCAAAGGGCTCACATTCTAAAAAGAAACATAGGACACACACCAGCAACAGTCACTGGAAGTACTGTGCTGGGGGTGGATAGGGCCAGTTACTCTCCCCCTGCTAAATAAAGAGAATCACCATGGTAAAAGGTGCCTCTTTGCCCAGTTAGCAGGGGTGTTAAAGGCTTTCCATGTTCACTCAAGCTCCACAATGCTAAGAAATGCTATGTTTAGTTCTAGCTTCAACACTGATTTGGAGCTGGACGTCTGTCACTGGCAGAATGGTGGATCTAAGTTCCAGATTTGACTGTGCACTGAGCAGGGGTCTGGACTAGATTATCTTCAAGGTACCTTTCAACTCTTATCATTCTGTGTGGATGGAATTGCTTACTTGTAACACAGAACGGTAGCCATGAGTCTATTTCAGTGAACAGAAAAGTCTGGGAATTAGGTCCACCACTCTGTCACTGACAGCCATCCAGTTCCAAGGCAGTGGTGAAGCTGGAACTAACCGTAGCATAGGATACCATATACTAGCATATCACCTAAATATTGCATCTGATAAGGCTGTGGCGCTTAACAGCCACAATTTCCTGGATTTTTGGAGCTTGAGTGAGCATGGAAAGCTCTTCCACAAGGCTTTTTGTTAATGTATTATTTATAAACTGCCTCAAGAATGAGGCACTGAACAAAGACTAAGCTAACAAAGAAACTCTGCCAATGACTTCCAAGGAAAGGAGGGCACCAAGAGAAAAAGGAGTCGGGCTCGGAAGCATAAAACTGAAGAAGTAAACTAAGGGTTAGCCAAGGGGAATTACCAGCAGGGTGAAGATGATGAGAAGGCAAATAATGAGAAAGAGAAGAAGATAGACAAGAAGGAGCAAATGAGTGGAGATTTAAAAATAAACAATTGAAAATTCATTTGGAGAATCCTAGGAAAATCTTTGGGTGTACATCTAAAGTAATTCCTCACTCTCACCCCCGCCCCCCCAGTTGCTTCTCCCCCAACCGACAATGCCTCAAATACTGTAGCCTTTTCCTGTAAAGAGGATGCTCTGCTCCCAGATCATTTGAGCTGTTCTCTTATGTATCTTTTCCAGATCTACAATATCCTTGCACAGAATGCTGGGATAGGCAAACCTGATTCAGCCCAAAATGCAGGAAGCCCCTTTAAAGACAGCCACATTCCTCACTTTTTTGCCCAAGGAGGTTGGAGATGTGTTTGTATTCACAGCATATAGACACGCCCCCTCCTCTTCCCACCTCTTTCTCTCAGCCTCTTCCTTCCCTGTCCCCTGTCCAGAGAAAAAGTGCCCCATGCTGTCTTCTGATTTGTTGTGGAGAGGAGGAGAAAAGGAGAGTGGCAGCGGCAGAGGTGGAAGCCATAAGTTCCACAGGATTGTGTTCAAAGTTCCTCCTGATGCAATGAAAGTTCAAAAGTGGGTGGTTCAGCTGTTCTGACCAAAAAGTAAGGAATCCCGAGTATTTGCTGGCCATGCTAGTCACACCATCCATTCACACCATCCCAATATTATCCATCTGTATTTCTTTCTCATTTATACAGTTCATCACAGTTTTAAGGATGTCTTTGCCCCTTGTTTGATTTTTCATTGGTAATATTGCAAGCAGTTCCTCATGCCCAGTATTTCCACAAATATAGTGTCCCAGAATAAACATCTGGTTAATTTCACAGATGTCAATTGCCTCGTCCAAAGCAAGCTAACAATAAGTAGCTTTAGTCAAATTTAGCATTTGTTCTTTGTCAATTTGATGGGCCATTTTCACAGTTCTGCCATGTACTGTTTTTGCCAATAATAGCATGTCTTTGATTTTCTATAATATTTTGTCCTTGTTGTGACACTCAGGTTTTTTCCTAGCATCCATCTTGTCATCAAATCCCCATCAGTGAAAGGCTTCCCCTCCCAAATGATGCTGTATGAGCCCATAAAACCTGAGGAGCTGAAGCTCCCATCTTTTTCTTTTCTTTTTTCTTTACCATGCCAACAGAATATTTTGTCCATTGTTCTTTCCCCCCATTTCTGCATGTCCTCACAGGCTTTTTTTGTGCTTCACTCTCAGGGTATTTTGAGCAAATGTTGCATGTTTTGTCATAAAATGCCATTCTAAATAGATTTATTTTTTTGAGAACAGTCTCCCATTACAAATGAGACAGATCCTGACCTATCCAAATCCTATCCAAGGCTATCAACTCTTTTTGAACATGTTGTTACTTATCACCTCTCTTTCTCTTTGCCATTTTTACCATTAGGGGCCATATAGTTCATCATCACATATGATGTGGTAAAGATTTTTCAACCAGTCAAATAAAAAGAGAAGATGTTCCTGGATGTGTGAAGGCTTGCAGTGCTGATAGTTAGGGATGCACCTCTCCTCCATTCAGTGCTAAACCTCCTGTGACACACTAGCATATGATTGGTTTGAAGGTGGATGGGTGGGAGAAGTCTTTGCATCCTCATTCTCCCTGTGTGGGGATGGCATGACCTGTTGCCGTCAGCCGAGTTGTAAAACACCACTGGTGAATCCAGACTGGATGGGTTCAAAAGAATAACTAGCAATTCTAATTTTTTTAAAAGTTGTGTGTATTTTAGGAATAATGTAAGAGTCATAACTGATTCCATACTGAGCCATATTTGGCTCGAGAATCATAGGCTGCTGGCCCCTGTTGTAGCAGGTTCCTGCCCCAAGCAGAGGGTTGGACTAGAACAGGGGTTCCAACCTTGGGTCCCTGGATATTGTTGGACTACAATTTCCATCACTCCCAGTCATGATAGCTGGCCATGATGGCTGGAAATGATGGGAGTTTTAGTCCAGCAACATCTAGGGACCCAAGGTTGGGAACCTCTGGATTAGAAGACTACTAATATCCCTTCCAATTTTAAAAGTATATGCTTTTACTGCCCTGATAAACAGGGAACACTGGAGTATATGCAATTTAATTTCTAATATTTCATTGCATGAATGTGTTTGCATTGCCAAGAGGCCTCCAGCCACAAACCACTTCAAGATAGCCTCAAAACTTTAATATGCATTTATTGTCACATCACAATTTTAAAAACAGGAAAGGAGAGAATAAAGCTTGAGTAAATCTTCTCTGAACATCTGGTAAGGACTGCAGATGGATATGATTGATACTCAGCAAGCAATCTCTAAAACCCAGTTACATTTGTTATGTTCAAAAATATCTTAATAGTTTTTCATTCCCATGTGAAGGCTAGTGAAGTTGATCATTTAATACTGCAGTGTAAAATAACGCAGAGGGAACAACATTTGTCAGCTGAAATCTTAGTCATGGATCATAACTACCTGAATCCCTAATGTTTTCTAGATTGTGGCTGACTCTGAAAAGCACACTAAGATCTGTATAATACATTAGGTCACATGGGTGTAGGACCGTGGAGTCTCTTGACAATATTCCAGTTTTTTCTAACTCAGCAACTAGATGCTCAATTTGGCTTCAAAATGAATATTTTCTGCTCTGGACTGAAACACAGAGGAATAGAATCAGGACAGCACAAGTGTTCCTGCAAGTCAGCCCTTCTCTCTCATACACACTTTTTGAAGACCTATGAGGGGTATCATGCAAAGCAATTATTTAAAGGATTATATGCAATTTGGGACAAGCACACAAAAGATATATCTACACAAGAGTTACTGTCACATGTCCTGTTAAGCTTCCTTAAACCCATTGGAGCCTACCAGTATATTGGTTAGTAATTACCGTTTAGTGTAGTATATATAGGCAAGCAGAAATACAGCTGGAGAGCTGATTCTGCAGAATTACCAATGTAAAATCTCATGATACCTGCCATTTATAGAAAAGGTTTTAGGAAAGAAAACGAAATAGGTAGAAAGGAAAATGAGATGAAACTTTGATGAGTTTTGAATTTTTTCCAGGTAAGGGTTTTAGAATTAGATGAGACTTGAGGTTGTTTAGGTGTTTCCTATATAAGATGATATAATGGCAATGAAATACGCACACTTCCATTCTTCCATACTTTAATGTGTACAATAAAAACAAATAAAAGAGCTTACAAATTGAGCAAATGTGTTTCAATGTCCAAACATCATTGTCAATGTTCTCTTTCAAGCAGCTGGGAGCACCTGAGATTAAGTACAGTAACTGAAACTAAATAACCTAGAGAGGCAATGAAATTTATTGGTCAATAAAAGGTTTACTTTTTGAAAAGCTACTCATCTCCCTGCCCCCTTTGCTCCTTGGATTGGTTATCTAGTTTTACTTAATCTCAAGTACTCCAAGCTGCGTGAAACAGAGCATTGACAATGATGTTTGGACATTGAAATGCATTTGCTCAATTTGTAAGATCTTTTATTTGTTGTACGTATTAAAGTGGCCTAAGAATTTCATTTCCTATATATTTGCTCTATGACTTGTCGTTACTTGAAGCCAGGTCTGCAGTAGTGACAAGCACCCTCAGACTGTGTCACCAAGCCATGCAGTGGTAGCAGGGGTGTTCCTAGCTCCAGTTGGT
The DNA here is from genome assembly GCF_027244095.1 of Hemicordylus capensis. Lineage (NCBI taxonomy): Eukaryota > Metazoa > Chordata > Lepidosauria > Squamata > Cordylidae > Hemicordylus > Hemicordylus capensis. Next base: position 69,289,125 of record NC_069662.1, read on the forward strand.
GCAGGGGGAGAGAAAGTGAACCCAGCACTTTCCCAGGGTGAGATGGAAAAATGAGCAGCATGCCTCAATAGAGTGAGGAAGGGTGGTGGCAGTTGGGGACAGTAGGGTAGTGTGTGTGGTGATAGGGGCCTAGCACTTGCTGCTGCCTGCACCCATGCCTGAGACAACCTCCACACCCTGATTCTTTGAGGGGCCATCCCTGGGGCAAAATATGGCAGAGGCAATCTACACATTCTCGTTAGTGGGCCCAACTCTTTGCCACTGATATTGAAGCATGTATATTGCTTAATAAACTTGTACCCAAGTAATAATCTCCTATCCAATATTAATCAACTAGTGAACACAAGATGATGGAACATATTATATAAGTGATGGTGTAAATATAATTATTATTCTAGAATTTGCAAACCTCCAGTAGTGCATTCCCCAGCCAGATAGGATCAGATGGTAATATTGGTAGGAGATGTTAGACTGAGTGAGGCAAGGAAACAACAGTGCAGTATTCAGGTATTCATTACACTTCTTAACTCCCTTTCCACTAAAAAGTAATCCTCAGAGTGATATACTTTTCTCTGGAAATCTGTAAAAGCAATTATTCTTTGTTGCTCTGTTTGGTGGATAAATATTGGATTACTTGAAAGTTGTGATCTAGTGTGTAGAAGATTTTTGAAGATAATATCAAAACCATGTTGTCCTTTTGAATGTGCTTCCCATGTGTACTTCAGAACTAGGGTATCTTGCATCTTTTTTGTGTCATCCCTGATTTTTCAAGACTTCAAACACTGAAGGATCTTTTTTCTAACAAGGAGTAAAATAAACCTACTCCTTTGCAGTTAGGTTTATTCTAGTTTTGAGGCATTGGTCTCTCACCTGGTATACAGAGCAATTTTGAATACTCTGCTGCTTCATCTCTTAGGTCTACTTTCCAAATTGCACTTGCTTTGGGTATTGCAAGGCAGGCTTGCTTTTGGACCATCTTCATGTTCTTGCAAACAGCCATGCATGATCCCGTAAAAGAAAAGGTGGATAGGAACCACTATATCTGAGACTATGATAACCCATTTAGTTTGGGATTATGATTATGAATGCTGGTTGGCCAGTTATTTTGCTTAGCAGATCACTGGCTGATCGTCTAAGAGGCCATTTGATGTTTAATGACTGAGAGATCACCCTGGAGAGGAATATCATAAGTGTTTTGTAAGGTGGCACATAATTGCCTTCAGAAATTGGCAGCCATACTCTGGCCTCCACTTTCACCAGGCCTACCTCCAGTCGTAGACCGGCATTGGAGACACAGCGGGGTACCTGGAATACTGCTCTTAGGAATTTGGACTGGATGAGCAACAGGAAGGCGATGTTGGAGAAGAGGCCCGACTAGGCTCTGCAGAGAAGCTGCGCCAGTGACAACTTCAAATAGTTTAAGGGCTGCAGGTATGTAGTAGCCTCTTTTTGACCAAAATAATTTTAGGATAGCTGCAGCACTCCTTTGGGTGTTTTGGGCAGCATAGCTGCCCTGCCACTTCCTAGTGCCAGGTACATGAAAGACTACCCCCAGGTATTTGAAGCATGAGTCCTGCTCAATTGTTTTCCTGTTCATGCACCAGGAGTATGTCTTTGGTCTCTTGGCAAAGGCCATGATATTTGTTTTGTGGTAATTTGTTTCCAGGTGGTTGTCCTTACAGTAACAGTCGAGGGTTCCCAGAGCTCTTCTAAGTCCTACTCGGGTCCTGGAGAGAATTGCCACATAGTCTGCGTAAAGCAGAATGGAGATGTGTTTCTCTGTCAGTTTGGGGAGTGGGGTGAAAGTCCAATAATAATCAACATCAGCTTTCTCATTAGGTATTAGATTTTCCCCACTTGTAGGCCTACTTCAGGTAAATGCACTGTGTTGAGCACAAAATGTTTGTGAGTGAGTATTATGAATTCTTAGAAATAGCTGTGTTTTTAATACGTCTTGGTATCTGAGTTTGACTCCTGTCATCCATGGGCTATAGTTTGAAATGGCTTGTTTACATGGTAGTCCAGCAAAAGGTTTGGATGACAATGTAGTGGTCCTCGTAAAGTAAAAGGCTGGGAACCCCTGGTGCCAACAGTTCTGAGCAAGACAGACCAATGGTTTGACTCAGTATAAAGGTTCCTGTGTTCTGAGTGAGACAAAGAGAAACAAGACTGAGTTTTGTAGAGACTGGAATGAAGAAGCACAGAAGGGAGCTGACACACTTCAGGATGCAAGATTTTCTCTGAGGATCTGATGTAATGTGTTGCTGTTTGTAGGAGTAAATTGCAGTTCCAACTCCACCTAATGCTCAGCTTGTATATTTGTAAATAAACTAAATATTACAAAGACAGCAGATGCCTCCAGTGATCTCTCCTTCAGAAAAAGCAAGCAGTAATTCTCTTTATATAGCAGGGGGAGAGCAACTGGCCCTATCTAACCCAATACAGTATCCTTCCTGCGGTGTCTATCTTATGTTTCTTTTTAAGATTGTGAGCCCTTTGCGGGGAGGGAGCCATTTGTTTTATATTTTATGTTATTTTATCATTCGTCTCTTTATATCTATGTAAACTGCTTTGGGAACTTTTGTTGAAAAGTCATCTGTTCCCGTGGGTTTTTCATTTGTAAAACTTGTTTAAATTGGGTCTAGTTTTAACTGAGTTTTATTCATTTTGTATTGTTTGTTTTAGTGGTGTGAGACACCCTGAGTAATATTGCACGGGAGGGGCAGGACATAAATACTTTAAATAAAAATATTCAATATGTTTTTTAAAACCCACCTTTTGGGAGGTATAGTTTTACCATCTAGCCTTTTTTGCTAGGGAGCAGGCAGCAGTGCTCCATGAGAGATGCTGGCAAGAGTGCAGCTCTGACTCTGGTCAGTAGCCAGATCCACAGACCTTCCTGATTCTGTTCAAGTGTGCCACAAATGCTTGCCCAACATGTGCTGAAGACTGACCATCTGTGCTCCTTAGTTGCGCAATACATGTCCAAAGACTTGTTTCATGATTTTACTTTTATTCCATCTGAATAGGAATCTGCCATGCCCTTCATTTTTAGGCTGGTTTCTGATGGGAAAAAGTGTATGTGTGCAGAGGTGGTCCTTCCATGAGGCAAGGCGTGGTGGGTAGGAGTCCAGACAAGATGTTACCCTGTAAGCAGCATATGATCAACGTCCCTGCTGGGCTCTGCCAGCCCAGCCAGCACACAATCACAGCTGGCAGCAGGTTCACTGCTGAAATCGACAGCTTCAGGTCTCTCCCACCCCGCCCCTCCCAAAGCCATGGAAGGTTGTCCAAGGACTGGGAAAAGTTTCATGACATCAGCGGCTGCCCTCCCATTTGCCACAAAGGAGGAGGCGGCAGATGCAGCTCAGCTAAAGCTGCTCCAGCTTTAGAAGCATAGTGTGTTCTTTGGAGGCTGGTGTGATCAAGGATGGCCACCACTGTAGACACAATTTTTAGATTGTGAGTCCTTTGGGGACAGTGATCCATCTTACGTATTTATTATTTCTCTCTATATACCGCTTTGGGAACTATTGTTGAAAAGCAGTATATAAATATTTATTGTTTTTGTTGCAGTTCTTGTTGGTTGCTGTGTAGGTAAAGACGTGCTGAGTGCCAGTAGCCCAAGTAAGAGGAGAGCCCACCTCCTACCCCAATTTTGACAGTCATGTGAACCTGCCTACCTTCTTACAAACTGACAGTAAAGTATAAGGGCAACTGATGACATGTATATATTTGTAAATAGGTAATTTGAACTGATATGCAGATCACAATCCTATGTACCCTTACATGGGTGGGACTTACTTCTGAGTAAACAAATTAGGATTTCATTGCATTATATGTAGAAAAATGAGAATATTTCTTGTGTGGGGGGTGGTTTCTGTTTTGTTGGGTTTTTTTGGATTTCAGAGCTTTTCCTGGTGCAGACTAATATTGAACAAAGGCTTTCCAAGGCTTAGAAATTGTATTGACCTTTTTCAAATGAGTTCCCTGACAATTTTTTTTTAATTGGCATAGCTTTGCATTTGCAGAAAGGATGTAACTTGCTGGTGACAAGCTCTATTTCCTCCTCTCTCAAACTTAATTAATCAGTCCTGTAAGTGACTAATTGGACAAGCATGAGTGTTGTTGTTGTTGTTGTTGCTGTTTTACTGAGGTGCAGTGTTTCATCCTAGCTTTTGTTACCAGGCAGCTTTGTGTACAGCATACAAGTACAGTATACGCATGCTTCATAATTATTGAAATGAAGTAGCCACCAAAAAGGAGGTTAAGTAATTTGCACTGAAGTTTAGTGTCAGTGAGCCTTCTTACATCCACTCACAAATTCATTTCTTTGAGTTTATAGCTCTCATGCATATAAGTTATATTTAATGTAAACAGTGTTGCAGATTACTTTGTAAAATCTTAGCCTGAAGTAGCCTCTATTTATTTTTGCAATACATCATTGCTCACAAACTGCTTTTACTTAGTGTAATAAATCATCCCTCTATGAGGGCATTCCGTTCAAAAATGGTATTTTGTATGGTTGTATTTCTCTCTGATGATTCTGGATCATATGATTTGAAGTGTTTTTCTGATTATGATATTGCCAGCTTCAGACTAATTAGCATTCACACCTTAGGCAGATTTTAAATCATTCCGTTATCTGTACGTTAGTCATTTATAGTAATGTTATTGCTATAGATTGGAAAGATCTATAGCAACTGGAGCTCCAGGGGCCAATGCAGTCCCCAGAGGATTCTCATCTGGTCCTTACATAAGAACATAAGTGTCTCCTAGGTTTTCTACCTTGTTAGATTCTGTCTCTTCTTCTGGTTCTCACTGTTCCACCATGTTTCTGTTATGCCCACTACAGGTGAAACTCGGAAAATTAGAATATCGTGCAAAAGTCCATTAATTTCAGTAATGCAAATTAAAAGGTGAAACTAATATATGAGACAGATGCATTACGTGCAAAGCGAGATAAGTCAAGCCTTAATTTGTTATAATTGTGATGATCATGGCGTACAGCTCATGAAAACCCCAAATCCACAATCCCAGAAAATTAGAATATTACATGGAACCAAGAAGACAAGGATTGTAGAATAGAACAATATCGGACCTCTGAAAAGTATACAGTGTACTGTGCTTGATTGGCCAGCAAACTCGCCTGACCTGACCCCATAGAGAATCTATGGGGCATTGCCAAGAGAAGGATGAGAGACATGAGACCAAACAATGCAGAATTGCTGAAGGCCGCTAATGAAGCATCCTGGTCTTCCATAATACCTCATCAGTGCCACAGGCTGATAGCATCCATGCCACGCCGCATTGAGGCAGTAATTGCTGCAAAAGGGGCCCAAACCAAGTACTGAATACATATGCATGCTTATACTTTCCAGAGGTCCGATATTGTTCTATTCTACAATCCTTGTCTTCTTGGTTCCATGTAATATTCTAATTTTCTGGGATTGTGGATTTGGGGTTTTCATGAGCTGTACGCCATGATCACCACAATTATAACAAATTAAGGCTTGACTTATCTCGCTTTGCATGTAATGCGTCTGTCTCATATATCAGTTTCACCTTTTAATTTGCATTACTGAAATTAATGGACTTTTGCACGATATTCTAATTTTCCGAGTTTCACCTGTATATCTATTTCTGTGCTATTGGCCATCATCCTGACTAACGAAGCATGGGTGTTACATAAGAAGTGCCAGTGCTACTGATGTTGCACAGCCCTCAGGGACAATTTTTGGGTAGCACAGAGCACTGGTAGGGGAAAGGAGTTTGTCAAAATTTACACACACACACACACACACACACAGGCACTTGTGTTGTGTTACTCTAGAATTCAGCAGCAGCACCAGTGCTTATCAAGTAGCACCCATGCTTTGTCAATCAGGATGTCGGCCACTGTTAATATAATGAAGATAAATGTCAAAATCATTCAGTACAGAACTGAACCACTTAGTGCCATCTGTGTATATAAGGCAAGCATACAACAGTAACAATAACAACTTGAAGTGAGTCAAAATTGAGACATATAGATGTTTGTCTATAGTTGTGATCACTCACTAACCAATTCAGAACTGGAGAATGCTGGTGGGCAATAGCCAGTATGTTTCTGAGCTCTGGAGGCCTTGGAAAAGTTGTTAAAATCTTAGCATAATAAAGTCATATAGCAAAGCCTCCAAATCACACACAGTGGATATTTCAAGGAACAATTCCTGGCAACATATTATCTCAAAGTATTGTTCTTTTCATGCATAGATATTCCCCTTGAGTTCTTCTCAGCTGTTCATTTAGGGATAATGAACACATGTGGGGGTAGCATCTTGGCAGCAGGCTCCACCCACCACAGCCTACGTCTGTCATTAGAATGTCTGTAGAGGGCCCCCACATATAGAGCTGTATATATGGATGGCTCTCTGCAGGGGCGTAGCAAGGTTGGAACGGGCCCAAAGACAAGATTTTAAAATGGGCCCCCCCTCACTGAAGCTCAGCTCATGAAGTAAAGAAATCTTAAATGAGGCTCAATAGTGGTAACAAAAAGTGCACACGCATGCGCGCGCGCACACACACACACACATCATGTGCCACAATAGAAAATCATCCTAAATTATTTTTTTAAAGGTTTTGTAAATTGTGGATGATGCAAGTCATTTAATGGTACTAGAGAAAGACATGCGGTTCTGGTAGTTCCAGGTCTTAACACTCACATCAATTTCGGAGGATAAATACAACTGAAGGAAGCCCGAGCAGGTGCGCGGCTGGGGGAGTCAGTCATGTGACTTGCTTCTGGGGGGCCCCCCAAGGCAGTGGGCCCCCAGACAACTGTCTCCCCTTGCCCTATTATAGTTACGCCCCTGGCTCTCTGCAGGTGATGGGGAACTCAACCCCCTACAGACATTCTAAAGAACATACCATTTCTTTTTCTGTACAAACTACTTTGAGAACTTTTTTTGTTGAAAAGCAGTGTATAAATATCCATACTACTAGCAGTAATAGTGATCGTAATTGTAACAGCAGTAGTATAGATAATGGGTGGTGCCTGTGCCTCTCCCACACATACCTTTAGTATCCCCAACTGAGTGCCTGAAAAGTGTTTTGGACATGCCATCGGTATGTCATGAACCTCAAGTCTGAACCTGTAGACCATACTGAGGGGTTGCACTCGCAGGATGAAGAGGGGTTGAAAGATCTCTGCCTCTGCTAATAGGACCTCTAGTATCCTCTGAGCCCCTCAACACATCTTTGCCTTCATCCTCTGTTGGACTGACTACCTGGCTCTTGACCTCCGGCTTGTTATTGTCTCTGGATTAGTTTTCCCATTGATAGTTGCTGCCAGGCTCCTTATTGCCTGATGGATTGTTTCCTAATGTCACTGCCCTACCAGGACACAGCACTGTGAAGAACAGATCTCTTAAAGATCCTGCCTCTGACACTACTAGAGAAAAATACTAATTCTGTTTCTGTCCTTGGGTGAGATCCCTGATCTATGTAACTTATTGTGAGATTCCGCCCTCCCCACCCATCCCGCCTATTGAAAAATGATATAATAATTCCACATCTTGAGGATTTCCTGTTCAGTTACCTGTAATGTCTCCAGTGTGTGTCTGCTGCCACCAACAACCTTATTTTAAATACGTAAAAGCTATACATTTGCTGGAATCCTCATTATTCCCTATGAGGAATTCAAAAATACTTATAAATTCACCAATAATTGGAGGAGTGTTTGATTGCCTTGGGGTTTGGTGGGTAGTAGGCACCCTTGGGTGCCTACCACCCACCCCACATTTGTGCCTCTAGGTCCTCCACAATAGGGGATAATGGGCTGGTTTGAGTCCCATTATACCCTATGAGAAAAATAATTTAAAATATTTCAAATATTGATTTAAAAAATCATAGGAGTGTCTAATTGCTTCGGGGTTTGGATGGTAGTTGGCCCCCATGGGTGCTCCACAATAGGGAATAATGGGCTGTTTGAAGTCCCATTATACCCTATGAGGGGGGAATAAATTCAAAAATTCATTTAAAAAATCGTATGAGTGTCTGATTGCTTTGGGGGTTGGGTGATAGGCACCCATGGGGGCCAGCTACCACCCCACCCACTTTTGGAGGTTTGAACCAGTTCAAATTCGAACCAAACTGGCGGGGGTTTTTTTGAGCAAAACCAAAACTGAACCCCCCACTTCCGGTTTGAACCCAATTCAAATTCGAACCAAACTGTGCAGACCAGTTTTGTGTACATCCCTATTTGAAACAAACAAGCCAACTACAACCCTTGGGTACAAATATCTGCTTGTTTGTCAAAATCAAACCTCGGCTGAATTTGAGAGGCATATTTGGACAAGAAAGCATGATTCTCAGATTCAACCAAGGTTCCGCATTGCATCTGAAAGCACTCATTGTAAGCACTCAGCTGAGCCTATACTCAAGCAACCTTTAATCTTTTACACAGGAAATTAAACAAAACACTTTAAAAACGTATAAAAAGTGTAAGTTCTCCATTCATCCCTGATATTTGTTTATTTATATATTAACCATCAATAACAAAGAACCACCGGCTCCCACATGAATCTGCTTGACGCATAGGACCATTCAGAGTCTCTGCTGCGCAGCCTGCTGATATCTGAAGTTTGTCTACTGCTGACATGCCGTCAGGCCTTCACAATGGTGGCCCTTACCCTTTGGAATTTCTTCTCCTTGATCTTTGGTCGCTCCCCTTACTGCCAGCCCTTAAGGCAGGGATTCTCAACGTGTGGGTCCCCAGATGTAATTGGACTTCAACTCCCATAATTCCCAACCAAAGGCCACTGGGGCTGGGGATTATGGGAGTTGAAGTCCAAGAACATCTGGGGACCCACACGTTGAGAATCCCTGCCTTAAGGGGAAAGTGAAGACCTTCCCTTTTTGGCAGACTTTCCTGATGTCTTCTTATGTTATAGTCAGCTGGTATTTTAACTCTCTTCTGTAATAATTTTAATCAAATGGTTTTTAATTATAGCTTAGGACCATGTTACCTGGAGAGTGCCATCTTCTGCATGTTTCCCACCACACATTAAGGTCATTGAGAGAAGTCCATCTCCATATGTCACCAACCTGTCTGGCAGTGACTCATGAGTAGCCCTTCTCTGAAGTCACTCCTGGGCTATGAGATGTTTGTGGTTTAACATCTTTACTAGCTTTTAAAAGAGCCTTTAAGACACAATTTTTAGCCAGACTTTTAGCAATCTCTGAATGTTTTAAATTGTTTTAAATCATTTTAATAGTTTGTTTTATTTTGTTTTTGTTGTACTTATTTTTGTGAAGCTTCCAGAGCCTTTGGTGTCAAGCAGTGTATAAATAATGCTTTTTATTGTTTTGTTCAAAATTGCTTTATTGTACTATAGGGTTTTATTCTTTTTTGCGCCTCCTCACTTCCTCTTGAAAGTAGATAGGATATAAATCCTAGAATTAATGAATATAATATTATCAAATTAGAGCAAAAAACACTGGGATATGACTGGGGGCATGAGACTTGATGTCCAGTCTGAGATATTGTACTGGCCTGCAAAATAATAGCCATGGAAACACCATTTGGCTAGGTCATCCATGCTCCAATCCACTTCCTGCTTAGGCTGGTGGCAAAAGCAAAAACTGGGGATTAGTGTTACAGCAGTGTTTAAGAAGAATTTGGTAGTATGTGCCTCTGAGCATATGGAGAGTGCTGTTACCTCAGCAGGCAACTACTACATTCAGCATAAATAGTAATGATGGTCGTGCTCCTAAATGGTAAGTAAGAATGATTCTGCCCACTGATACACACCCACATGAGATAGGACATAAGCAAAGGGGTCTTTAATTCTCCCACCCCGCCCCCGCAGTGTGAACAGCAATACAAGCTCTGCTGCAATGTTTGCCTTAAAGCATTCTAACTTTCCACCCCCATCTTTTCAGCTTGTGTATGGGAGTGAACAGGCAATATGCAAAAGAGGAGAACTTTGTCAGAGCTTCTATTGCTGTTTTCTTGCTGGACTGAGTGTTAATAATAATCATAGTGCTTTTTGAGCATGCGTAACACTTCACATGTATTATCTTGATGTAAACCTATAGGGTAAGTATTATTATCCCCATATGGTGGGTGGAGATCTGAGGCTACAAGGGGAGTGGCTTGCCTAAGGCTACCTAGTGACTTCATGGCATAGGTAAGACTGACCTGAGGAAATCCCAGTTCATAGATCAGTCTCTTTGCTTTACCTATATCTCGCCTTCCAAGAAAGTGGCTGAGGTTAATCCTTTTGGAGGGGCGGCTTTAGATCAATGGCTAAACTAAGGACTAAGAAAGCATTCTCAATAATGCTACCTGTTCCTCACGCAGGTACAGTGAGACAGGCAGAACTAATGGGTTTCAATACGTGGATGAGACGTTGGTCCTGGGAGGAGGGGTTTAGATTTGTTAGGCACTGGGATACATTTTGAGGCAAGCAAGGCCAGTACAAAAGGGATGGGCTGCACTTGAACCAAGATGGAACCAGACTGCTGGCACTTAAAATCAAGAAGGTTGCAGAGCAGCTTTTAAAATGACACCTTGGGAATAGCCGACAGGAGCTGGACAGTATCCGGTTCAGCAAATGCCATCCTTTAAAATGCGATGGTGCAAAGGATTCAGATAAGACAGAAGGGGAGAGAGCAGAACTACATAAAGAGCAGACAGAAGGCTGTGCCGGCTGGTCAAAGAGTCAAAAGAAAGATAGTAGACACCAGAGAAGAGATTCAGCCTATAGGAGCTTATATACCAATACCAGAAGCCTCCGAGCCAAGATGGGTGAGCTGGAGTGCTTGGTTGCTAAACACAGAAATAGATATCGTGGTCATAACAGAAACATGGTGGAACAGTGAGAACCAGAAGAAGGGATAGAATCTAACAAGGTAGAAAACCTAGGAGGACTGGAGTCCTCCACAGAAACCCTGTGAGTGACAATACAAGGCCTGAAAGGAAACATGCTACTGGGGACGTGCTATCACCCTCCGGATCAAAATGCTGACAGTGACTGGGAGTTGCAGGAGGAAATCAGTGCGATCAAATTTAACATACATGCAAGTAGAGAATCACCAAAGAAGTCTAACACAGACACTGAATTTCAGAAAAGGAAACTTCTCCAAAATGAGGAATATGGTGAAAAGAAAGCTGAAAGGGAAAATCAGAAGAGTCACTTCACTCCAGAATGCATGGAGTTTACTGAAAACCACAATACTAGAAGCCCAGTTAGATTGTATACCCAAAAGGAGGAAAGGTACCAATAAGTCCAGGAGGATGCCAGCATGGCTAACAGGTAATGTCAAGGAAGCCATAAAAAGGAAGAAGAATTCATTCCAAAATTGGAAGGCCTGCCCAAATGAGGAGAACAGGTACACACATTCTGGCAAAAGAAATACAAGGAGACAATAAAAGAGGCAAAAAGAGTGTTTGAGGAACATTTAGCTAAAAGCATCAAGGGGAATAACAAAAACTTCTTTCAATACATCAGATGCAGGAAACCTGCCAGGGAGGCGGTTGGACTATTGGATAATGAGGGAGTGAACGCTATTATTAAGGAGGATATGGAGGTTGCAGAGACGCTAAATGAGTTCTAAGCGTCTGTCTTCATGGCAGAGGATACTGAGCATATACCTGTTCCTGAAACTGGTTTTTTGGGGATGGAGGCTAATGAACTGAGTCAGATAGAAGTCACAAGAGATTATGTTCTAAACTGTCTGGGGAAAATGAAAAATAGCAAATTGCCTGGGCCGGATGGCATCCATCCAAGAGTCCTCAACGATCTCACATTTGAAATTGCTGACCTCCTTGCTAAAATATATAACTTATCCCTGCAATCAGGCTCTGTACTGGAGGACTGGAAAGTAGCCAATGTAACACCAATTTTCAAAAAGAGACCCAGGGGCACTTCGGGAAATTACAGGCCGGTTAGCTTAATGTCCGTTCCAGGCAAATTGATGGAAAGCATCCTCAAGGATAAAATTGTAAGGCACATAGAAGAAGAGGACCTGCTGGGAGAGAACCAGCATGGCTTCTGCAAAGGTGAATCTTGCCTCACAAACCTTTTGGAATTCTTTGAGAGTGTCAACAAGTGTGTGGAGGATCAAGGTGATCCAGTTGACATAGTATACCTGGACTTCCAAAAAGCTTTCGACAAGGTTCCTCATCAAAGACTCCTGAGAAAACTTAGCAGTCATGGGATAAGGGGACAAATACATGTGTGGTCTGCTAACTGGTTGAAGGACAGGAAACAGAGGGTAGGTATAAATGGAGAGTTTTCACAATGGAGGGAAGTAAGAAATGGGGTCCCCCAGGGATCTGTACTGGGACCGGTGCTTTTTAATTTATTCATAAATGATCTAGAAGCAGGGGTAAGCAGCAAGTTGACCAAATTTGTAGATAATACCAAACTCTTTCGGGTAGTGAAATCCAAAACAGATTGTGAGAAGCTTCAAAAGGATCTTTCCAAACTGGGTGAGTGGGCGACAAACTGGCAAATGCGGTTCGATGTTGGCAAGTGTAAGGTGATGCACATTGGGACTAAAAACCCCAACTTCAAGTATATGTTGATGGGATCTGAGCTGTCGGTGACTGAGCAGGAGAGGTATCTTGGTGTCGAAAATCTGCCGGGCTTAGCCAGACGCAGCCAGAAGCATAAGGAGAATAACAAACTACTATGGGAATAAATTGTCCAAACTAGTCCATCAGTCCGAAATTCAACAAGGTCCAAAGTGAAATCCAGAGGCAAGGGCAGTCATTCCAAGGTCTAAACACTTTCAAGGAAAAACACAGGAACGCAGCCAAGTAGCACGGAAGAAACTGTTGTTGCTATCAGCAGGGAAGTTCTGTTACAGGTGTCTTAAATAGGCTGAGCCCCCAGTGCTGTCAATTAAGAGTTGCTGAGTCAGCAGCTTTGCCTGTTTTACGCATGCAAGTTTTTAGCTCTTGTTGTCTTTTGGATCGGCACCTCTCCACAGCTGGGATTGGTTGCGCCTCCTCCACAAGAGCTGCCTCACCCGGCTGTAATTCTTCTTCTATTCCCTGTACAGCAGACCCACTCTGCTTAGCAAGCTCTGGTCCTTGCCCACCGTCATCTGCTGTTTGCTCTGTCTCAATCTCCGACTCCTCCTCAGAGTCTTCCAGCATACCCATGACACTTGGGGTCATGGTGGACAGCTTGTTGAAAATGTCAACTCAATGTGTGGCAACTGTGAAAAAGGCCAGTTCCATGCTATCGATAATTAGGAAGGGGATTGAAAATAAAACGGCTAATATTATAATGCCCTTATACAAAATGATGGTATGGCCACACCTGGAGTACTGTGTACAATTCTGGTCACCACATCTAAAAAAGGACATTGTAGAACTGGAAAAGGTGCAGAAGAGGGCAACCAAGATGATCAGGGGCCTAGAGTACCTTTCTTATGAGGCAAGGCTACAACACCTGGGGCTTTTTAGTTTAGAAAAAAGACGACTGCGGGGAGACATGATAGAGGTCTATAAAATCATACATGGTGTGGAGAAAGTGGATAGAGAGAAATTCTTCTCCCTCTCACATAGCACTAGAACCAGAGGTCAACCCATGAAATTGATTGCCAGGAAATATAGGACCAACAAACGGAAGTACTTTTTCACACAATGCATAATTGACTTGTGGAATTCTCTGCCACAAGATGTGGTGACAGCCAACAACTTGGATGGTTTTAAGAAGGGTTTGGGTGACTTCATGGAGGAGAGGTCTATCATCGGCTACTACTTAGAGGGCTAGAGGCCATCTCCATCCTCAAAGCAGGATGTCTTTGAGTACCAGTTGCGGGGGAGTAACCGCAGGAGAGAGGGCATGCCCTCAACTCCTGCCTGTGGCTTCCAGCGGCATCTGGTGGGCCACTGTGTGAAACAGGATGCTGGACTAGATGGGCCTTGGGCCTGATTCAGCAGGGCTGTTTTTATGTTCTTATGATGGTTGCCTGTCCCCAAAGGGCTCACAATCTAAAAGAAACATAAGGCAGACACCAGCAACGGTCACTGGAGGTACTGTGCTAGGGTTGGAGAGGGCCAGTTGCTCCCCCCCGCTAAATATAAGAAAACCACCACTTTAAAAGGTGCCTCTTTGCTCAGTTAGCAGGAGTTAGATAGACATGGGAATAAGCTGCATGGATGCAGACCTCATTAACTTTTTTATTCCATATTCACTTTGAAAGCCTCTTGTCTCAAGGTACAAATGCTGTTCAACAGATTCTCAAAAGAGCAAGTCTGATAGCATCAGAAAGAATAGTCTATTTTTAACAAGGCAATTGAGTGTGTATGAATTATTAATGCTTATGTCAGGCTGTTGCTGGTATTATGTTCTGCTTGCAGTGTTTCTGAAGCAGCTTGAATGGTGTCACTAAGCAGAAAACAGAATATTGTAGATGAAATGAAATCTCCTCAATTTTAGTGTCTGGAAAGCTAATTTTTGTTAATCAGTGTTGTCTGCTACTGTACAGAATTATCACAAATCATGAATCTAGACTAATTCATGTCAAGATCCATCGGAAATGAAAAAGATTATTGACTGGACTTTTCATAGTTGCTAAAATTGGGGGGAAACAGCCCTGGTCGTGGAGATAATGGATTCATATGCCAAAGTCACAATAATTCTCAAGCTAATCATCCTCCCTAAGGATGGATAATGTGTATAGATAAGAAACCTCCTTAAAAATAAACATTTATGGCTTGGAGTAGATGTATTGCTATCTGATCTCCTAAACCATGTTTAGGATACAGAGAGCACCCAATGGGCTCACATATTTTCCCTCCTCTCTTCTGATGTGTACAGAGTGTGACTAATGTTGATATAAACATTTACAATTGCTTTTCAATACTTGTATTGGCTTGGGAAATACTGTGATCTGTTTTCTGTTCTTATGCACATACCCCACTTCCGCAAGCACTAAGAACTTCCAGGGCAGTGCTACTTGGATTCTGTGGGGAAGTTGTCTAGATGCACATTTACTCCAACTGGAAACTGTCTAACTGATTTGAACCAAATTTGGCACAGTTGTAGTGAGTGACACATAGGGACACCTCAACGGCATAGTTTGTGATGATGTCATCCACACCAATTTAAAATGGCGGACACATAAAACTTTGGGGCATAAGTGGGCTAAATTGTGGATCCATTTTAAATCAAATGTGGTACAGTTAAAGTGAGTGACACAGGGAGACACCTCAATGGCGTAGTTTGTCGCAGTGTCAACTGTCAATCTTTATTATGGTCATTGACCAAAGAATTGTCACAATGTCATCCACCCCAATTCAAGATGGTGGACATGTAAATGTTTGGAGTGCAAGTGAGCTAACTTGTGAACCATCTAACCGATTTGAACCAAATTTGCTACAGCTTTAGAGACTCATAGGGACACCTCAGTGCTATAGTTTGTCACAGTGTCATCCACCCTGATTCAATATGGTGGATGTATAAGTGTTTGAGGTGCAAGTGTGCTAACTTGTGGACCAGCTAACTGATTTGAACCAAATTTGGTACAGTTGTAGTGAATGACACATGGGGCACCTGGACAGTGTAGTTTGTGATGGTGCCATCCACCCCAATTCAAGATGGTGGATGTGTTACTGTTTAAGGCTGAAGTGGGCTAACTTGTGAGGATGGTAATTATCAATTAAGATTATATTGAAAGGAAAGTAGAGAGATTAGTTCTTTTGACACACATTTGATGGCTATCCACGGTAGATGTGTTTTGTTTAGACTCAGTGCAACATCCCCCATTTAAACCAGCATTCCAGTTGAAACAAATGTGTGCCTAAACTTTCAGGATGAGAGATCACTGTTGATTTATTTACAAATATAGAAGTTGAGCATCAAGTGGAGTTGAGCAGCATGCACCTTCCTGTTCTTCATCTGTTCTTCTGTCACATCTGTTCTTCTGAGAGACATATCTGCAGTTTAAGGTGCTTTCTAGGGGTGTGCACAGACCAAAAAACGTGGTTTGGTTCAAATTCAAATCAATTCACACTGAACCGTGTTGCTCTGAACTGCTTCGATTGAACCAGCCAGCTGGTTCGGTCCGTTTGATCAAACTGGTTTTGTGGTTCGGGTGGTCAGTATACTTGAAAAGGGGAATCCAGTGAGGATTCATTTTTACAAGTGCAGGTGTGGGTGGGAAGACTGCTAAAGGTAAGAGGTGGCCGGGCAGTGGCAGCGAGTGAGGTAAAAAGCTCCTTACCTGGCCGGCATGGCTGCTGGCACTGCCACTTGCCACCACTCGCCCTCCCAGCGTGGGCCCAAGTGCACTGCCCCCTCCTTTACCGGCTCAGTTCTGGCCTCTGCACATGCATGGAGTCTATTTACCAAGCGCCCTCCTTTACCAAGCACCCTCCTTTACCAAGCTGTCAGCTTGGTGGCTGATTCGGTGGCTTGGTAAAGGAGGATGGAGCACACTTGAGGCCGTGCTGGGTGGGGGAGCAGTGATGAGTAGCAGCTCCAGCAGCCGTGCCAGCCAGGTAAGGAGCTTTTAACCTCTCTCACTGCCCCTGCTCAGCTGCTCCTTGCTGTTGCAGAACCAGTTCAGGGTTTGTGAGGCTGAGAGATAATCACTCCTCTAAGATTATCAAGTGAGCTTTAAAGCTGGTCAGGGGTTTGAACCCTGGCCTCCCTGGAGACCACCACACTTGCTCTTTCTCATACACAACTCTAGTCATCAGTGTTCTACCAAATATCAAAGAGGGCCATGCAGTCTATAATAGCCAACAGCTTCTACATGATTTTTTCCTTTTCAGCCATGTGGTTTTCACTACATGCTATAAGCCCAGCATGTATTAGAGTTTCCCTGCTCCCATTTGAATCTTATTGGAAGGCCCTGCTTAAGATTGTGTGCCTGCAGATGTTGTTCAGCACATGCACAGGGCCTTCTCTGTTGCAGTGTCACACCAATGTAATCCCCCGGAAAGATCTACTGGACTACACTGGACCATTGGGCCCCAAGTTCACACATGATAAATAGGAACATATTTTTTAAACTATTCTTTTCATGCATAGATATTCCTCTTGAGCCCTGCTCAGATGTTCATTTAGGGATAATGAATCAAATATCTGCCAGGCCCGGAGGACCATAGACTGATATTGGCTTCACTATGGGAGAATTACCAACCAGCCAGAACCTGATCATTTAAGTTGTGCTGCATCTGGACCAATGAAGACATGAGGCTTAACTGGAGGAAAGGACCACAACTTTATGAAATTAAAATCCAATAAAACAACAATGAAGGGATGACTCTCCAGCCTACTATAGTGTGGGAAGAACCTTCTCCATTTCCTGACTGCTGGAACTAATGACTCGCCACCCAAAGTGCGAGTCCATATTGACATCTTTGGGTGACATACTCCAGCTCAGAATAGCATTGTGGCTCTATAGCCTATTGCTGCTCCTCTTAGCTGTTCCGCTTAGCTGACCAAAAGGGTCAAGGCATCTGCAGGAGGCATCACCCTTCCCAAACCGTCAAGCCTTTAAGGCTGGTGATGTCCAAAAAAAGCTAGAGAAAGCCCCCAGCCAGCACTCCCTGTGCTGTCAACAGTCTAGGGACTGACCTTCCTTATGCCAAATACATGCTTAAGAGTGCTGACCAATCTAGAAAATGGAATCCAGCGGGGCTAACTGTGCCCCCTGATACCAGCGTGTCCTTTGTATGAGCCGCTCTTCCTCATGTCCTGGCTTGCAGCTGGTTTGCTAGCTGGATGGCTTGGTTTTCTCTCTCTCAGCAGCCAAGAAGTGGGGAAAGGCAGTACCAGCCAAGGAGGCAAACTAGCCCCATGCCTGACACTATCAGTGCAAGAGGAATGGCCAGCATCAGAAGGCATGGCCAGTGGCATCTTGGCATTACCTTGAGTGGTACCAGCACCATGGGCTTGCACACTCCTCTCTCTAGTGCCTCCAGTTCTTTGTACACAAGAAGAAACTTCTTTTTACAGTTTGTAATAAACTGTTGTTTCCCATTACACATGAATACAAGAAACTGTGGTGATATTTAGTTAGTTAACATTTGATTGATTGGTTGATTGATTAAGTGCCATCAAGTCGGTGTCAACTCTTAGGAACCACATAGGTAGATTTTCTCCAGGATGATCTGTCTTCAACTTGGCCGTTAAGATCTCTCAGTGGTACATTCATTGCTGTTGTGATTGAGTCCATCCACCTTGCTGCTGGTTGTCCTCTTCTTCTCTTTCCTTCTGCTTTCCCAAGCATTATAGACTTCTCAAGGGAGCTGGATCTTTGCATAATGTGTCCAAAGTATGATAGTTTGAGCCTGGTCATCTGTGCCTCAAGTGAAAATTCTGGATTGATTTGTTCTATGATCCATTTGTTTGTTTTCCTGGCTGTCCATGGTATCCTGAAAAGTCTTCTCCAGCACTAAAGTTCAAAAGCATGAATGCTTTTTCTATCTTGCTTCTTCAAAGTCCAGCTTTTGCATCCGTAGAGTGTCACAGTAAAAACCATTGTCTGAACTATCCTAATCTTGTAGGTATAGAAACGTCACGGCACCTAAATATCCTTTCCAAAGCCTTCATTGCAACCCTACCAAGTACAAGTCTGTGGCATATTTCTCGACTGTTGGATCCGACCTTTACTGTTGAAGGTCGATCCTATAAGGCAGAAGCTATCCACCACTTTAATGTCATCATTGTCAATTCATTGTCAATTCTGAGGCTGGTCGTTGTGCCCATTGTCATTAGTTTAGTCTAACATACCATGATATAAAGTTAACATGCCATGATATAAAATGCCCGTAATGTGCACATAGTGGCAAATCTGAAGTGAAATAGGAAGATGTATTGGTGCATTACAACTTTGTCAAATTTGCAAAACATGGTAAAAGATGTCAGCAATCTTATTTTTATATGATTTTTTTCCACAGTGATTGCCCCTCACTTTACTGAGGTTGGATGTGTTGATTTAAATTGGCAGTGCAGAGCAGGATAGGGTTCAGGTTCCTTTAAAATAACAATAACAAAATTGACAAGTAAAAGTTTGTGAAAATGTTTTATCCTGAGATGCTGAATATCAGGGAAATCTTCCTGACAGTGCAATTTATTTTCCTTTGCAATTATCTCCGATGAGATGTGCCCTCTGAAACCCTATTGATTGAGACATTTAAAGCTAGACTGAACAAAGTTCTGGTAAATGTCCAACTGGCAGAATTACTGAATTTTGAAAGAGTAATGGACTGAGTGATTCTATGCTAGACAACATGAATACCTTCCTCAATAAAACTTTAATGTTTTGTGAAGAGTGCACATAATTGTTCTAAACATTACAGTTTTGTAATGTTCTTTAACAGATCCAGGATTCTTCAACAGATCCTGTTGGCAGGGTCACCATTTAGGAAGGGTCATTGCCTCCCACCTTGTATTTCTGGCTAACTCAACAGTTGGTTAGATGTTCGGCCTGTGCTAAATTGGACTGATAATATTGGAACATATCTGATTTTACCAAAATCAGAAGTGTTTGGAGACAGTCCAAACCCGAACTAGGCCAGCCCAGTTTGGATTGTACTTCTCCAACTCATTTTGCAAAAACAAAAACAAAAACACAAAAACCAACCAGAGTTTTCCAGAGCTCCAAAGTCTTCTCTCTTTTATTTTAGCAATCACAACTCAGGTGGTGGGGCATCTTCTGCCCTCTATCTGCCAGCCTGCCTGGCCTTGCATATCCATTAAAAAATTAAATTAAATTAAAAGTTTTTTAGCCCATTTCGTACTCACAAGCAGCTGATTTCCAGGTTTCTCCTGCGATTTTCTGGTGTTTCATCATTTCCCCTTAGATTCTCTGATGTTACCTCACTTCCCTTGCGACACTCGGATGTGAGATAACTTTTCTTCTGCGGTTTATTTATTTATTTATTTATTTATTTATTTATTCATTCATTCATTCATTCATTCAATTTCTATACCACTTTTCATTAAAATAATCCCAAAGTGGTTTACAATTTAATTTTAAAAATGCACAATTAAAATGCAAATTTAAAGTACAGATATTAAATATAAAAACAATATATCTCTATTTATAAGTTGTAAAACCTATATAAAACACTAAGAAAGAAAGAAACACACAAAGCAACAGCAGTAAATACTGTACTCTCATATACAATCCTGGTTTGGTGTTAGCCTCCGTATAAAATCCTAGTTGCTGCATTTTGCACTAGATGCAGTTTCCGAATATTCTTCAAGGGCAGCAGCCACACATAGAGGATTACAGTAATCCAGCCATGATGTGACTAAGTGAGTATCCATGGTTCCTTTAAAAATATATTCTAAAGTTTGTCTAACTCATCCCAACTTCAATCCTGACCCTCACTTGGAGAAGGGGCTGAAGAACCTCAAACCAACATTTTTGAGGTTGGATTAGATCGAGTTGAACCCAATCCCGATTTCTGTGTTTGTGTGCACAGGCCGATTATATTTAACATAATTTTCTTCTAAAAATAGGTTTGGGGCCCCTCTATTTGGATTGAAGCCAGGGTGCAGGAGAGATATCTAATCATTTCCCCCACTACTGATTCCTCAGTGCAAATTGCTCCCCCCACCCAGAGATGGAGGGTGAAACCTGCAGGCAACCTATTTCCTTATATTGTGAATGTTTCCCCTTTTGTAGGCCAAGAGCAGCATAAAAGAATTATTGTTGTGATCTCTCAGAATTTTGGATGTAATTAAGTAGACTAGCATATCGTGGAGAAGGGTTTTAGGACAGCCTCCTCCCTACTACTTCTCTGTTCCAGGAACTATATTTTTTAATGGAGGAGCATTCAAACATGGAACCTGAAGTTACAGTCTAAAATAAGATCAGATGATTTATGTTGGTTGTATCAACTGAGCCTGTGACATTAGACCAGTCATTACTTCCACCTTCTTGTCACTGGACTCTTGAAGCAGTTTCTACTAACGCTGACAAACTACTAACGCTAACAGAGCAAAGAGACCCTGTTAATGAGAATCCTTTTCAAAGTAGTGATTCTCTTTATTGAGCAGGGGGAGAGCAACTGGCCCTATTGATCCCCAGCACAGCATCCTTCCAGTGGCAGTTGCTGGTGTCTCTCTTATATTTCTTTTTCTTTTTTTAGATGGTGAGCTCTTTGGGGACAAGGAGCCATTTTATTTATTTATTTATATCTATGTAAACCGCTTTGGGAACTTTTTGTTGAAAAGTGGTATATAAATGTTCATCGTATTCATATAACACTGACCACTGGTTGCCTGAAATTAAAGATGATGATGATGATGATGATGATGATACATTTATATCCCGCTCTTCCTCCAAGGAGCCCAGAGCGGTGTACTACATACTTGAGTTTCTCTTTCACAACAACCCTGTGAAGTAGGTTAGGCTGAGAGAGAAGTGACTGGCCCAGAGTCACCCAGCTAGTTTCATGGCTGAATGGGGATTTGAACTTGGGTCTCCCCGGTCCTAGTCCAGCACTCTAACCACCACACCACGCTGGCTTGCCCGAGTCATATAGTGTTAGACTTGGGCCAGGGTGGTCTGGGTTCAAGTTTCCACTCAGCTGTGAAGCTAACTTGGTGGTCTCAAGCTGACCTAACTCACAGGATTGCCACATGGGATTGTGCTGAAGTATGCCACCCTGAGTTCTAGGGAGGAAAACTGAGATACAAGTATAACCAAATTAAAAAGATAGTGAGGCTCTTCACACAATTAGCCCACTCTCCCTTCAGACGAGCAGATAGCCTGCTCTGGGCGGCCACAGCGGCCACCCACACGACTGCCGGCTCCGTCACGGAGCTGGCTGGGGCTGGGGAGTTTGGGGGCCACGCGGCCCCCAGAAGCTCCAGCATGCCCTGCACAAGCGTGCAGGGCATGCTGGAGAGACCCCCGAGCCGAGAGGCTGCTTTTCAGCCTCCCGGTCAGGGGTCTACTCATGAGTAGCCGCGCCACAGCTACTCACGATTTAAAAAACTGGGTTTGTGGAGCGCTTGCTCTGCAAACCTGGTTTAACGGGAGGGTTACTTTGGCAGGTTAACCGCCTGGAGGCCACTGGACTCTCCTACGAGCCCAGTGGTTCCCATGGTCAGGAGAAATAGGGCTAGGCTCCCCTAGCCTGATTTTTTCCTGATCGTGGGAATAGCCTCGATGTCTCTCTCTATGGCTACATTTCAAAAGGCCAACTTACACGCTAAATCGTATTCATAGTTGTGACTGATTCTTTGTGTGAGTGATTTCCTCCCCACCACCCCCAGTTTAATAGAAAGCACAAGGGCAGTTGTGGGACGGGGATTGAATACTAGATTCTGAAATTTCATGTTTAAGGGCTGAATAGAAGATTTCTTTTAGCCACACCTCTTTTTTACAAGTTCTGATTTTGATTCTGTTGCTCTCTTGCAAACATTTCCTTTAATTAATTTGATGAGCATAATTCGGGTGTGATCTAGCAACTCAGCTCTTGCAGAACTGATCTTATTTGTCATAACTGCCAGTTGCATTATTTAAGAAAACTGATGCACTCAAGAGAAGTAACCAGAACACAAGTAAAAGATGCAGATAAGACACAAAGATGACAGAAGAGTAATTCAATCCTGATATTGGTTGCATTCAGAGGTTACATGTGTCAGATGCATAAATAGCCACTTGCTATTTGCCTCTGGCAAATAACAGTTGCCTTGAGTTGACCAGACAGGGAAGCTTTTAAAAACCACTATATATTTTTAGGCTACAAATGATTAACTTAGGCAATTGTGGGAAGGCAGATAATAAAAATGTGCGTGCTCTAGCAACTTCTCTGGATTGGCTGGCAAGGCTACATTGGCAGATCATTCCTGAGATGATGGCATTGGTCTACAGAAAATCCCTGACATACGATCTCCATGGCATACATACAGTAGACAGAGGATTGCATTCTTTCTCCCTGAATACCAGTCTGCTGCGTGGCCTTTTGTTATACCACTTCTTACTTCTTTTCTAACCCTCCCTCCTCTATT
The DNA here is from genome assembly GCF_027244095.1 of Hemicordylus capensis. Taxonomy (NCBI): domain Eukaryota; kingdom Metazoa; phylum Chordata; class Lepidosauria; order Squamata; family Cordylidae; genus Hemicordylus; species Hemicordylus capensis. The sequence goes on from NC_069662.1 coordinate 69,312,110, forward strand.
TCATTCAATGGGGCTGTTCATGCAAGCAGCCCTACCTGCCCTTGAACAGCCCTGCTGAGTAGCCTAAGTTTTAAAACTGAGCTCATACTGAGATAAAAGGGTACGCACACTCACTCTTACCCCAGTCCCTGGTCATATGACAGCATGGACTGCCTGCAGCCTCATTTGGGCTGCTGGCAGCCCGTCCTAGCATAGAGGCTGGGAGGAAGGAAGGAGCATCCCAGCCTCTAGACTGCCTTCAATGCACTGTGCAGGGAGCGTGGCACATTGTGGGCTTTCTGGAAGCCAGGCATCTTTCCCCAGCCCCTCTCTCACTGCGCCGCTCACTGTAGCAGCGATTGTGTGGTTGCACAGTACACAGAGAGTAAAACCAATGACTGGTGGTGTGGGGGAAGGTAAAAACACCTTCTCCCCTTCCCTCCCCGATCTCAGGAATTATGCTTGTGTGAATGACCTTATGTCTTCTTCCTCCTTTGCACTCTAGCAGGTATAATGCAGCAACCTAGAGGGAGAGTAATACTGAGCACATTAAGTAAACTGGAAGAATCTTCACATGCAGTCCTATCTCTAGTGAAATGGTTGCTATCATGAAGTATAGAGTTGACAGACAGATTATATCTTCTGAGATAAAAACCAATTCTGGTTGACTCATCTTGTGTCTTGTGGAAGTCTTTTTTCCTTTTTGGCAAATGTCTTTTTTGTGCTTCCTAAGAGCACAGTATCCCATGGCAACCTCATTTCTTTAGGGACCTTTAGGTTTTGACATCACATTATACAGGACTTCAGGAAGCAAAGCTGCAGAGCTGGAAACAAGCCCATGGATTTAAACAGCTAAAGAGCTGCACAGCCTAAAAAAGCCAGCTAAAGCCAATTTTATGGTTCATCCTTTGGGATTAATGCTTAAATGCATTTGGAATGTAATGAAGAAGGGATCTTTTACATGGCAAGAACATCTCTGGCATGAAATCACACATTACCATTGGGTTTTTTGTTTTAAAGCCAGTAATTCTAAATAGTTGAAGGGGACAACAGCCTTGAAAATATTCTGACATGACCAGTTGTGCTCCTACAGGGGAAAAGAACATACAAAGGGCCCTGCAAGATGTAGTAGCATGGTATCTGACCCAGTGTTTTCTTTCTGCACAAGACATTGCCGAACTCACTGCCCACTCCCCACCCCCCAGGCCAGAAGCATTACTTCCTGCAAGTGATGCATTAAACCATACACATTTTAAAAGAAGTGGGAGGAAGTATGGAGAATTCATTTTGTCTCAGCCTTTACAGAGTTAATTTGTTGTTTACAATGCTGGATGGTTTTGGGTTTTTAAAAAATATATAATGATACAGTACAATTTTTATATCAGCCTCCCCATGTTTGGCTACCAGTACACTTGTAGCCACTGTGGTATTGGGTGACTTTACTGGGTCATCTTCACTGAAGCCACCAGGACCTGTTTCCTATTAATTCAAACATATACTGTTTGACATTTCTGGCTGGGGTAGGGGGTAGGCAGTGTGCTTGGTAATATCCTGTGCAGAAACAAAACACTGGGTCACACACTATGGGGCTATTCTCACAATTAACAAAAATCGGGCTAGGAGAGCCTAGGCTAACCCGCTCAAGTAGCCCGCCCCTTAGCCTGGGTTTGCAGAGTGAGCACTCCGCAAACCCAGGCGATCTGCTCGTGAACAGCCGTGGCATGGCTCCTCGCGGGTAGACCCCTGACCAGGAGGCGAAAAGCCACCTCCCGGCTCTGGGGGGTCTCCCCAGTATGACCTGCATGCTCGCGCAGGGCATACTGGGGCTTCTGGGGGCCACATGGCCCCCGCTCCCCCCAGCCCCTGCCAGCTCCATCACAGAGTCAGCAATTGTGTGGGCGGCTGATCTGGCCGCCCAGGGTTCCCTGCCCAGTCATCTGTGGGGAGAGCGGGCTTAGGCCGCTCTCCCCGCAGTTCCAGCAAAAGTGGGTCTCATGCATCGTGAGCCCCGCCTCTATGTCTTCTGATCGTAGGTGGATGTGGTTTGTGGTAGCCCAAGGCTTATTTGGGGGTGTAGCACTGTCAATTGCTCCCCATCTTGATTTGGGCCTGAAAAACCAAAGAAAAGTGTGTGTACATGCAGGGTAAGTTGTAAGCAAGTTGTAAGCAAGCACAATCTGTGACATTGCAAAACATAATTCCTTATCACAAGGAATATCTGTTGTGGCATCAGCCTTAGGTTCCAATTTCCTAGCTTTATCAAACTTGAGCCAAAATGAGATAGCCTTAACTCTGGTCTTAAACTGGCAGGTTTTTTAAAACCATCTAATTCCCATTATTTGTGAAAAATAAAATTATCATCACAGTGCTGGCAACCCAGTACCCTCCCCAATGTCACATTTAGTGTAGATTCTAATGAACACTTATAATGCAGTCAATTCCTGATCTGGTGTGCATCTCCCAGCTATTTCTCCTGACCACTCATAACCCCTGGCGTGGTGTTTTTATTTTTATTTTATTTTTACATTTATATCTCACTTTTCCACCAAGGAGCTCAGAGTGGTGTACATGGTTATGTTTATCCTCACAACAACCCTGTGAAGTTGGTTAGGCTGTGAGATACATGACTGGCCCAGTGTCACCAGAGTCACCAGTGTGATTCCTGCTACCTGTTTGATCTTTCTGGCGTCTGACTACTGATCCAGTGTTTGACCCTAGGTGTGGCTTTGACTCTGTCTTCTGTCTTGACCCCTGATTGGGCTACTGCTTGGTTTGACCTTCTGCATGCTCCTGACCCCCATCTCTGATTCCTGATTCCCAGATTGAAGGGAGCATGCTTGAGGCTGACTCCCATTCTTCCTCATCTTTTGCTACCAATACAGATTCCCCATCCCAATGGCATACCGATATCTGTAGCTACAATAATCAGTTTTGGGGCATCCTCTATTTTTATGGACCTGAAATTTGCCCAGTACTTCCAAATATCTGCCCAAGCCGAAAATTGTCCCGTCCTTGTGGAAAGTATTGCTAGCTTGCCATTATCCTCCAGACCCGTGACCTCTGAAACTTTTCCTCTGGTCATCATCGCCCTTCAGGGCCACTGAGAGGAACTCGGTTTTTAGCTCGTCAAGAGTCCATATTTCCCTGTTGACTTGGGAATTATCTGGCTAGCCATGCACGATCCTGTCATTTTGTGGAGTCAATGTACAATTCAGTTCAATTCATTGCACTGCCGGACTAGTTGCTTATTATCCTTGGCCACAGACCCCAATGAAACTATTAGTCGTAAAGAGACCCACACCCAAGAAAAGGCCTGCTGGAGTTCCACCTGCCTGGGAACTGCTCTGGCTGCATCAAAGCAACCCAACTGGCCAGTGCTGCCTGTAAAATAAGATATTTTTAAGAAAAAAGAGGCACAGACCTTGCCGCTACTCCAACCCTATGACTGCCCCATTGACCTGCAGCCAGTCGCCAAAGTTCCCTTTGGCTACATCTATTCACACTTGAGGTTCTAGGCTGAACTTGAGGTTCTACATGTATATCTTCTTGACAACTTAGAAAGAGGCTTTTTCCGTCCTTCTACTTCCCCAGCCTTCTTTGTGAAGAAGAATTATGTGGATCGCAATGGGGCCTATAACCTGGTCAGGGTCCAGTAAGGAAATGAGTGGAAAACTGCTTTTTGTATTTGATATGGCCATTTTAAATATCTGGTTATGCCTTCTGGTCTCTGTAATGCCCTGCTACCTTTCAGCACTTAGTTAATGACATACCCAGCAACTTGTGGTTATTTACCTTAACGACATCTTGATCTTCTTAGAGAATACCATAATATATGCCTCATTCTGCAACGTCTCCAAGAAAATAAGTTTTCTGCAAAATTGAAGAAATGTGCTTTTGACTGAGAGTAAATGGAGTTCCTGCAATAAGCAGTTTCTCTGCAAAGCCTCCAGATGGACCCCAACAAGATGGCCACTGTCACGAATTGGGCACCCCCTTTCAGTTTTCCCTCTAAGGCAGAGGCGTAACTATAGGGGGGGCAGGGGGGGCACGTGCCCCGGGCGCCATCTTTTCTGGTCACATGGGGGGCGCCGCCATGACCAAATGGTTTTTTTAAATTTTTAAATTTTTGTTAATACAAATGTTTCCTGCTCAGTGCAGCAGCGCTGCAGCAGTCAAGGGAGCGTGTTGGTGCCCCCTTCCCCACGAGCGGTCCCTTCCGTGCTGCCTGCGCCCCCCCCCATTGCTTTGCTGGCGCCTGGCGGCCAGTCAGTGGCCTGGCTTGGTGGCGGCGGCGGGCGCTTGTGAGGAAAAACCTAAGTATAATGTAGTATGTTGGGGGGGCGATGGGGGGGCGCAGTGGGGGGGCCCCATTTCAGTGCTTGCCCCAGGCGCCATTTTCCCTAGTTACGCCTCTGCTCTAAGGCGTACGCATGTGTGCAAATTCACACATTTTTAAAATGTCTGTTCACTTAATTTTATACCCCACTCAGATTTTATCAAGAAGGTCCCTCTCTGAATGCATGTGTGTGCACACTGCCTTGATACTGCCACCCAGAGCAAAACGCATTCCTCGTCCAGATGCAAAAGATTAGAGAGAACACTGCTGTATGCTAGATGTATGAGGCATCTAGCATTTCCTGGGCTTTGCAAATTTTTATCAGAGATTTATCCATGGCTTCTCCCATATCATCTCGCACATCACAGCATATCTCAAGAAAGAAACCCATTTCTGCTGGACTCCTGCAGCTCAAGCAGCATTTGATCAGTTAAAAGCTACCTTCACATCAGCTCCTATTTTGGGAGCTGGGACCAACTGGGACCAACTTTTTGTGGCTAAAGCAGATGCTTCAAGCCAAGCAGTTTTGTCATAATGCCAAGGACCCCAGAGCCTCCTTCTTCCCTGCATCCCGTTCAGGTGCTCACAGATCACTACAACCTGGAACATCTTTGAGCCATGAAATGGCTGAAGCCCTGCCAGGTACAATAGGCTTTGTTCTTTTATTGTTTTAATTTCATAGTCACCTATTGATCTTGTGCAAGGAACAGTAAGGCTGATAGACTAGCCAGGAAAGATGAGTATTTTACTAGGAAGAAATAGAGCCAACCCCAATGTTAAACCCAGCCAACTTCATTAATGCAACTGTTGATGGGGAATTCATCTCCCAGAGCTGACAAGCCCTGGAAATCCTTTTGCTGCAGAACAGATTAACATCCTCCAGTCACCGGGCCTGGTGTGACCAATTATTAAGGGGGTCACCTTTAATTAGGAATATTGCTTCAGATAGGCTAATACAAAGAAAACAGATCCTGGACACCAGCTGGATTTAGTTCATCAGTTTATTGTCACACCCTAAGTATTAGCTAAACTATAGTCCATTCACTCACACACACATGCATACTTACCAGCCCCATTTAAAGGTGATCAGTCTTTAAAATGGGGTGTTGGGAGAAGCTGGGCACCCCACAATCTTCTGTGCTTCTCCGAGAAAACATCTGTTGATGCCTGACTTTAAAAGGGTTGCTTTCCTTGAAGCTGTTTGATGTTCCTTATCTCTGGACTGACCATGGTCCTTGTATGAGCAACTCCTTTCCTGCTGCCTTCGGCATTTTATTCGGTTTTCCCTGGTCGAATTGGAGTTATCTGCATCTTCTTCCCAACATTTATCCTGTGTTCAGGGCTGGTCTCTTGTTCACTCATGCATTCGTTCATGTACACACACCAAGTTAGGCTATCATCAGTTTAACCAGAAGTAAACCATTCTATTAGGTTTACTAACAATCCTTGAAGTGGGAACAATTCCCCTTATCAACATCAATACTTCATTCAGTTATACACATAGGCTATGAAACTACAACAATCACTTTAATCAAATAATTATACTAGCTATATTATATGTCATTGGGTCCATCAGAATTTAATATTGAACAGGGGTGTCTTCTCCACTGTCATAGATTGTATATTCCGGAAGGCTCCTCAGGCTTCAAACCCTCCATCTCAGCCATGATGTCCCTACAGCAGGACACTGGGAAATAGGATATGGTAGACATTATAAACTGCTGACTTGCACTTTCTGGTGGCCATTTGAGCACAGAGATGTAAACCACTGTGCAAAATCTTGTGAAATATGCTCTTGAACAAAAATGTCTCAACAGAAACCCCAAGGATTTGTCCAACCCCACAAGCCCTGGACTCAGAGTAGCATCTTCCTAGACTTCACTGTCCACCTACCCTTCACAGGGGAACACTGTTATCCTAGTGATCATTGATGTACTGACCAAGATGACACATTTAATCTTTGCCAAGAATCTGCAGTACCCCTCAGATACCTCAGCTGATGTTGAATTGTGTGCTCGGCCTTCACAGCTTGCCAGAGGAAGTCATATCTGTATGAGGATCGCACTGTGTGTGTTTGTTTCATGTGCGTTTGCATGTGCACGTGTTTTTGTTGTGTGTTTTCATGTGTGTGTGTTTCTGTTTCTGTGTGGCAATGCATTTGTGTTTATGGTGTGTATGTGTTTGTGCATGTTTGTGTGCATTTTTGTGTTGTGTGCATCCTGCAGATGTTTGCATCTCTCTCTCTCTCTCTCTCTCTCTCTCTCTCTCTCTCTCTCTCTCTCTCTCTCTCGGCATTATCAAAATCATTCCACATACACACACCCCCAAACCACCACATACACACACCTCCAATGCCCCACACAGTGGTACTAACTGGCTTTCCCCCCCCCCCGTCCATTCCATGTCCCCCCGCCCAATTTCATGTTCATGTTCCTAAAGGAATAGGTATTGCACTTGCAATAGAATCCACTGGCTGGCTGCCCCTACTTCTGGATTTATTGTCAAACCAGCCATGCTAGGTATAACTTCCCCAGGACTTGCTAGCCATAGAACATGCTGCTCAGAACATTTGAGTACCACTAAAAGGTGTTCTTCCTAGACAAGCTTGAACAAAGTCCATCAGACAATTTCGCCAACATTGAAATAAATATGATACACCTGTCTAAAGACTCGACAAAAAAGGGGGTCAATCTGTAAATTTTCAGCACTTTTTAACTTGCTGAATCTGTGGCAGTTCTTATCAGATCACTTTGAAATCAGGCATATTTGTATAAGCTAGACTACCCACATTTTAATGCTTGTGTGAACTCACAAAAATTCCTGCAGCCCACATTTCTCAAATCAGGATAACCCAGATTCTCTACCCTGCTCTTAACCAAGGTAGGAGGAAAAGAGAGCCCTCCTACCTTGCTCTTCTGTTTGTGTGAACTCACTCACCTTTTCTACCCTGGAAACAATAGAGAGCTGTGGCTACAGAGGCTGTTGACCATGGATGTGCCACTTCACAAAGCACACTCTATGATCCATTTCATGCAGCAACTTCAGCAGGACTAGGTCTGCCTCCTGCTCCTTGTGGATAATCAGAGGGTAGCTGCTAATGTTATGAGGCTTTCCAGGCAGCTGGCAGCACAAAGTTTGCTGAGAAGGCCTGCTAGACCTTTGGACTTTGCATGGTTCCAGATCCTGATTTCCGCAGTGAAGGCCTCACCTGGCTTGCTTGTGTGTTCCCTGGGTTTACAGGCCCAAACAAAGGTTCTGATCATCTGCTGCAACTAGGGTAGGAGCTCCCTGACCCTCCAACCCATCCCGCAAATGGTCATGTGAACAGGCATTGTGTCTAGTACACATACCAAGTTTCAAGTTATTAGCTTAAGATACATCATATTTATAAGCAATTCAATTTTGATGCTTTTTGTTGTTGTGGTGGTGCACCTTAATTAAAGGGCCAATCCCATGCCCCTTTAATAGCACAGTCCTGAAAATCTCTGGTTTTTAGCACAAATGCAAGTCACCAGGTGGAGATGAAAGTTCCTCAAGGGAGACATGTCTGACATTCTGGGATCTATGGAGTTGTTCTAGATTTTATTCTGTGCTGGGATTTAAGCAGAAATAATTTCAAATTCCTACCGGTATTTTCCTGGATTTATACTTCACTCACTATTTTGCTACTACTGTTGGACATAGGTGAGGCGTATTTAGCAAATTAATGAGTAAAACATGCTTAGAAACTTAGAATTTTAGACTTGGGAGGTACCTTGGAGGTCTTCTAGTCTAACCACCTAAGTGCAGCAGATTGCTACAGCATCCCTCATAGATGCCTGTCTAGCCTCTGTTAGAAAACCTCCAGCAAAGAAGAGCCTACCACTGCACAAGGAGACTGTTCCACTGCCTAGCAGTTCTTACAGTTGGGAAGTTCTTCCAAATATCTAGCCTAAATCTGCTTCCTTCTAATTTCTAGAGCTGCCCTGAGGAGCAACAGCGGAGAAGTCTATTCCTCTTTCCATCTGACAGCCCTTCTGATATTTGAAGGCAGATATCACATCTCTGCTTAGTCTTCTCTTCTCAAAGCTAAACATCACTAGGTCTTTCAACTGTTCCTCGCTGGATGGTTTCCAGACCCCTCGCCATCTTTGTTGCCCTCCTCTGAACTCTTAACAACATCCTTCTTAAAAGTCAAGGCCCAGATTTGAACACACTGACCAACATTTAGCACAACAAACCACATATGAAATGCACAAAGTTTCACTAATGCAATAGGGTGACTTAGTTGCTCTTAAAACATTATCTTAGTTGCTCTTAACATTGCAGAATTGCATGTTAGCAATATAGCTACAGCATTATTGAGCAAAAGTTCCCATTAAAGCAAATGAGGTGTGCCACAGATGCACAACACTAGGCTGGAATGCAAGTTTTGATTACAGGTTTGCTCAGAGGTGTAGTTGTCACCACCCTTCATAACTATGTTTTAGCTAGAAATAGAGAAATTAACTCAAACTGGGTTCAAACCTGCATACAGTCAAGTTAAGGTAGCCGGAAAAGCTGGCCATAGGTAAGAGAGTTGGGGTACAGAGAGTTGGGGTACCCAGGAGGGAGTAACATACTCTGGACAGGTTCCAGAGGCTGTTTAATTGAAGAACATAAATTTATAAGGCAAAGCAGCAATTAGCAATCTCCTATAGAGTAAAAGAACTGAGAATATTACTGAATTGCCTCCAATAAAGGAGGTCTTCAATAAATTGCCTCCAATAAACATTCAGGGATTAGCGTTGAGGGATAGGGTATAGAGTTAAAGGAGACAGGTAGAGAAGGGGAGTAGAGACAGAGACAATCTTATACTTGGCAGTCTGCATAGCTTGAGATCGAGTGTCAGGGAGATGCTGGCTTCCTTCTTGGGAAGAAGGTGTAGACTTTTAATTGCAGGGAGGAAATTGAAGCAGAGAGTCTCCTCCTGCCTGTGAGGGAAGGCAGCATGCATACCGATGGTCAGCATCTGCTATCCAGGGAGGCATGCCAAAAGGATCTTCCAGGAAAGGGGAGTAAGCAAATTGCCCCATGCAAGAGAACAAGTCTCTATGGTGCACATGCAGAAGCCATATACCTCTGGGATAGTGGCAAAACGAAGAAAGCAAAACAGCAGACCCATACATTTACACTAGTGTTCCCTCTAATCTTTTTCATCTGTGTGTAGCATGAGTTTTCTTCTGGGCAGAAGGGTGCGCCCTTCTTCTTCTTATTATTATTAATTATTTCTTGTTTACACAGTCAGACAGGTGTTATTGACTGGTTTGTTTTATCCAGACATCGAGTCCCTCCCAAGGACCTGGGATGGCTGAATTTTATCATCAATACTGTTGGTTATTATAGATATTGTCGCAAAATATAGGCCATTCCCAGTAAAGCTGCTTTTTGTAATTGGCTGATGGTGATTTCTGTGGCCCCTATGGTGTTGAGGTGCTCTTCAAGGTCTTTTGGGACTGCACCCAGGGCGCCAATTACCACTGGGATTATTTTGGTCTTTTTCTGCCACAGCCTTTCAATTTCAATTTGTAGATCTTTGTATTTTGTGATTTTTTCTATTTCTTTTTCTTCTATTCTGCTATCCCCTGGTATTGCTATGTCGATTATTTTGGCTTGTTTTTCTTTCTTCTCCACTACAGTTATATCTGGTGTATTGTGTGGCAGATGTTTGTCTGTTTGTAGTCGGAAGTCCCATAATATTTTTACATCTTCATTTTCGACCACTTTTTCAATTTTATGGTCCCACCAATTCTTGGCTACAGGTAGCTTGTATTTTTTGCAGATGTTCCAGTGTATCATCCCTGCTACCTTGTCATGCCTTTGTTTGTAGTCAGTCTGTGCGATCTTCTTACAACAGCTGATCAGGTGGTCCACTGTTTCATCTGCTTCTTTACAAAGGCGGCACTTGCTGTTTGTTGTGGATTTTTCGACTTTTGCTCTTATTGCATTTGTTCTTAGTGCCTGTTCTTGCGCAGCCAGTATTAAACCCTCTGTTTCTTTCTTCAAGTTGCCATTCTTAAGCCATTGCCAGGTCTTGGTGATGTCTGATTTTCCACTTATATTGTGCAAATTTTGACCATGCAGGGGCTTATTTCTCCATTTTTCTGCTCGGTTCTTGACTTGTTCTTTCTTGTAGGCCTGCTTTCTTTCATTGGTGTTGAATAGTTTCTCGTTCTTGACCATTTTAAATGCATCTTCTTCACTGTCCTTGATATATTTTTCAAGGCCTCTTTTCTCCTCCTCTGCTGTTTGATGGACTTGCAGCATTCCTCTTCCACCTTTGCTGCGAGGGAGGTAGAGCCTATCTACATCACTGCGGGGGTGCAGAGCATGATTGATGATCATGATTTTCCTGGTCTTACGATCTAGCGTCTCTAGCTCAGCCTGGGTCCAGTCTATTATTCCTGCAGTGTATCTGATAACAGGTATAGCCCAGGTGTTTATGGCTTGTATGGTGTTCCTGCCATTGAGTTTGGACTTGAGGATTTTTCTAACTCTCCTGATGTATTCACTTCCAATTTTTCTTTTAACTTCAGTGTGTGCGATGTTATCAGCCTGGAGAATGCCCAGGTATTTGTAATGTTCTTTCTCTTCCAGGTTCTTGATCTTGCTTCCATTGGGCAGTTCTATTCCTTCTGTTTTTGTTATTTTTCCTCTTTTCATTATTAATGCAGCACACTTGTCTAGTCCAAACTCCATTGCTATATCGCTACTGAATATACGGACAGTGTTTAGCAGTGATTATACGGACAGTGTTTAGCAGTGAATTATTATTATTATTATTATTATTATTATTATTATTATTATTATTAGTTCGATTTCTATACCGCCCTTCCAAAAATGGCTCAGGGCGGTTTACAAAGAGAGATAACAAACAAATAAGATGGCATATAAGATACAAATAAGATCTTGACAATGGCCCTTGATGATCCTAAACAAAAGGAATTGCGGAGCTTTCAAGCTGCTAAGTAGCTACCTCTTAGGCATTTTTTTTAAAAGACAAAGGGAATAGCAGAAAGCTTGGATACAGGTGGTTTGTGAAATGGGAAGTGGTTCTTAGCATGACTCTTTGCAATCAGTGTTGAGAGTTCTTATCTGTAAAGCTCATTAAGGAGTCTTTCTCTGAGTTTAATGGGAATGGGAAATTGGACAATCCTGATGAGTTCTGTTTATGCATGGAAGCAGTAAATAACCACTTTGGTATTTTCCAACCCTGAGCGATCATATTATTGATCTAAAGGCATCAGGAATGTATCCAAATGAGAATGACTACTTACCTTCCCACTTATTGTGGAGACATGCATCTAACAGTGTTTTAGCTAGAAGCAGAGAATAATGTAACTACTATGGAAAAGCCAAAGATCAGGTCTTGGAGGTACAGGGGTGCAGCCAAGCCAGGCAGGCAGGGCAACAGTTATTGCAACTGCTTTGTGCTAGTGCAACGTTCTTCCACATGCAGTTCTTTGCTCTGGATTAGGGATGTGTACGAATTGATTTTTTCAATTTCATTTGTACCTGAATTGAATCACCCCCCAATTTGTTTGGGGTCTGAATCTGGCCAGCTAGCATAGGGGTGAATTGTTTGGTCCACAAATCTTCTGAAACAGGTAGGTTTGGGTACAAGTTGTTACGTACCCAAATTGATTCGCACAGACAGCAAGCGCAGGCAGTGATTATCTCCACAGCAGGAAGAAGGAGAAAAAAAATGCTCTTTTCTTTTCCTCAATCAGAAAAGCAGGAACAAAAAGCAAAGAATCCACTCCAGGTAGCAGGCAAGCAAGGCAAGGCAAGGCAAGGCAAATCCTCCAGTTTTAATCTCCAGGTAGCAGGCAGGCAAGGCAAGGCAAAGCTCCTCAGATGCACGCGCATGTGTGCGCGCGTGCATTCTCAATCTCTCTCTCTCTCTCAAGGCAGAAAGGCAGAATGGTGGCTGCCTGCCTCCTTAAATACATTTGAAAACCCTTCCTTCGAATTCCCCCACCCTTGTCCCTTCTGACCCTTCCCCTAGCCCATGTGGGATCAGTCACCCCTGGCAACACAAGATTTGAATGGAAACAAGCTAATCTGGAACCGGGGGGGAATCGCCAGCCAATCATTGCACACTGTAAGTCACCAATCTGAAGCTTGGGAGGGAGGAATATTTTTTGTCTATTAAAAAAAAAAATTCCTGACACAAAATGGAATCGGCAAGAGAGAGTGCCACAAAATGGAGATCTGAATCTACAAATGTTTCAGGACCGAATTCTGGGAAATTGGTTTTGGACCCGAATCTGGCCAGCTAGCACAGGGACGATTTGTTTTGTCTACAAATCGCCCAAAACAGGTAGATTTGGGTTCAAATCATTATGTACCTAAATTGATTCACACATCCCTGCTCTGGATGCTGGCCTGTACTCCAAGTGAAGTCTAACCTGCACAGAAGAGAATGGAACAATTACTATGGACACTATGCTTCTGTTAATGCAGCTTTTGTATTTTGTATTCTGCTTTTGTACTAATAGGCTGCCATTTAGTACTAGTCAAGATGCTTGGACTTCCTGCTGTTTTATCAAACTGAGAGTGAATAATAGAACCAACGCCTACTTTGTAAGCATTAATACTCTAGAAGTTTGTAATGGAATTGCTTTGAAATAACAGAAGTGAGAGTTGTTAATCTTTATAATTATGCTTTTCTGTTCCCTTTCCCGTGTTTTTCTGTATTTTTCAACTAGTCTTTTTAATTACAGCAGAGGTCATGCCCAACTAAGAAGCAAGGCATTAGGAAGACCTAACATAGCATTGTTTATGAAGGGGAGAAAAAAGTGAGACACTCATGAGAGCAATATGCTGGATTTCTAAAATTTAATTTCCTCTCAGGGAACTGTCACAGACAACAGTAATCAAAAGACTTTGACATTAATCTATGTGAAAGAGATAAGACACAAATGTACCCAGAAAGCAAAATGGTTCTGTGTGTGCGGAGGTCATTAGTTTTCTCAATTGCAGAAATAGACTTGTGAGCAGCCTCATTTTCTAGTGCTGCTATATTGTCCAAAGCATCGGAAACAAATCCTCAAACTATATGTAGTTGTTACTGAATATAAAGGGTATATCATTCATTAGACCCTTTCAGTAAATAGACCTTCTCAGTATTGCCACCACATTATTATCCTCCAGCATTCATAGCAAAGGACTCTAGAGTCTCTTGGTCAGAGCAGCTACTTGAGCCTTAGAAATGACCCAGTAAGGCATTTTTTCCTGTTCTTAAAAGTGTGTCTTTTCAGTTTATGCAGGGGGTGGGATGACTAAAAGAACCTATTTAAAAATTAAGAAAGGTGTGGAGACAGTAGATAGAGAGATTTCTGGATTTGGGTAAGAAAAATCAAATGCACAAATATAGGATGGGGGAGACGTGGTTTGGCAACAACACATGTGAAAAGAAACTAAGGATCTTAGTGAAAATCAGCCAGCGGTATGATGAAGCTGCTTTAAAATGTAATGCAATGTTGTATTAACAGATACATGGCTTCCAGACCATAAGAAGTCATATTTCCACTCTAGTGGTCATAAGTCACTTGGAATACTGCATACAGTTCTGGGTCCTGCAGTAGTGAACTGGAATGAACTCAAAGAAAGATAGTGAGCAGTCTGGAAACCAAGATCTATAAGGAATAGTTAAAAGAGCTGGGTATGCTTAGCTTGAAGACTAAGGGGCAGGGGCATAGGAATAATGGCAAGGGGGAGCAAAAGCCCTGGACTGCAGGCAGAGGTGCACCTAGGTAATTTTGGAGCCTGAACCCAAAGGCCTTTGGAGTCCCCCTGCCCTCCCCTGCAAATTAAGCATCATCATACTCGGCCAGGCGACCACACCAGCCGGGACAGACTAAAGAGGATTCGGGGGTGGGAGGTGGCGGCAGTGGAAGCCCTGGACTTTGACTCGGAAGTCCTCGGGCTGCAGGGGGAAGGGGTGTGGGTTGGGCAACTGCTCATTCCCCCCCTTCCTTTCCCATCTCTCTGACTGAGGGCAGCAGCAGAGAGCAAAACAGAAAGAGTTAAAATGAAGACTTCCTGCTGTAACCCATTTCTGCTGCCTTGGCCTCTCAAGCCACAGCAGCCCATTGGAACTCCTCTTCCAGTCCTGGTCATGTGGTCATGTATTATGAGATTTCCTCTCTCACTTGAACTTGTGTGTGTGTGTGTGTGTGTGTGTGTGTGTGTGTGTGTGTGGAGAGAGAGAGAGAACATTTTTAATCCTATATGCAAAACATTTTTATTATAATTTGTTATTTTATTTAATATTTGTGATTTAGTCAACACTCATGCCAATTTTCACACTAGTATAAAAAGTAAATGATACAGCCCACTATTTACAGTATCTCTCTTTTTTATACATGCCAATGTATTCCCTGACAGTTTTTGTAGATTATCATTTCTGTTGCAGGAAGATAATATTTTAAAAGTTGCTCATGTAGCTAAATTGCTGCTGACAAGTTGAAGAGTCTTTGGGCTATCTGATATTGGAAAAATATTGTAATTTGTATTTATTTTAACTCTTATATTTAATGATGTTTACTTTGACTTTCGTTACTGTAATTTTTTTTGTATTGACCAATGGTCATGCAGTAAAGATGTAATTATTCTGTGAATTCAGAACAAGCAAATATTGGGTGAAAGACGAGGCATTGGGTTTGGGGGCTTAGATTGCATCTTTGCCTTGTTGGTAGTTTGTGGTCTTGGACACTCCACTTACCTCTAATATGCTGTTTGGCAGCAGTGGTCATCTAAATGCCACTGGGAATCTTACAAGCGGAGGGGAGAATGACAAAACTGTTCACCTGTGATCTGTCTCCAGTTCTGCTATTCAGATGTATTCAGATGTATATTGGCTCAGAATATGTTGGTTCCATTTCACTATCTTAGCTTATAGTAGCTATAAGAGAGGGCAGGGGAGAGCTTGTAGTACCCTCACCTTTTTTGTAAGCAGCTGGCAGTGCTACAAATGTACACTTCAGCAGAATCCAGTGGTAAAAATGTCCCTGACTGGTATCAGCCTACTGCAGGGGCAGGGAATAAATTGATTATTTTAATATTTGCTAACAAAAACTAAAAATCCTCCTTCTCATACCAAAAAAATGTGTTGAAAGTTTATGTGATATAAGGTGGACTCTTTCCTTCTGGCATACTATAATTTTCTACATGCAAGGGTTCTCCCCCCCCCCCCCCAAAGGGGAGCATTGAAATATGCAATGTCTACTTGCAGCTAGAAGCTATCATGGTCCCAGATCTGGGACCTTCCCCCAAGTGGAGGATGAAGTGGACAGTTCAGGGAATGAAACAATGGGGGGAAACCCTACCACTCAAACTCTACTGACTCTGCATTGCCGAGACTACCAACAGAGGGGAATCAAAGCCAGCAGTCTAACCACAATGTGAGAACATGGCCCTGCCTTTGTCCTTTGACTCAAAGGAGCCATTTGAGGACCTGCCAGCCTAAGCAGTGGTCCCCATGCACAACCAGAGCAAATCTAGACTACCTAGTCTATAAAACTGGTAGTCACCTGCAAGCATCCATCTCTTACTTCTTGTACCTAGTTCTCTGGCTCTACTGTTTGGAACAATTCAAAGTCCTGACTCCTTTCCCTCTTAGAGCTGTGATATCTGTGTCCCTCCTGGATCCCTGCCTCAGTGAAGGTCCTAGCTCAGCCTGGAATAGGATAGAAGCTCAAGAATGCCTTGCTCTTAATTCTGCTAAAGGCATGAAGTGGCGGTCAAATGCCTTTTAAAAGAGAATTCCCTGCAAAATATTTTAGCATTTATGCTTTTGTCTGTATGGGATTTCAGGCCTGTAGAAGGAATTAATTAAAATTCTATCATCATGGTCCTCTTATACAACAGCATTTGATCCATATGATTTCAATTGTGGCCTGGAATTGCATTTAAAATGAAATGTTCACTGTTAGGTGTTGTATTTCCAAAGGGCCTACTGAAATTTGTAATGCTAACATGTAGTTTAGATGTAATTTCCCAGGGTAGGTACTGGCACCGGAGAGAGGCTAATGTGGGCTAACAATGACAAATCCCCTTCGGTCCTCAACAAGATAAGCTCAATCTAGTGGTGTGCAATTCGATTAGCCCTCAAATTGATTCAGGTTGAATCCGGGGGGATTTGCAAATTCAACTCTGAATTGAATCACCCACAAAACAGAGAACCCAATTTAGGGTCAAGGAGAATCATCCATGATTTGACCCAAATCGATTTGGTGATTTGAGTGCCATTTTGAGGCCCGTTTTGCTGTCAAGTTGGTGTTGACTCCTGGTGACCACAGAGCCCTGTGTTTGTCTTTGGTAGAATACAGGAGTGGTTTGCCATTACCATCTCCTGTGCAAGCCAGAGGTTGCCAGTTTAAATCCCTGCTGGTATGTTTCCCATACTATGAGTAACACCTATATCAGGCAGCAGTGATATAAGAAGATGCTAAAAGGCATCGTCTCATACTGCACGGGAGAAGGCAAACCCCTCCTGTATTCTACCAAAGAAACCACAGGATCACTCCCGCGGTCACCAGGAATTGACACCAACTTGACGGCACATTTTACTTTACATTTACAGCATTGTTTACAGAGACAAAAGTAAAGAATTTAGGAAAGTTGTATAAACACTATGTTGTAGTAGTAGTATAAACACTATGATGGGAGAGGGGACATGCCTTCGTCACCTGCTGATGGGGTTTCCAGAAGCATCTGACTGCCCCAATGGAAAAGAGGATGCCAGATTACAAGGCCTTTGGCTTGATCCACCATGGCTCTTGCATTCTTAAAAACAAAAATGGCAGCCTTTGCACATACATGTGCATTCAACCTTTAAATTTGACAGTACACATGTAGCAGCTTATAACTCAGTTATGTATGCCCAACTACAAAGTTAAAATGAATATCATCTCCAGTGTTCCAGATGATCTCCTAGTGCACTGTTCTTTGTTGCATGGCCTGCAGACCACATGTTGTCTGCCCAGACCCCAGTGGTGGCCCCATGGCTTACATCTCCTCGTTCTCCTGCCTCTAGTCCCTTCCACTCATTCTCCTACACTGCTCCTCCCATTGGTGTACGACACACTTGCTGCTGTAAGAAGAGTGGTAAGAAGAGTGGCAGCCAGTGAGGGGATGGGAAATTTCCGTATTGGTGCAGAAGAGGAAACCTTGCTTCCACTTCCTCTCACTGCTATAAGAGCCTGCCTGGCAGTCTCTTAGAGCAGCATGTGAGGGGAGAAGATGCAAGGTTTCCTTGTGCCAGCAATGAAATCTCCTATCCCTTCACTAGCCACTGGTGAAGGGATAGGAGATTTTGTTTGATGCAAGACAGGAAAAGTCACAGGGGTGGGGGGAGATGCTAGTTTCCTTTCCCTCTCTCTTCATTCCACTGTCTTTCTCTCTCACCACAGCGACTACAGCTACTGCCCCCGCCCCCTGGCAGAATGAGCCCTATTGGTAGCTCTTGTGCAGTCCCTGCTTTTTAAACAGTCAAGGTTGCAGTCCTAGTGATTTGTATCCATACTTCCTCTGTCCCATCTCTTAAAGATAACCAACGTTTAGTACAATATGCCTTACAGTAGCTTAATACCTCCTCCCGGGGTGGTTCTGAATATATTCCTCTCAAGCTTTAATTGAGAGAAGAGAGGAATAATCTTTATACTTCTGATCCATTGAGAAGCCTGTTATTTCAGTCTGCTTATCTCTTTGGGCTGATTCATAAATTATGATTATTCCCACAATCAAAGGAATGCAAATCCCAGATCAATAAGCTGCACAAGCTCCTGCAGGGCGTGTTATGTAGGCTGCAAAAACAAACAAAACCCCCCTCTTGATCCCAGATTCATGCTGCTACTGACTGATATTTAATTGGAATCAACCAATAGAATTTTGATCTCAGATTAATTATCCTGCTTAAATGTTGGTCAGTCGCAGTATGAGTTTGGGATTGGGAGGTTTTTTGCAGCCCACATGACTCAGCAATTTCCTAATAATTGCACATTGGTTTGATTGTGAGAACAAGCTCTAAGTGAGGGAGAGGTTAGGTGTACACCTAAGATGTTTTGAGTATGCACTTGAAAATGTGAAGTGTGAACAAAGAGTGGGGATAAATTTGTGTTTGCAAAAATATGCACCATATGCTCACTCATGTTACAGAATGATAATTCAGTGTCGCTCTCTGCTAATAAGTAATGTGTGAAAAGGCTCTACGGTGAAGGTTTGGGGAGATGAGGGTAGTCCTGAATAATGTTCTCACAAATTCACCAAAAATACAATGGCTGACATCCTGACTAAATTTACTAGAGGAAGTCCTAATGAAATGTAGACTACTCCCTAAGTTGTACCATGGAGAAACTTAGTCACAATGCCAGGCAATAAACATAATAAGTATGTTCAGCATCATCCTTTTACTTTTGGCACAGTATAAATAATTAGAGTAAGTAAACCACAAAGTAGTCACAGGCTTGTTGCTGCAGTAATTCCTTGTCAGATTGATTGCTTCAGTCAGGCTCCAGCAGTAGGCAGTCAAGGATTTATTTATATGGTGTAACAAAAAGCACTCCTCATAATAGTTCCTTCTGATAAAAATGGCAAAATGCTTGAGGTCAAAACATATAAAGCATCTTGTGAAATAAAAATGTTTCTGTTGTCACTGTTCTGGAGCACCCTAGGAAACAGCTCACACTTTGAAAAAAACTCAGTTGAGCAGGTTCTGTCCAACTTTATGGTAAACAAATCAGGATTGCTGTACCCAGTGATTTAGTATCATGGTGGGTTGTTTTTTTTTAAAGGATTGCCCAAATATTTTCATCCCTGTATAATATACAATTTATAATATTTTTTAGTGGGAACTTGCAATTGGGGTGTAGTTTGAGAACAAAAGAAGAGTGGAAAGGTTGGAGAGCAGCAGCAAGACAAAAAACATATTACATTCAGGGGTGGAGCCACCACTAAGCGAATGGGTTCAAAGAACCCGGGCTGCCACTAATCAGGGGCTGCGCCTGATGCCCCAGCCACATGCCCTGCATCTGATGTCAGATCAGATGGCTTCACTCACAAACACAGGAACATAGGAACACAGGAAACTGCCATATACTGAGTCAGACCATTGGCCTATGTGGCTCAGTATTGCCTTCACAGACTGGCAGCGGCTTCTCCAAGGTTGCAGCCAGGAATCTCTCTCAGACCTATCTTGAAGAAGCCAGGGAGGGAACTTGAAACCTTCTGCTCTTCCCAGAGCAGCTTCATCCCCTGAGGGGAATATTTTGCAGTGCTCACACATCTAGTCTCCCATTCATATACAACCAGGGCAGACCCTGCTTAGCTATGGGGACAAGTCATGCTTACTACCACAAGACCAGACTGGGCCGCATTCCCTTTCTGAGAGCAAATACCAGCCAGCACTGCATTTGCAGCATGGCTGGGAGCTGCTCTCCCTTCCTTTAAAGGCAGGGAGAGCATTCCTGGTCGTGCTGTGAATGTGGCACTGGCTGGAATATGCTCCCAAATGAGGGGTGCAGCCCTATTTGCAAGCAAAGCTGCTCCCCCTGCATCAGATGGACGCAGGAGGGAGCAGCTTTGCTCACACAGGGCCGTGCCCCCCATTTGGGAGCATATTATGGCCAGTGCTGCATTCACAACACGGCCAGAAATGCTCTCCCTGCCTTTAAAGGAAGAGAGAGCAGCTCCCAGCCATGCTGCAAATGCAGTGCTGGCTGGTATTTGCTCTCAGACGGGGAATGCGGTCCTGTTTGTGAGTGAAGTCATGCCTCCTGCATCTGACGTCAGACTCGGGGTGTGACGGGGGTGCCACTGGTGGGAGGAACACGGGCCGCTGGCTGGCTTCTTCCACCACTGATTACATTTTATGAGTGAATCTGTATACAGTGTACATACAATTGCTGGTCCATGCCCATGTACAGTTGTTTATATGTTTATTTTTAAAATTATATCTACTTAATTTCAGAAAGATTCTAGGCAGCTAACGATAGAGATTCAAATTACATTAAAAATACATTCAAATGAAATATAAGAGAAGCATTAAAACCATCATTTCAGACTAAAAAAAAAATCTGAGAGTGCAAGTGCATATATTAACAAGCCGTTCGGGTAAGAATTAATATGCCTAATTTCCTTTCACTAATCTTAATTGATAATTACCATCTTCACAAGTTAGTCAATTTCCACCTCAAATGTTCACACATCCTCTGTCTTGAATTGTGGTGGATGAGATCATCACAAACAGGGGCGTATCTAGGGGTAGGGCAGGCAGGGCACGTGCCCCGGGCGCCACTTGAAGGGGGGCGCCATTTAAAAAAAATTTTTTTTTAAAAAGGCCATTGAAAACAAAATGGCCACTGTTCATGCTCAAATGGCCTCTGTGAGGCCCCCATGCCAGGCCTCGCAGAGGCCATTTGAGCATGTGTGGCAGCCATTTTGTTTTCAGCAGCATATATAAATGGCCACCACACATGCTCAAATGGTCCCTGCAAAGCCCTAGAGGCCAGTGAGGGGAGCAGGAACCTTTGCAGACCCACTCCACAGCCTTTAGGGGCTACAGGTATTTTTTTTTTTTTAAAAAAAATTAATATAAGTCACTGTACACATATTCAGTTTGGCACTATGTACAGAGAATCAGGGCTTGTGAATAATGAGCTGAAGCTTATGAGCTAGGATTGTATTCATTTGCTCTTTGCTTCTTGTTATAAGTGAGTTAAATGTGATGTCTTAATAATATGGCTATTAATGGTGATTCTGTCTTTCAATCAGTGTGAAATTAGTATTAATTAGCCTTAGTATTAAGGCCCACTGGGAGTTTCTTGCTCTCTTTCTCTCATTTTAACTGTCTTTCTGAAATACTAGCATATATTCCAAGCAGTGACACAGTTTACTCTGCATATCTTTTAATTATTTTCAGAGTAAATAGGGAAAAGTCAAATTCTCCATTTCTTTTAAAAACTTATGTAATAGTGATGCTACAATGCATAGTAGAGAATTAGACATTCGTTTTCCAAGTATTCCTCCACATAGTATTTGGGTATTTCATGAGCCCCAGCATACTGAAATTTGTAGTTTTCTAAATTGTTTTTGAAAAATTAAAAGATTAACGAGCTTGACTTGTATTTTTCAGCTGATATTATAGTAAAGTTATCTGAAAGATGGGTGTTGGATGTTTGGACAAGGGGCGCAATTTCAGTGCCTGCCCTAGGCGCTATTTTCCCTAGATACGCCTCTGATCACAAACTATGCTGTTGAGGTGTCCCTATGTGTCCCTATAACTATACAAAATTTGGTTCAAATCAGTTCCCACTTGCACCTCAAACATTCATGCACCTGCCATCTTGAATTGGGCTGGATGTCACCATCACAAACTATGCTGTTGAGGTGTCCCTACAACTGTACCCAATTTGGTCCAAATTGGTTCAAGCACTGTGAAGTGAGAAAGAGAGAGAGTGAGCGAGAGCGCTGGGTGAACTCATAAGCTTACTTTCCTTAAGTAAAGTAGGCTACAAACACTAGTAGGTGTGACCCGTCATTGACTGGGCAAAGCCATTTTGCCAGGAAAGTTAATGAAATGATATCCAGGAGGGCCTGCAATATCACAGGGTAACATTAGTGGAAACCATTATATTGGAATGTTTGATCTAACTCAAACAATGGGGTTAGGTTCCTTAGCTAAACAATCTCTATTGTGGCAAGAGTGGATGGAGCAGCCTGTGTGGGAAGAGTGGCTATTTAAACTTTATATCTCCCCATGCATTAACAGAGGATTTTAATTGTTATAAGCTCATAGGACATGACACTAAAACAGAAATCCAGTTTTTCATTAGGGTTCTTATACAAGAAGCTATATCTCTGGATTTTATTTCTGATACGACTGGTGCATTTTTGATCATACCAGAACCCCTGTTTTTTACGTCTTGCCTAAAATTCATAAGTCAGGTTCTCTTCCACCAGGCAGACCCATAGTATCTGGTACTGAGTCCATCTTGGAACTGCTAGCACAATTTTTTAATTATTATCTTTACAACCCATGGTATCTGCTAGTCAATCATTTTCTTAGTATCATAGAAAATGTGACATGCAGATATACTTTATTTGTTTTGTCATATTAGATGTCAATTCATTGTACACATCAGTTCCCCAGGAGGGAGTTAGAACTGTGACTGAGTCATGTTTAAATTCTAGATCTGTACATTTTTTATTGCATTTCCTCAGCATAGGAAACTTATATACACTAGAATTAGAAAACACTACTATCTTGAATGATGACATTAATCTGCATACTTTTCTTTTTTGTATTATTGAAGATTCATTGATGACAGTTCCATTATTGTTAAGTCTAGTTGCTCTAGAGATGATTTTTAAAAATAGCTTAATATGATAGACACACATAATAAATTTACTGGTCATGTGAATGAACAATCCATTTCATTTTTGGATGTTTTGGTATAGAAAAAGGTATACTGGCTTTTGGGCTGGCTATGGGGTGGAGACTGCCTTGGTCAGCCTGATGGATGATCTCCAATTGGGAATGGACAGAGGAAGTGTGACTCTGTTGGTCCTTTTGGACCTCTTGGCAGCTTTCGATACTATCGACCATAGTATCCTTCTGGAGCATCTGAGGGGGTTGGGGGTGGGAGGAACTGCTTTGCGGTGGTTCTGCTCCTACCTCTTGGGCAGATTCCAGATGGCGTCCCATGGAGATTGCTGTTCTTCAAAATCTGAACTTTGTATGGTGTGCCTCAGGGCTCCATATTGTCTCCGATGTTGTTTAACATCTACATGAAATCTCTGGAAGAGATCATCAGGAGATTTGGTGCAGTGCAGGGTGCTATCAGTAGGCTGATGACACCGAAATCTATTTCTCCATGTCAGCATCATCAGGAGAGGGCATAACTTCCCTAAATGCCTGCCTGGAGTCAGTGATGGGCTGGATGAGGGATAACAAACTCAGACTGAATCCAGATAAGACAGAGGTACTCATTGTGTGGGGTCAGAACTTGAGAGACTATTTTGATCTGCCTGTTCTGGATGGGGTCACACTTGCCCAGAAGGAACAGGTACGCAGTCTATGGGTGCTTCTGGATCCAAGCCTCTCCTTGGTCTCCCAGGTTGAGGCGGTGGCCAGAAGTGCCTTCTATCAGCTTTGGCTGATATGCCAGCTGCATCTGTTTCTTGAGAACAACGACCTCAAAACAGTGGGACATCTGCTGGTCACCTCCACACTGGATTACTGCAATGCGCTCTATGTGGGGCTGCCCTTGTATGTAGTCCGGAAACTACAGCCAGAATGCGGCAGCCATTTTGGTCTCTTGGTCACCTCGGAGAGACCATATAACTCCTCTATTGAAGGAGCTACACTGGCTGCCAATATGTTTCTGGGCAAAATACAAGGTGTTGGTTAAAACCTATAAAGTGCCAAACAGCTTGGGCCCTGAGTATTTAAGAGAACGTCTTCTTCGTCATGAACCCCACTGTCCACTGAGATCATCTGGAGAGGTCTGTCTGCATTTGCCACCGGCTCGTCTGGTGGCCACTAAGGGATGGGCCTTCACCACTGCTTCCCCGAGGCTTTGGAATGTGCTCCCTAGTGAAATAAGAGCCTCCCCATCTCTGACAGCTTTTTAAAAGTCTTTAAAGACAAATCTATTCAACCAGGCTTTTAACTAATATTGTGTTAATGGTTTTAATGCTGTTTTAAAATATTGTTTTAAAAATTTTGAATTGTTGTAATGTTTTAAACTTTTTGTTTTTGTTTTAACTAATGTTTTACTTTCTGCTTTTATTTTGTTGTAAATCACCCAGGGATGTAAGTTTTGGGTGGTATAAAAATATGTTAAATAAATAAAGTAAGTAAGTAAGATCACGACTAAAGGATATCGAAAACCAACAGACAATGGTTATTTTAACGGGCTTAAAAATACTAGTTTGTAATAATATTATTGTGTATGATCTTTAAGACATAGTAGGAAGACATAGATATAGTACTCAGTAACCATTGATTTATACAAACTTTTATTCTAGGCAATATTTTATGTGCTTGCAGGATTGATTGATAGTGTATGAACAAGGTCCCTTTGGACGGGCTTTCTCTGTTGCCGCCACTTCACTTTGGAATTCCCTTCCCCACCAGATTCGGTCTGCCTCCTCCCTTTTAGCCTTTAAGATCTAAATGAAGATGTTTCTTTTCCACCAGGCATTTGCCCTTTAAATCTCTCTCTCTCTCTCTCTCCTATTTCTTTTTCGTTCTTTCTTTAAAAAATTTTTTAAATCTCGGATGCTGTTCTTGTTGGTACACTGCCCTGAATTAGTGGATTGGGCAGTATATTAAATCAATCAATCAATCCTTAAACACCTGATATGTGTTAGAGATAGTAGTAGTGGTACTATGGAGTCACTAGCTTCATTTGGTTCTCAACATTTCAAACTGGCTTTCGGGGTTTGTGGTGGTGACTGCCCTGGTTGGCCTAATGGATTACCTCCAATTAGGAATTGACAGACAGAGTGTGATGAGTCTTTTTGGATTTCTCAGCGGCTTTTGATACTACCGACCATAGTATCCTTTTGCAGCATCTGAGGGGGCTGGGGTTCGGAGGCACTGTTTTGCGGTGATTCCACTCCTATCTTTTGGACAGATTCCAGATGCTGTCCCTTGGAGATTGTTGCTCTTCAAAATCTGAACTTTCATATGGTATGTCACTCAGGGCTCCATATTGTCTCCAATGCTGTTTAACCTACATGAAACCATGGGGAGAGGACATTAGGAGATTTGGTGCATGGTGTTACCAGTATCAAATTTATTTCTCCATGTCAACATCATCAGGAAGAGGCATAACCTCTCTAAATGCCTTCCTGGAGGTGGCGATGGGCTGGATGAGGGATAACAAACTAAGACTGAATCCAGATAAAATGGAAGTACTTGTTGTGTGGGGTCAGAACTCAGGAGACAATTTTGATCTGCCAGTTCTGGATGGGGTCACACTTCCCCAGAAGGAACGGGTACTCAGTCTGAGGGTGCTTCTGGATCTTGACCTCTCCCTGGTTGAGCTGGTGGCCACAGGTGCTTTCTGTCAACTTTGACTGATATGCCAGCTACAGCTGTTTCTGAGCTAAACTACCTCATAACAGTGGTACATTTGCTGATAACCTCCAGACTTGACTACTGCAATGCACTCTATGTGGGGCTGCCTTTGTACATAGTCCAGAAACTGCAGTCGGTACAGAACGCGGCAGCCAGTTTGGTATCTGCATCATCTCAGAGATGACCCAGAGACAGTATTACTCCTGTATTGAAAGAACTACAGGGTGCTGATAAGTTTCCAGGCAAAATACAGGGTGCTGGTTATCCTATATAATAAAAGGCTAAGTGAGTGGCCATGGCTTTGGAACGTTGGGGATCTGCGTCCCTGCCTCCCTGGGCTGTTCTGGGCCTGCGCGAAGCGCAGGCCCAGAAGAGCCCAAGGGACACAGGACCGCAGACACCAGTGTCCCACAGCCACGGGCGGCCATTAGCCGGTGTGTGGCGGCGGGGGAAAGTGGCCGAGGCACGGCGAGAGGAGGCCGAGGCAACCAGAAGCAGCCGCCCTGAAAAAGGCGAGGGCAATGGTGGCGGGGGAAGACCGAGACGGGGGACAGGGAAGCTGGGCGAGGTGGCGGCGAAGCCGCCAACGAGGCCCCCGCCCACTCACAGCCGCCGCCCCCGCCTGCTCACCCGCCCTCCCAGCTGCCCAAAATCACCTTCCCCGCTCCCCCCCCAAAAAAGATTAAGGGCCAAAATGGCCCATGAGAAGGTCGCCGCCCCCGCCTATCACCCTCCCGCCCACCCAGCTGCCAAAGACCACCTTACCCGCTCCAGCCCGAGGGAAAAGAGAGGAGCTCACAAGCAGAGCTCCTCTCTGTGCTAAGTCACTGCTCAAACTGCCGCTATGGACGCAAAGGACGCCTATTGCGTCCATTGCAACAGTATGGGCAGCAGCTTAACACAGAGAGTAGCTCTGTTCCCAAGTTCCTCTCTTCTCCTTCGGGCTGGAGCGGGTAAGGTGGGCTCCGGCAGCTGGGTGCGCGGGAGGGCGATAGGCGGGGGCGGCCACCTTCTCATGGGTCATTTTGGCTGTTATTCATCCACACACACACACACCCAAAAGGTAAAAGCAAAATAGGGAAGAACAAAAACAGAGACAACAACAACAACAAAAAACAAAAAAACAAAAAGAGAGAGGGGACAAGGGGGAAAAAAAGAGACAGAAAGAGAGAGAGAGACAGACAGAAAAGACGGGATAGAAAGCTAGCGCCCGTTATCATAACGGGCTTAAAAATACTAGTAATGCATAAAACCCTAAATAGCTTAGGCCCTGGGTATTTAAGAGAACATCTTCTTTGCCATGAACCCCACTGCCCATTGAGATCATCAGGAGAGATTCATCTGCAGTTGCCACCAGCTCGTCTGGTGGCTACTCAGGGACGGGCCTTCTCCATTGCTGCCCCGAGGCTTTGGCATGCACTCTGTGCTGAAATTAGAGCCTCCCCAATGACTTTTTAAGAGGCAATTAAGACTTTTTTCAGCCAGTCTTTGCTCACCCAGGCTTTTAATTAGATTTATAGTTTTTAATAGTTTAACATTGTGTTATATTTTAAATTATTCTAATGTTTTAACATTTTTAATTCTGTTCTAATTTGTATTGTATTGTTGTAAATTGCCCAGAGACATAGGTTTTGGGTGGTATACAAATGTGTTAAAGAAATACAATTAAATTAAAATAAACTCTTGTGGAAGAAACAAGCTTCACGCTCAAGTTTGAGTACCTTTGACAGGTTTTTATTAAAAGCTTTTTAGCTGAGAAGGTCCAAAGAGTTACAAACTGCCCCCACTGGCATTCAAAGCATAAATGCTTAGGTGTTTCTTGAGGCAACAAGGCTCAAAGGAAAAAGTAGTGCATAGACGCCAGCCCTTTTATACACTTTTAAACAATTTTGTCAGCAGTTTAATACAATCCTGCATGCTTTTACAAATGGAATTCTCCACTGGTCAAGAATCCAAGTCATATAGCTTATACAGCAGTAAGAGGATGTTTAACTAAACGTAAACATGTTTTTAAGTTTCCTTGTAGTCTTCCGCTGATGGAGCAGAAACTGTTTACTAGAGACTTTTTACCAAGACCTTTGCTCCTTAGCTTACCTCTCTTATTCTCTTTTGGGCATGTACATGTTACAGTCAGGTCAAGACAAGACTTTTTGGGTCTTTCTTTTTCATTTGCTTCCACACTCTCAAGAGTGTGACATTAGGCATCAAGCTGGTAGTTTGTGTGAGCTGTTTGGTGAAGTGGTGGGTTAATACTGAGTAAAGTCATAGTCTGAATTCTTAAGTATGGTTTGGATAGATGGTTGAACAAATGATGTGTAGTAGAACATGAGACATAGAACTTTCTTGATCAAAGTGTGTTGATAATAGTAACTGTTGGAAATTCTCTGTGGTGAGAGAATCCCTTTTTCAATATAGCAGAGTGCACAGAGGCACAAACACAGCGGATTTAGTTATGCATGCATGTGTGCTAAGAGTAAAGTAACTTGGAGCCAATTGCTAGTTTCAAATCAATATAAAAGGTATTTATTAAGGAACTCCATTCTAGATAGGAAAGTGAGGATTTAGGATCTCTAATCTATCTATCTAAATGGATGCAGATGGATTCACCATCTTCTCTGCACATATGGTGCAGGGCAAGAGACTTGCCATGTTGCAAGGTCAACAGCCAGGTAGGAAGAGAGAGAAGGAGGAAGGAAGTTGAATCCCCTAAGATTAGCAATCTACATTTCAAAGGGATAGCATCAGAGCAGCAGGAAGTGATGACCAAATGTCTTTGACCTTCTAGCCCTCTGACTTACTAGTCTGTCCTCCACTGTCTGAGGCAAAGAGACAGCGCAAAGTCCTTTCCTTCCAACACCCCCTCTCGTTGTCTCGTGACTCAGTTCACAATATTCATTTTCTCTCTCAGCTTTTCAAAGCAGGGTCTTGGTAGTGGCTTAGTGAGTAAGTCTGCGAGCATTTCATTTGTCGGGCAGTAGAGCAACTTGATTAGTCCATCTTTCTGCAGACTTCTCACTACATGGTACTTCACATCAATATGTCTGGTACTCCTCTTTACATCTTCTTGTTTGGAGAGTTGAATGCAGCTTTGGTTGTCTTCATACACTGGTATGGGCTGTGGTACATCTGTACCTAGGTCCTTCAGTAGTTGACACAGCCATTGTATCTCGTGACAGCCCTGTGCAGCTGATACATATTCCGCTTCAGTGGTTGATGATGCTACTATGTCTTGTTTTCTGCTTGACCAGCTTATCGCTCCATCTCCATAGAAAATTATGTGACCACTGGTGGATTTCCTGTCTGTTATATCTCCACCCCAGTCTGCATCTACGTATGCTTCTAGTTTTGGTTCACTATTAGCTGGCAGCTTGAGCTTAAAGTGTGCAGTACCCTTTAGGTACCTAACAAGTCTTTTCATTGCATTCCAGTCCTTGACTGTTGGTGATGCAGTCTTTCTACAAAGTAAACCAACTGCTGTACTAATATCTGGCCTAGTGAGTGTACTAATGTATAAAAGCTTACCCAATGCTTCACGATATCTATGGTTGTCAGATAGTGGCTCAGTTTGATCTTCTTGCTTTATGTAGTTCACTTCCATTGGAGTTGGTGTAGGATTTGCATTTTCCAGTCTGAGCAAGTTTATCAAGTCTTTAATTTTCTGTTCTTGGTTGATCAGGAAACTTCCATCTTTCTCTCTTTGTACTTGAATGCCCAAGTAGTGTGCAATGTTGCCAAGTTGCTTGACTTCCACTTCTTTGTTCAGATGATCCATTATTTCCTTGCTGTCATCTGGATTTTCATAGGCAAAAATCAAATCATCAACATACGCCAAAATGTAAGTCCATTTCCCATCTCTGCATCTCGTGTACAGGCAGGGATCAGCTTCACTTCTTTTGAAGTTTGCTTGAAGCAGCATATCATTCAGTTTTATATTCCATGCTCTGGCAGCTTGTTTTAAACCATAAATGCTCTTTTGCAGTTTGCATACATAGTCCTCTTTGCCTTCCTGTAAGAAACCTGGTGGTTGTTGCATGTAAATGTCCTCTTCCAGTTCACCATGCAAGAATGCAGTTTTCACGTCTAGGTGCTCAACATGCATTCCTTTGCTAGCAGCAATACTTAACAGAGTCCTTACTGTGGTATGTTTAACCACTGGTGCAAAGGTTTCATCATAATCTTCTCCATATTTTTGTGAATATCCTTTTGCTACTAATCTGGCTTTGTAGCGCTGAATCTCACCATCAGCATCATGTTTGAGTTTGAAAACCCATTTGCAGCCAATAACTTTTCTTCCTTGTGGTAACTTAGTAAGAGTCCAGGTTTTGTTTTTCTGTAGAGCCTCAAGCTCTTCAATTGCAGCCTGTTTCCACTTCTGGGCTTCTGGTTGTGGTAGCTGGGATATTTCCTCCCATGATGAAGGTTCTGGTTGTTCCGCTGTTCTTGCGAGGTAGGACAGCCTCGGAGCTGGAACACCTCTGTTTGAGCGCGTTGATCGCCTCACCTCACCCTCTGTGGTCCCTTCTATCACCTCAGGTGCGTCTGGTGGATCGCTGGGGGTCTCTGTGTCAAGTGTGGTTGGATCTGGATCTGCTGTCTCCTCCTCCTCCTCAGTTCCTCTGAGATCAGGAAGCATAATCCAGTCATCAGGGTGCTTGGTCTGGTTGCTTGCTTCAGTGTAGGCCCCCTCTGAAGGTGTAGCTCTTTCATCCTCTTCAAAACACACTG
This sequence comes from Hemicordylus capensis, assembly GCF_027244095.1. Classification (NCBI taxonomy): domain Eukaryota; kingdom Metazoa; phylum Chordata; class Lepidosauria; order Squamata; family Cordylidae; genus Hemicordylus; species Hemicordylus capensis. Next base: position 69,342,259 of record NC_069662.1, read on the forward strand.
CTCTGCTTATGGTTATCCTGTTGGTGTCAGGATCCAGAATTCTGTAGGCTTTGGATTGTGCTGCGTAGCCTACAAAAATCCCTTTTGTGGCCCTAGGCCCTAACTTAGTCCTTTTTTCCTTTGGGATGTATGAGTAAGCCGTGCTTCCAAAGACACGCAGATGCGTCATGGACGGCTTATGACCATGCCAAAGTTCATAAGGTGTTGTTTCAATAGGTTTTGTGTTCATTCTGTTGTGTATGTATGTAGCAGTCATGATGCCTTCTCCCCAGAATTTCTGTGGGAGGTGTGCGTCAGCAAGCATGCATCTTACCATGTCCAGTAGAGTTCTGTTCATTCTTTCTGCGATTCCATTTTGGGGCGGGCAGTAAGGCACCGTAGTTTGATGCACAATTCCATGTTCTCTCAAGAACTGCTGTGTAGCATTGGACATGTATTCTCCTCCATTGTCTGTGCGCAGGATCTTTGGCTTCCAGCCAAATTTGTTGCTTGCCATCGCCACATATTGTTTTAATTTCTCCAGCATCTCTGATTTTTCCTTCAGTAAATAAACACACGTGTATCGTGAGAAATCATCTGTTATAGTTAGAAAATATTTATGATTACCTATGGTTGCTGGTAGTGGTCCAGATATGTCACTGTGGATCAGATCCAAGGGTCCTTTCGTCTTCCTTTCACTCTGCTTTGGGAATGGCTTGTTTACTGCTTTGAACTCGAGACAAGAAACACAGTTAGTTACAGTGTCACATGGTACAAAATCAATGCCATTAGCTAATCCCTGTTCCTTCATGTTTTGAATTGATTCAAAACTTCTGTGTCCTAGTCTTCTGTGCCATAATTGTAAGCAGTTTCCATGCTGACACAACTTGGCTAGGTTCATTACATTAGGCTGGTATGCCTCAGGTCTGGACTGGGCTGGTCTTTCTCTGTCTGTAAATTGCTCTTCCACATGATAAAGACCTTGAAATTCCGAGCCCACAAGGCAAACTTTTCCATTCTGGGTAACAACACATTGTCCATTTTTAATATACAATTCACAGCCTTGTTGCTCTAGCTTGGATATTGAAATCAAGGAGCTTGAGAATTCAGGGATATACAAAACATCTCTCAGAAAAAATGGTTTAACAGATCCATCCAGCAATTTGCAATATAAAATTCCTTCGCCCTTTTTCTTTGCTTTAATTGTAGTATTATTGCCCAAATAAACAGTCTCTTCAGGAATATCAAACAGTTCAGTATAGAAACTTAGATTTTTAGAAATATGGACAGATGACCCAGAATCTAAAATCAGCTTTTCATTATTTTTCATTAAATTAACACTATAGTTCTTGTTGAAATGTCTGTCTGTATACTTGGAATCTCTATTTTCATTCTCCTTTGTTTGACTGATATTCCCAGACCTCCTGGTCTGATTCTTGGGACAATGCGCCACCCGGTGGCCAAATTCGTTACATAGGAAACACCTGAAGGCTTTGTTTCCAGCTGACCTCATTTCAGCACTTGCGGTCATGTGACCTCTCTCTCTGGGCTGAGTTTCTCTGGTGTAATCTGCTCTCTTTGTATGCAAATGTGAGGTGCCCATGCGGTTCCCTCTTGCAGCATTTCCTCCAGCATTCCCTCCCCATCTCGGGTTACGTCTGGAATGATCAATTGTTGCTTTAAGAGCAAAGTTGCTAGCCAGTTCACTTTCATAGCGTGAGTTTAAAAGGTTTCTTCGGTTAGCCTCCGAAGACAATGTTTCTACAGCCTTTTCAAAGTTTAGATTGGTGTGGGTTTCCAATTGCCCAATTATAGTGCTATAGGAAGCAGGCAAGCTCAAGAACAGAGTCTCCAGCTTTTGACTCTCTGTAAATTCCTCTCCTGCTTGTCTAAATTGGAAAAAGAAATCTTCCAAAGTCCCAATAAAAGTAGAGAAACAGTCCCCATCTTTATATTGAAGATCTTGCAATTTTTGGCGTAAATTAAACGTGTATGCCCATCCTTTCCTCATATGCATAGAATCTAGCTTGTTTAGCATCTCCTTTGAGGTTCCAAGATCACAAATAGCATAAAGGAAAGTTTTACTCACGGAAGCTGTAATCATCGCTTGTGATTTTCGGTCCTTAATTAGCCAGAGTTCCTTCTCCTTTTTCTCAGCGTCCGAGGTTCCATCTGGCGGGGGGTCTTCCTCAGTAACTTGGTGGAGTCCCTCTGCTTTCAGTGCAATCCTCAGTCGAGTCTTCCATTCCAAGTAATTATCCGCTTCCAGGATGGTAAGCCTGAGTTTTCCCTCCAGGTATGCAGCCATGCTCACCGGCTCCAAAAGGCAGTTGCTGTAGATTAGCAATTCAAAGTGTCCACGCTAGATCTCAATGGATCTCCTGGAACAAACCTAACTCTCTAGTTGCGGCACACGCAGCTCAAAATACTGCTCCCATAACTTGCTGGAGCCCATAACCTGTTGGAAATTCTCTGTGGTGAGAGAATCCCTTTTTCAATATAGCAGAGTGCACAGAGGCACAAACACAGCGGATTTAGTTATGCATGCATGTGTGCTAAGAGTAAAGTAACTTGGAGCCAATTGCTAGTTTCAAATCAATATAAAAGGTATTTATTAAGGAACTCCATTCTAGATAGGAAAGTGAGGATTTAGGATCTCTAATCTATCTATCTAAATGGATGCAGATGGATTCACCATCTTCTCTGCACATATGGTGCAGGGCAAGAGACTTGCCATGTTGCAAGGTCAACAGCCAGGTAGGAAGAGAGAGAAGGAGGAAGGAAGTTGAATCCCCTAAGATTAGCAATCTACATTTCAAAGGGATAGCATCAGAGCAGCAGGAAGTGATGACCAAATGTCTTTGACCTTCTAGCCCTCTGACTTACTAGTCTGTCCTCCACTGTCTGAGGCAAAGAGACAGCGCAAAGTCCTTTCCTTCCAACAGTAACTGTAGGAATATTGAGTTTAATTACAGTCTGAATTTGGAAGTACAGTTTGGTTACAGTATATAGATGCCTTAACAAATGTAGTGCAGTGGAGCATGAGATACAGTATTTGCTTGATCAAAGTGTTTAAATAGTCATGATTTTTACAATGATTTGTAAGTTTGTTAGTTTAATGTATACTAGCCGACCCCGCACAGACCATCTGTGCACTCTTGGGGGCTGACAGTTACCTCTTCCCCCCCCCACCTTATGCCCCAGTTTCCATTTCCAGGCCCAGCTGCCGAAAGGCAATGCTCATGTTCCTTTGCAAAAGTGATGGAATAATGCCATGCTATGACCAGAGCCCAAGTAGCAATGAGGCATCCTTTGGACCAACCTAGGTGGGTCGCTTTTCTAAAAGTGCAAAAGATCCACTTTCTGCCTGCATTTGCATACTGGGGCTTTGATGTCACAAAGCCCCCGCTTGGTGCCGCTTGGCACAGCATGTTTACGTCTGCAGAGAGCAAGTCCCAAACAATGAGAAAGTGTTCTCTGCCTCGCAGTGCCCACTGTCCATGTACGGGGGAGGGCACGGTTCACGGTTCATGGAAATGGGTGCCTGCAAATTCCATCCAACAAAGGGTTAACTGTCAGGAGCTGCCTCTCCTCCCCACCGTCGCTTCTGCCCCCCTCCCCCCTGGGCCTTGCCTCCGCGGCTGGGCTGGTCTCCTCCGCGGCCGGGCCCGCCGGTGCTGCCGCTCTCCTCCGCGGCCGGGCCCGCCGGGCTCCCTGTTCATGGCTGCCGCCGGCGGTCTCCTGAGGCGGGAGGCCTGCTGCCGCCGCCGGTCTCCTCCGTGGCCAGGCCTGCCGGGCTCCCCGGCCATGGCCGCCGCCGCCACCGGTCTCCTCCGTGGCCGGGCCCACCAGGCTTCCCAGCCATGGCCACTGCCGCCATTCTCCTGGGTGCGCCTTACCCAATCAGGCGCCCCCGCAGCCCAGCCAATCAGCTGGGCTGCCGGGACGCACGTTCTAAAGGCACACCCAGAAGAATTATATATATAGATGTTTTGTGGAAGGCTGATTATTCGTGAGCATTCTTCTAGAATCTGTAACAAGTCCCTCTACAAGAACAATAGAATTTTGCTCACAGTTGTTTACATTGTAATTAGTGTCTCTTTAGTGTCTGTTTACAGATTTGTTGAATTATGTATATTTTGGATATTATTTGTTTGATATTGATTATATATAGATCCTCGTACGGACATCAGATTATGAGATTACCCAGTAAAAGTAAAAGTAAGTTTATGAGATCACCCAGTTTTCTGAGTGTTTGGCCATGTCCATGTGTGTCCTTGTGTGTCCCTATCAAATTTGCAATGCCTGGACTCAGGGGCGTAACAAGGTGGGAGTGGGCCCAGAGACAATATTTTAAAATGCCCCCCGCCCTCACTGAAGCATATATATATATAAATATATATAAAGGTTTTGTAAACTGTGGACGATGCAAGTCATTTAATGGTACTAGAGAAAGACATGCTGTTCTGGTAGCTCCAGGTCTTAACACTCACATCCAGGAAGGAAGGCAGCTATGCTCTTCCAAAGACTGGAAGAGGGAAACTGCAGTTCTGTACACACGTGTTTGGGAGAGTAAGTCCTATTGAGCCGAATGGGTTTTACTTCTGAGTAAGCATACTTAAGATCATGCTGCAAATCTTGTGAGCCAAATGCATTTTCCTATGTTCAGGGAGGGGCTGCTAAACTGGAGCAATGAAGCTTCTGGGTAGCTCAATTCTGATCCACCGTGTGTCATGTCACAAGATTTTAGGCTTCTCATGAGCTCTCCACACATGTGGGGAACTGTGTGGTGCACTCACTGTTGCTCTGTCTAGTCTAGTAGTGACTGGTGTCAGACACCTCCCTTCACCCAGAACCCTCCTCAGCCAACCTGCAGGGGGCTCAAGTAATCACTCCCCCACACACACACCTCTGTGCCTGTTTGTTTGAAGTCTTCTTATCATAGTTGTTCCTGGGCACAACAGGTCTTGGAAGGGAGGGTTTCAAAATAGAGAGACTGAAGGGACTGGGTGGGGAGCTGCAGAAGGGCTGCTAGAAAGGACAATATTAGGTTGAAGTACAAGCCCCGCAGAGAAATATCAAATTGTCCTTCTTTTAAGGGACATGTTTCTCATGACTGAAGGAAACATATTTGATCTCTCACACACATACGTGTGCACACACTGCACAGAATGTAACAGAACATCCCTCTTTAGCCCAGCAAGCTCCAAACACCACATGCCCACCATGGCTCTGCTCCACCACCCCACACAGCTCCCTGAACACTCCCCATACACTTGCTCCCTCCTGCCATGGAAGTGATGCTGTTCCTGTGACAAACTCAACAGAGCAGCAGCAGGCAGCCTCCTGCCTGCTGCTTGCCTGAGTTGACAACACGACAGCACAGCAGACAGAGCAGGGAGAAGCAAGGGAAGCCCGACGTCCCCACCCCCTCCCCGGCTCTGACTCGATTGGTTAGCTAAGAGCAGCAGCCTGCCTGGCTCCTCAGGAAGGCAGGTTATTACAGTGCCTGTTGATCCAGCGTCCTAGTGATGTTTGCAAAATGAAGAATTAATTAATCATTTCTTATGGTATACACACTGCCTTGGAAGTCCCATTGGACGAAGCAGGGCTACTGAATCAGCATGCATAGGATCGGGCTGCAAGAGAGCTTTTTGTTAAAGGAATATGCATTTCAGTGTACAACCACTGGCACTAGTCTCTGGTTAACAAGCGAAGAAAACAATCTTTAAGAAAAATAAGCAAAACCTACTTGTGACCAACCACACCTCCTTGCAGTAAAGTAAAAAAAAAAAAAACCTGACCTCTGCCGTTTTCAGTGCTTAAGGGCTCAGGCTGGGAGATTGAAAGCCAAGCTGAGGGGAGCGACGGGGTCCACTGAATCACTCCGCGCTCTCCATCCCCCACTCTCGAGGTCAGAGAGTGTGTCTATCACTCAAACAGAGATAAGGAGGTGCATGTGGGCTTTTGCCCCAAGTTCCTGATGCAGACATTTGAGGAGGAAACTTCTCCCCACCCTCCCATTAAAGCCACTGGGATCAGCATCAGCTAACTTGAGGGCTCCATGTCTGTTGTCTCTGTCTCTCCTCAACACGCACAGCAGCCACCCTCCCTGTCTACTCTTGGGTAAATTTTGCAGCATGATGGGAAAGGAAGTGCACCTCAATAAACTGGGCTATGGGCGGAGAAGTTCACTTCACTCACGCTGCGACTTATTTGCTCTGCTTTGCCAGCGTGCTGCTCCAGTCCAGTTGATCACATGACTCTTTTTCACATGGCACCGCCAGCCAATGGAGGAGGGCCAGGACTGGGGAGGAGGAGGAGCGAATAACAAGGGCGAGGCAAAGAAGGGTGGAAGAGGGAGAGTCAGACGGAGGGAGGGAATGTGGCGGAGGAATGCAGGATCAATTTTAGAGGATCAATGCAACTGAGGGAAGACCAGGGAGTGTGCGGCTGGGGGAGTCAGTCATGTGACTTGCCTCTGGGGGGCCCCCAAGGCAGTGGGCCCCCAGACAACTGCCTCCCTTTGCCCGATTAGAGTTACGCCCCTGCCTGGACTGATTTGAGCTAAATCTGATACATAGAGACACATGATGGGATAATTTGTGATGATGTCTTCCACTTGAATTCAAGATGGCAGATGCGTGAAATGATGAAAATGGGCTAATGTTATCCACCTAACTGACTGGAAGCAAATCTGGAACAGTTGTAGGGAAGCCTCAATGGTGTCATCCATGATGATGTCATCCAGCCCAATTCAAGATGGCAGACACATGAACATTTGAGGTACAACTGGGCCAAATTTGAGGTGCAACTGGCCTAACGCTGAGATGTCAAACTGACAACTCTTCTCATCTTCACAGAATGGGACTCTTCCAAGCCCCAAACTACCCACTTCCTATCATGTGCAAGTGCCCATAATGCCTTGTTGCTGTAGTAGTTTTTTAAGATTTGCTTTTGTTTTTAGTGTGCGCCCTAGTCTAAACTAAATACATTTTGCTCTTGATTGCTCTGTAGTCTTCAAACCCTTCAAGTATTATTGTACTGAGTGTTGTTGTACTTCCACCTGTAAGTGGAAGCAACTGTGCAACGCCCAAAGAAAAAGGCCAGGTTGGCATGGGCATCATACAGTGCCAGTTGCAACTTGCAGCCTACTCAAGCAGCTGCACCCCAAGGAGCTGAAGCTACAGAACTATTTGGCTCCTGGCGTGGATGGATACTATGCTACCTTAATTTCCTTCCTTGTAGTCTGCTCCACATGTTTCCCTTTTCAAGCACATATCCTGTGAAGTGCATGTATCCTGTGAAGTGCAGGGCTAAGCACAGCAGAAGAAATGCTCGTGGATCCCATGGCTGGGTGGGTGGACAAATGATTGCACCAGTTACCTTTTGCTGGATGTTTCTGGTCTGCGGTTACCCAGGCACTTGAAGCTGCCTGAACTACGATGTAGAAAAGGAAACAGTAGTTCCTGGCTGGCTGCAGGAATGTGGCTTGGTTTTAAATTTGGAGGGAGAAACACCAATAACCTGCTCTATGCTGATGACACCACTCTGATAGCTGAGAATGTGGATGATCTGCAAGCTCTAGTGATGAAAGTCAAGGAGCACAGTGAAAAAATGGGACTATGACTAAATGTAAAGAAGACTAAGCTAATGACAATAGGTACAGCAACCAACCTTAGAATTGACAATGAAGACATTGAAGTAGTGGATAGCTTCTGCCTTTTAGGATTGAACATCCACAATAAAGGATCCAGCAGTCAAGAAATACACCACAGACTAGCACTTGGTAGGGTTGCAATGAAGGCTTTGGAAAGGATACAGTATTTAGATGCCATGATGTGTCTACACCTACAGATTAGAATCATTTGGACAATGGTTTTCCCGAGACACTCTATGGATGCGAAAGATGGACTTTGAAGAAGCAAGACAGAAAAAGCATTGACGCTTAAACTGTGATGCTGGAGAAGACTTTTGAGGATACCATGGACATCCAGGAAAACAAACAAATGGATCATAGAACAAATCAATCCAGAATTTTCACTCGAGGCACAAATGACCAGGATGAAACTATCATACTTTGGACACATTATGCGAAGACCCAGCTCCCTTGAGAAGTCCATAATGCTGGGAAAAGTTGAAGGAAAGAGAAGAAGAGGACAATCATCAGCAAGGTGGATGGACTCGATTATGACAGCAATGAATGCAGCACTGAGAGACCTTAAAGGCCAAGTTGAAGACAGATCATCCTGGAGAGAATCTATCTATGTGGTTGCTAAGAGTCGACACCGATTTGATAGCACTTAATCAATCAATCTCTGCTCACTAACGTATGTTTGTGCCTGCAGGTAGGGATGGGAACTATGTACTAGCATAGTCTGGTCACACTAGCAAGTGAATGTGGGTTTGGGAAGGTAGTACAAAGATTGGTGTCACCTTTAGGGCAAAAGGCAGTTTCTATGGAACAACCCCTCAGGGTTGTGTGACCTGGGGGTGGACTTCCTTTGGGGTGTGGTCTAGGTCACCCACTCAGACCTTTGAGGTTTGGCAGGGGTGACTCTGCCCACTCCTTGTTGACACTAGAAACTGTGTGGCAAGGAGGCGGCTACAGCAGTCAAATGGCTGCTGGCAGCCTTGAAACCCAGTTGCTTCATCCAGCAAGTGGGGAAACAGCCTGCATTTGGAGGCTACCCTTATGGAGGGAAGAATTACTCACACTCTAGTTATATGTTAACTGTTGCAGATCCTTATAAGTTAGTTAATGAAGTTCAACCCATCCCATCATTCATATGGGGCAATAAAAATTCCTGAGGTCGTTTATACAATCAAAAACGGTTCTACCGAGATTTTGGAGCTATGTGTGTTCCCAATTTTTGGTTGTGTGGAAGCAAGGTAAGGGGAAAACCTGGGTAGAAGTGATTAGGTAGCTTTTTCTCCTATCTTGCTTCCACACAATCATTTCTACCCTGGTTTTTCTCTTGCTTCCACACAACCAAAAATTGGAGCACAGATAGCTCCCAAACCTGGGTAGAACATAGTTTTTGATTGAGTGAATGATCTCCCTGTATAGCAAAATGAACAAGCAAATCTACAAGAAAAAATTAAAGAGAAAAGTTACCAAAAGGCTTTCATTTGCAATTTTTGATTTGAAAAAACTTTGGTTAACATTTGTTCTGTCTGCTAGAAAGTTAATTATTTAGACTCAGAAAAAGAACAGGTACAAATTACCACATTCTGTCAATTTACTTGTTAATAGTTTCTTGCAACCACAGACAGTTCTAATTGCCAGGTTTTGTGGATTTGGAGCAGCTTGCTTCTGCCAGTAGTAGGCCAAATTCTCCTTTCTTGTTGGGTGACATATGGGTGGTTCTGCTAGGAACAAGAAAAGCTTTGAGGCAGGACATTTGCTTCATCCTGCAGCAAATTGCAAAGGCTATTCTGTGAATGCAATAATTCAGTCCCTCATCTCAAAGTTCCATTACCTCAAAGTCAAATTTCAATTGTTGCTGAACTGAACATTTGTGTGAGCCAGTGTGATGTAGTGGTTAGAGTGCTGGACTAGGACCTGGGAGAACCGAGTTCAAATCCCTATTCAGCCATGATACTAGCTGGGTGACTCTGGGCCAGTCACTTCTTTCTCAGCCTAACCTACTTCACAGGGTTGTTGTGAGGAGAAAATTAAGTATGTAGTACACTGCTCTGGGCTCCTTGGAAGAAGAGCGGGATATAAAATGTAAAATGTAAAAAATGTAAATGTAGTGTAACTAACACTACCAGGACCATAGAGAGAGGGGGTATATATAGGGAACTCAAGGGAGAAGGCTACAACTGTTCAACCATATGAATTAAGCATGATATATATGAATGAAGCGGAATTAAGTGTGGTGTGTTTCTAACACATGAATTGTGTAACCATCTTGAGTTGTTAGTCATTTTTCCACATGCCACTTCAAGACTTGGTAGCTATTATTTATTATTATTTATTTAAAATATTTATTATTTATTATTTATTTAAAATATTTATTATTATTTATTTAAAATATTTCTATACTGCCCAAAACTTGTGTCTCTGGGCAGTTTACAATTAAAATAATTTTAAAATTAAATCATTTAACAATTAAAATCATTTAAAACATTAAAACATTTAAAACCCAGTATTAAAAATATTAAAACTATAAAGCCATTTAAAAGCCTGGGTGAATAAATGTGCCTTCAGTGCCTTTTCAAAAGTTGTCAGAGATGGGGAGGCTCTTATTTCAACAGGGAGTACATTCCAAAGTCCTGGGACAGCAATGGAGAAGGCCTGTTCCTGAGTAGCTGCCAGACGTATTGGCAGCTACCGCAGACGAACCTCTCCAGATGATCTTAACAGGCAGTGGGGCTCATGGCGAAGAAGACGTTCTCTTAAATACCCAACTATTATTCCTGAATTATGAGACAGTACAAACAATAATCAAAATCAAAATAGGAGGCATTCTACTCTGGTTTACATGAATTGTGTGAACTTGCAAAAATCCCTCCAAGTTGCTCAAAGCAGGGTAGCCCAGCCTTTGTACCCTGCTCTTAACCAAGGTAGTAGGAGATGAAAGCTCTCTTACCTTGCTTTTCTTCCATGCTTGCAGCTTAATTTTTAGTTTCATAGACTTGCTGACCCAGCCCAGGAAATTCACAATTAAGCTGCTCGTGTGCTGCTACTGGAGTCGGAACTCTCTAATCCTCTAGCCATGCCTCAGTCATGTGAACAGGTCTCATGTGGGCACACCTGGAGATGCAAGAGTAATGCAAAATAGAGACTTTAATTCAATGCACTTGATATGTATAATTAGCAAGCAACTACTTTTTTGTTTTCAAAGACTTAGGCTAGGAAAGCAAGCTTTTTATTTAAAAAGTCAAGAAAAAAACCATTTTGACAAGTATAGAGAAAGTTACAGGAAAACATGGAGAAGAGGTGAAACATATGTTTGTCCCAAAGTTATCCTGATTAATACAGAGAAGAATAGTTTTGCATTTCTCAAAATAACATCTTTGTTACCTATTCCAGACATAAAGATGTAGGACAGCCAGCTTCCCTGAGGTGATTTCACATCTTTGCTAGTCATTAGCAGCACACAATTTTAGAAATGAAATCTGTGACCCAGATAACGATTGCCCAGCTGAAAGCTGTGTCTGCACCAACCTATTGTTCAGGTGGCCACAAATATGGTTGCCAATAGCAACCATACAATTAATTTTGGTGAACAGTAAGAGAAGCCTCTAGTACTCTCTGCATCCCAGGAGTACCACTTGTTTAGAAATAACCTGGCAATAAAGAGACAGTGGGCACTTGTACATGATCAGAAGGGGGTGGCTTGGGACTTCTTCCAAGCCCTTATTTCATCTTGGACAGACAAGCAGAGCTTCTGTTGGGCTCTGCAAACCCCGCTCCTAGACGAGCACTGCAGTGGTAAGCTTGGAGCCAGGAAGGCCTCCAAGAATCAGGAGAATCTTCCCACAGTGCACCACATGGCCAGGAAAAGGGGAAACCCATGATATCAGCAGCTGCACTCCGGGCCACGAGGAGGAAGTAGGTGGGGCTAGCCTCATTCAAGCCACTTCAAGCAAGTGATCATAGAGTCGGAGAGTGGGCTGTGCAGAGTGGCACATTCACACAGCACAGCCCATCCAGCTGCAGCACTCTCTCTCAAAAAAAAAGAAGGGAAAAAAAAGGAGGCCAGGTGCTGGCAACCTCAGACAGAGCAGAAAGCAAACTCAGGGCCCTATAGGACCCTGATCTACATTATCCTCGGTTAAGACCCAGCTGCTACTATATCAGGCAGCAGCAATATAGGAAGATGTGGAAAGGCATCATCTCCTACTGCACGGGAGGAGGCAATGGTAAACCCCTCCTCTATTCTACCAAAGAAAACCACGGGGCTCCTTTGGCCCCAGCAGTCGAAATCGACTTGATAGCACACTTTATCTTTACCTTATTATCTTTACAATACTCTTGTGAGGAACCATGAACAAAGGTGCAGTGTGATTTCTGGATTGACACCTTTGCACTCAGCAGTTCCCTGATATAGTTTACAGCTAATCTAAACACTGAGGTGTAAAGGGTTAGCCACCAGTGGCAACCATGACGATTTTAAATGAATTGTTTATTTATTTATTTTTTAAAAATAACTACATCACTACATAGAAAAAACCTCTAAACATGTAGCTAGAGAAAGAGAAAGAGATAGAAATAGAGATAGATGCAAGTTATAGCCCTCCTGCTGGTGCATTGATCTACTTACATTTAACATTTCTTAGGATATCTCTCCAGACATTCATTCCTGAGAAACAGAGACTTCATTAAAGAACTACTTATTTGTCCAAGCAAAAACTAAAGTTGAAGTGGCACCCAGTTAGGGACATGACTAGAACAAAGTTGGGACTGAGCTGATATTTCAGGGGGAAGGTTTGTGCTGACATCTGCTAATAAGTCACAATAAGGAGAAATGCTGACAGTGCATATATGCTTTATGCCCTCAGTAACCCCAAAGTACAAGTCGGCTGATTAATAGATACACTCCAGTTCAGTCCATTACTTGGAATTGGATGCAATTGATCTCTGTAGAATTTTCTTCTCTGTAAGTCGCTTCTCTGTAAGTTTAAAATAGTCAAACATTAAACTGGTGATTACCTAAAGGACCCTAAATGGCAGGGACCTAGTGTACATCTCCACCCCTACCTTCCATTATAAATGTTGAGATCAACTGAGAAAGTCTTCTTAAGCTAACCATCAATACGCCAAGTAAGTATAGCACAAAGAGGCAATCTTTGTGACAGCATCTGAATTCTGCAATTCCATTCCCCTGGAGATTTGATAAAGTGCAAGTCTGGATGTCTGCCAGAAGTAGTACAAGACCTTTAAATTCACTTTTGGTAGCCAAGAAAAGAGTGGCGTGAAGATGTGTGATTAGAAATCTATGCCCTGGAATGGGGCAGAATATAAACTTTTTTAAAAAAGTGGATACACTTGTACTTTGTAACTTTGTTCAGTTTTCCACAATAACTGATCAGGCTGTTCATGTTCTGCTTAGTATTGATTTTACCTGTTATTTATCTCCTGAAGCATATAAAGGGTTTTCCCTTAAAAAAATGTATCAGTGAACATATTTAATTGACCGGAAACACTCCCATGTATTTAGGCAGCTTAATCCTCAATAGCAGTTGAAGCCCTGTTGAAAGAGATGGTAATAGAAGAATTGGTTGAAGCACTCATGTGGGGAGCTTGTCACCAGCAGCCAGGGGACAAGGTCCTTCTGGCGGCTCCTTTCATTGATTTATGTGCACACGTTAGTGCATGTGTGACCAAGCCATGCACCCTGCATCCACAACAGAGGCAGGGGGCATGGCCTGTGCTGGGATGGGGCCATTCAGCCATGGCACCTTAGCCCTGCCCCCTGCATAGTCACACCCCCTGTGCCCCATTTCCAAGTTTCCCCACCCCCACCAGCGATTCAACGAACCATTGACTGGGGTGGCAATGGGGTTAAATGGCCCTGTCTGGGCACTGACCATGCCCGCTGTGTCCAATGTGGATGCAGAGGGAGTGGCCGCTAGAGATCCTTTCCAGCCAGCATTTCATTGAGACACTGGCTCAGCCCTCCCCCCCGCCTCGCTAAGGGCAGGGCAGGGGGGAAAGCCCTGAGCCAGCCAGCGTTGCAATGAAATGCTGGATAGGGAGGGGCGCTGCTCATGCTCCCAGCTGGTGAACTGGTCAGGAGCAAGGGGGTGCCCTGGGTGAAGGGATGCCTTGGCGGTCCCCCAGACTCTGGTGGCTAAAGGACACCCCCTCCCATTGTCCCCATGCACCACAGTACAGGGTGCTTTCCAGATGACAACTTCAAATTGCTTTGCTGCGTATAGGCTTGGTGCGCGTTTGTACGATCTGGATTTTGACACCATCTTGCATACTGGAACAGTAAGCTGCTGTTCACACAACCACAGACTCTATTCAGATCTTATCCTGATATTTCAGGTTTAAAGCGTTATATGTGCGCGGTAAAATAGTAGCTGATTTTTTTGTTTTGAGAAAAGTTTGCAGGCTTGTTCCGCCTCTCAGCTTTTGAAATTGGCCTTGCCCCATTAGGTGCCTGAGTCTGAAAAGCGGACGGACAATCTCTCTCCTCCCCCTGAAGTCACACAGGTAGCAGATTTTACAGTAATTGTATCAGTGCACTCCAATAGCTCATTGTTCCTTTCCCTAGTGGGCTATACAAAACATTTGTGGCCAATATAAGAGGTTACATAAAGAGCTTATAATAGCATTTACATTTATATACTGCTCTATAGCCGGAGCTCTCTAAGCGGTTTACAATGATTTATAGCATATTGCCCCCAACATTCTGGGTACTCATTTTACTGACCTCGGAAGGATGGAAGGCTGAGTCAACCTATAATGTCCTGGGTTGTCTGGAAACAGAAGCAAAAGTTCAAGTGGACAGTACAGTTAGCTATGTTCCTGTAACACTGAGTGACTTTGTTCCAGACAAAATGAACTGTAGGAAAGGTGATACAGTGCCAATTTGTCTGCAGCTTTTCTAGGAGACTACATTCCATTTGGTATTATCATTTGGTATTATCATATGTGAAGTAACATCAGTATATTTCTCCTGGGCTCTTTCCAGACAGCAAGGGAGGAAGGGGAGTAAAATCTGCCAGCTAATCCTAACCAGCTCCATAACATGAATTTTTAGGAATTTTTATGTGTTGCAGATTCTCAGTTGTGAAATGACTTCTTCATAGGATTGTGAAACAACTTCTTTCCTATGAATAAGTCATTTCACAACTGAGAATCCACACATAAAAATTCATAAAATATTTACCCCTGGCAGTGATGGCAGAAGAGTGAGCAAAATGGAGATTGCTGGAGACAAAATGGAGGCTTGAATCACCTAATTGATTCAAGCTCAAATTGAAGGTGATTTGATTTGACCTTGAATCTGGTAAGAATCCTCAGGGGTGATTCAATTTGACGTCAAATCATTTGAATCACCCAGGTTCAAGTTGAATCTATTTGGCCACGAATCAATTTGAACATCCCTAATACTTTCTCCAGCCTCCTATGTTTCAAAAGATTAACATGCCATTTCTTAATAGGTGGATCTTTTTAATAGCACAATATCCCAATTTTTCATTTGTTGGCCTTGAAAATTAGTCTTCATTTGCTCACATTATTCTCCATGTACCTTGATTGAAATTAATTTCATACTCACCATATTGTACCTAACTTTGATCCATATCGAGTTGTTCTCATTCGCTACTTGGCTTATTGATGGGTTTCCCTTCTTTTCTCCCTTATGGCCCTACTATGCTTAATTAACTCAAAAGGAATGTATAACCTCACAACATTTGTGAGATTTAATGGCTCCAGAATATCCACCATTTGCTCTTTAAGAGAACCATTCCCTGTCCCCAGTTCATCCCCATTTAATGATCTCATTTAATGATCTCTATGAAATTCTATTCTACGTGCACATGCTATGAGATTCACATTCTATTAAATAATTCATATGTGTCTTCCCCCTCTTTTCTAGTAATAGGAATGAATTCTGTGAATTTACAGGAGGGGTACCTGTAGTTCACTTTGGCAGGGAATCCTCATCTCTTAACTGATTAAACTTCTCATTTCTCCTGTCCTTAGTTTTGCTGCCTTCCAAACTAGTCAGTTTGGCTCTTTACATTCTGCTAGGAATTTTTTTATCAGCACAAGTTTCTCAGCAACAGGGAAACCAAACCACTGTTTGCCCGATTCCTTTGGGGGGTTGGATGGAACCCATAGGGCCCTGCCACCTAACCTACTTTGGTCCCCCCAGCCCTTAAAAATTTGGCCAAATCTATTCAAATTCAAATTGAATTCAAGGGTAACAGTTTCGAACTCGAATCAAACCAGGCTGATTTGATCCAAACTTGAATTGAATTGCAAAAATCGACTTCTGCACATCCTTAGTAAGTATATCACCAGAACCTTCTAAGTCAGGAGTTGTCACAATGTATTTAAATATACAAAAGTCCATCATTTGGTGTATATATAATGGATCTATTAAATGTTTCATCCTCTGCACTGATGGCAAGTGATGACATATCCACGACAGAACTGCATTTCACTTTGACAGCACCATTTTAACTTCAGGATAAACAGAAAGGGCTCAACTGAGTTTATTACAGCCAGCTGAAAGCAACTGCCACTTGATAACTGCACAATAACTAACTGGGTAGTTATTGGATGTGATTAACAGCTTTCAAACAGAGGATCAAAAGGATTTATAATGGGGAGTAATTGAGCTGTCTGACTGTAACTTTAGTAAAGCCAGAGAGAAAATAGAAGGTGGAGAAGCTATCAAAGAGCACTGGTGTAATCATCTCACTCAATTGGATAGCAATACAGGTATGAAAAACTTAAATGCTGTACAAGTTTGCTGTGTTAGGAATTAAGAAAGGTATCAAAATGGTAGCCATTAGTGCAGACATAGGTGAGATTTGCAAACTATCTTAAAAAATGCTTTACAGATTGATTGCAGGAAAAGGATATTACAGTTATATAGTTCTTGCATTCAGAGTGTATCTTAATACAGTTGTACTGCAAGTTCAAAACTAAACTGATTTTTGAACAAAAAATTACCCAATCATATTGAGAAGTTCAAAGGAGAGGATCCAAGGATTCCAGCATGTGCATTCAAGTGCTTCCATGTGCTCATTACAGTGTTTGCACTATTCTGTTTTCACTGATGATTGATTAAGTGCCGTGAAGTCGGTGTCAACTCTTAGTGACCACATAGATAGATTCTCTCCAGGATGATCTGTCCTCAACTTGGTCTTTAGGGTCTCTCTGTGGTGCATTCATTGCTGTCATAATCGAGTCCATCCACCTTGCTGCTGGTCATCCTTTTCTTCTCTTTCCTTCAACTTTTCCCGGCATTATGGACTTCTCAAGGGAGCTGGGTCTTCGCATAATGTGTCCAAAGTATGATAGTTTCATCCTGGTCATTTGTGCCTCAAGTGAAAAATTCTGGATTGATTTGTTCTATGATCCATTTGTTTGTTTTCCTGGATGTCCATGGTATCCTCAAAAGTCTTCTCCAGCATCACAGTTTAAGCGTCACTGCTTTTTCTGTCTTGCTTCTTCAAAGTACATCTTGCGCATTCATAGAGTGTCATGGGAAAACCATTTTCCGAACTATTCTAATCTTTGTAGGTATAGACATGTCAAGGCATCTAAATATCCTTTCCAAAGCCTTCACTGCAACCCTACCAAGTGCTAGTCTGTGGCGTATTTGCTAGATCCTTTACTTTTGATGGTCGATCCTAAAAGGCAGAAGCTATCCACCACTTCAATGTCTTCATTGTAAATTCTGAGGCTGGTTGCTGTACCCATTGTCATTAGTTTAGTTTTCTTTACATTTAGTCGTAGTCCCATTTTTTTCACATGCTCCTTGACTTTCATTACTAGGGCTTGTGGATCATCCGCATTCTCAGCTATCAGAGTGGTGTCATCAGTGTAACACAGGTTATTGATATTTCTTCCTCCAACTTTAAAACCATGCTCATCTTCTTCCAATCCAGCTTCTCTCACTATATGTTCAGCATATAAATTGAATAAATAAGGAGAAAATATACAGCCTTGTCTTACTCCTTTACCAATCTGGAACCAGTCTGTTTCAATGTGTTCTGGCTAGACTGTGACTTCCTGTCCTGTGTATAGGTTTCTCATGAGAACAATGAGATGTTCTGGGATGCCCATTTTCCTAAGGAGATTCCACAACTTGACATGGTCAGTGCTTTCCTGTAGTCATTAAAGCACATATTGACTTCTTTTTGGTACTCTTTGGCTTTGACTTCATCTTCCTGTACTAGAGGTTATTACAAGTAGGGAATATCTTCTAGGGTATCTTGGATGTTGACATCCCTGCTGTACAGATTTTCTATATACTCCTTCCATCTCTGTTTGATCTTCTCTGAATCAGTTACTATCTGTCCTTTGGCATCATACCAATATTCTGATAGTAGTGCCTTATGTTGCATCAGATGTCATTCCAGTTGAGTGGAATATATTATGGATGTGCACGGACTGGTTCGGAGGCCATTCAACTGGCCTCTTGACCGGTCCGGACATGGGGCGGTTCGATTCGGAAGGGTTAGGGTGGGGGGTTCCATTAAGGGCGGGGGGGCTTTACTTACCCCTCCCGCCACTTTCCACCTTTGGTGCCGTATTTAGTGTAGAAATCCGGCAGCAGGATACCTCCTTGCCGCCCGCTTCAATATCCGAATGACTCCTCCATGGTTAACATTCGGGTGGCAGGATACCTCCCTGCCGCCCCCTTCAAGCCCCCTGCTGTCCCCTTCAAGCAACAGCAACAACATTGACAATAAAATCCAGCCATCCTATGTCCTTGGGAAAGACTCGATGTCTGGATAAAACAGACCAGTCAATAACACCTGTCTGGCTGTGTAAATAAATAATAATAATAATAATAATAATTTACCTGTGCTGGCTTTTTACTCTTGTCAGCATACCTGGTTAGCTCCACCCTTGAGTTTCCCAGTTTATCTTGGAAACCTAACATTCCAGGTCAGCTCGAGGCATTGCTTTGGTTCTTCCTTGCATTGACTGTCATAGAGCAGAGAAGAAAATTGCACAGTCTTAGCCTACAATATCAAAGCAGTGCCAGTATCTAGTTCTGAAATATGTTGCAGGATATTCTGCAACATACTAATACTGCAAGTATGTTGATCAGAATAGTTGCATAACGTAGGCTTAAATTTAAAATAATTTAAAATAAATAGTAGAATTTGCCATTGAAATTAAAGTAGTGCATTTTACTGTAATGAGTCTTACCAGTCTTAATAACCCATATCTTAAATTTTTTGCTCAATTTGTGCCTCCCCACCAAAAAAAAAAAAAAAATCAAGCAAAGAGTTCCTCAAGCATTCCTTCTATCTGCAGCCCTGCTGTCCTCTAACTTACCCACTGCAGCAGGCAAGCACATGATTGGTGGGGGCAGCCACTGTCCAGGAGAAGAAACAGCAGCAACTGCTTGCTTTTCTTTTCCTTAGCTGACATTATTCCTTCCCCCCCTCCCCAATCATCAGCTCATAAAGCAGGCATATGAGTGGTTAACAAAGATGGCAACTGCTGCTCCCTTTTGTTCTCCTAGGCACGCTCATCTGCTTCTAGCTGCCCTGCTCACTGCTCGCTCATAGAACTAACATCAGGTGTTGGCACCCGTCAGCAGTTGCTGAGGGGTCAGAGGGCATACTGCCAATCTCTGACGGGCTTTGTGACAGAGGAACAAGTCTCAACTGAGAGTCACTCTGCCCCCACTTCCAAGGCATTTCTGCAGCTGATGGTATTATTCTAGCAAAAGTTATCATTTTCTATTCAGAAATATTTTATCAGTCAGTTCACTTCATTTTTTATGCCACAGACACATGGCTATGGTGATCTTCTCTTTTATAGTTTAACATAAAAATAGCTGAGATTCTCCCGTGTACACCTAATAATAATCCTATTGAAGTTTGCCGTAAAACAGCTGGCATTTTATTTGCAATCTCTGTCACCCCAGGTCTAGTAAAACCCCTCACCTTATTGCTTTGAGGGGGACATGCTGCTTCTAAGTTGCCATGCTGGGAATTCAAAGTGTGTTAATATCCTGAAGGCTGATTCAATCTAACCATTGTGCGCCATTTTAAATCACTCCATCTAGGAGGGACTAAGGGAAAGAGAGGAGCTTTTTCTTTTGAACAAATTCAGCTATAGTGATCCCCCCCTTTTATTTTTTTATAGGTTTTAATCAGCAGTGCCACAAAAGGTTTTGTCAAAATCTAATGCAAATTGCAATGGTGTGGACAAATACATAGATTATAGAATGTAAACAAAACTGTTTGTTCAGACTAATTGCTAGAGAGGTCAGTATGCACCATGCCTCCCTAACTGGGAAGGCATGGTGCATACTGTCCTCTCTAGTACCTGTCACATGGAGTACAGATATACACGATGTAAGGGCACACTTGTTGGCCACCCGAACTCCCACTCACTCCATACTCACCCAAGTCCCAAATGGTCTGGGACCATGATAGCCAGGGTGGGGGTGATGGGTGCACCACTCCTCCTAGGATTTTTTCTTTTTTCTTTAGAAAATTGGCTTTTAAAGTTGTGACCTGACAATGATAGCCTCCACTCAAAGAATTTAATTTTGTCTGTCACATTTGTAGAGCACCTAACATATGCATCTTGGTGTACATAACTTAAAAAATACAACAAACATGCAAACGGGGGGGGGATTAAAATCATTTTACAGGATAAAAACAAGTAAATCAGTTGAAAATATTTTTTTAATAATGAAAAGTCTGAGGGAACATGTATGACTAAGGGTCTTTTAAAAGTAGCCAGAAATAGAGAGACGGAAAAGAGAATTGCACTCTTTTGATTAACTGGAAGGTGAGATATCCTCAACATCATCAGTTGTCAGATGCAACTCCTTCCAGCCTCCATCTCAGTCTCAACGGTCATGTTCTGCTTGGTTTGAGGTTCTCCATGTTGCTACCATCATGGCAGCTTGCTGCACTGCAGGAGGTTTTTAAGCCTTTAGGCCACGGGTGTCACTTAATCGGGTAGAGGGATGGATTTGATTCCGATGCTCCTCTGGTGGGCCACACATAGGCTCGCACCACTTTCTGTTGCCTTGTGTCCGCCTTCTGTCTTCCTCCTCCTCCCCCACTCTTTCTCTCACTCTCTTCCTTTCTTCCTCCCTCTCCCCTCTTCCTTGTCTTGCCACTTAAATTAGTTGAATGAACTACTTTTTACACCAGAATATGCTCAGGGAAAGGTTGTGTGTGTGTGTGTGTGTGTGTGTGTGTGTGTGTGTGTGTGTGTTTTGAAGAAATCCTAAACATGACCATCATATTTAGCTGTTGTTCTCAACAGCTAATTGATATTTAACAATCAATAATTCCAAAACATCATTCCCCAATAAAAACAGAACCTTCTCCCCACTCCCTTACTCTCCATAAGAACAGCCCTGCTGGATCAGGCCCATGGCCCATCTAGTCCAGCATCCTGTTTCACACAATGGCCCACCAGATGCCTCTGGGGAGCCCACAAACAAGAGGTATGTGCATGCCCTTTCTCCTGCTGTTACTGTACACCCCTGAAACTCCTCTTAGTTCTTCCTCCTCCTTCTCTTCCCTCATTCTCTCACTCTCTTCCTTCCTCCCTTGATGAGAAAAAAAGCACCCATGCTGTCTTCTGACTTCATCTTCCCTCTTCCTCTTTGTCTCTCTTCCTCTTCTGGGTTAGTGCTTCCTGTGCTGAAGACCCTCCCATGAGGGAGGAGGAGGGGAGGAATGTGGCGGCAGCAGAGGAAGAAAGCAACCCACAGCTTCTGCTTATGAAGAAAGGAAGCAGAGTAGGTGTGGTGGGGGGGAGGGGAGGAAATGCAGTGGTGGTAGCTTTTCCCAGGACCAGGCAAGCAATGCTGCTACTTCAGCATGCAGTGGGGAGTGGTGGGGACGCAGCAATGGCTTGTCTTGGGGCACTTCAGGGACTGGTCTATTAATCTTTGTTGGTCACATGTGGTCCACAGGTTGGCAGTTTGACACCACTGCTTTAAGCCCTGGACAAGCTCTGCCCCATGGAATCAAACATTGGTTTCCCTATAGCAAGAAGAATATATGAGGTTTTTCTCTGAGGCAGACCTTGCCTCACTATCAAGGTGGTCTGACTTGCTTACTTTGTTGAACTGTTGACTTAGTTTGACCTCTGTTGTGTTCCTGACCAACTACAGAACTCCTAGTTCCTCAATCTGCTCAGCTTGACTTCTGCCACATTCCTTGCCTGCAACTATTGGTTTTGCCCCGAGTCCTGACTCTCTGCTTGGCTCAATATCATGAATGTTCCCAAATTCTGGTTACTGGTTTAATCCCTAGTTGTCTGGTTCTCCTGGTACTAGCTCTAAGCCTTGTACCATCTAGCTGATGCTGCCCACAGCTACCTTGCTTCACTCACTGCATTGACAATTCAACCCTTGGTGCCTAACTCGGGTCTTGGTTCCTAAATGATTATGTATGGACAATTCAAAGCCTTGGTTCCTAACTCTCTCTGAATAGACAATTTAACTTTGGCACCTAACTACAGTCTCAGACCTTTGGTCTGAGGTCTCACTGTACAGACTCCCAAAGCCTTGGTATTTAACTGTCATCAAACAGACAATGCAATCCCTTGGTCCAACTACGATCTCTGTACCTAGTCCTCACTGTATGGTCACTCTAATACCTCTGTACCTACTGTATCACCTAGTCTTCAGTATATAAATCAAGCTCATCTCCATATCTAGCCCCTTCCATACAGATGACTCAGTTCCTTAACAATTAATAATTTATCTAGCTCTTGATGCACAGTCTGTCCAACTCTTGATACTGAACTGTATTTCTGCACCTAACAAACCTTGACATTCACTATACAGACAATCCACAGTCCCAGGTACTGTCCTCTTCACTCACTCACTAACACACAGTTCAACACTTGATGTTGAACTACTATATTGATACCTATTTGTGTACAGATGCCTAGTACTCCCCAACACACAGTTCAGGGGTGTCATGAGCCCAACTTTCATCAGTGACTCAATCTGACCCTGAAGAGGCAGGTCCAGGTCCAGGTCCTGAGGGCAGCCCAGAGCCTTAGTCCTGAAGAAGCAGAGGTAGCACCAGGCATAGCCCCAGACCCCAGTGATGATCCAGAGCCTGAGGAAGCCTTGGAGTTTAACCCTGAAGAGGCAGGACCAGAAGCAGCCTCACTGAATCCAGTGGGAGTTAAGGGATGGGATTCCTTGATATGACTTCTTCTGAGCCTGAGACCCCAAAGAATCTAGTCCCTCCTCTTTATTTAGCAGGGGGAGATCAACGGGCCCTAGCCATCCCCAGTACAGCATCCCTCTAGTGTCTGTTGTTGTTCTTGTTGCATTTATTTTGTTTCTTTTTTAGATTGTGAGCCCTTTGGCGACAGAGAGCCCCATTTTATTTATTTATATTCATGTAAACCGCTTTGGGGACTTTTGTTGAAAAGTGATATATAAATATCCATTGTATTCGTATTCTTCCAATATTTTCCCCAATATATGAGCATCAGTGCTGGCAGTGAACAAAGCAGGATCAACTGGAGAGGAGGAGGAGGAGGAGGAGTGCCAGTCTTCAAACCAGGAGGCTACCCCTTTAAAAAGTTGCTTTCTGATCAGAGCAGAGCCTAGCAAGAGTGGACTGGGATTTCAGACTGAGTATTTCAGGGCTCAGTCTACCTGTCTGATGCTGGGTCAAACGTGCCCCATGGCTCTGGCCATGGTGCTACCCAAAAGCCTCAGCCTTGCTGTTCTGCTTGGCTGCCTTGGCTGGCCACCAACCCCCGTAGACCTTGCAGTATGGGACAGGACAGGACAGGACAGGACAAAAGGTTTGGTACCCAACATTGCCTTTAGTCCCGGTGCCTGGGTGCTTATCCTATGCTTTGCTGTATTAATTTCCCCATATTAGTACCTACCTGGATTTTGATACTAATATGGGCAGTTTGCATCAAGAACACTTGGTGCTCCTATCATGGAAGCACACAACATCATGCTTACAGGATGCTTCTCCTCGGTCTGGTAGGACATCTGGTGCTTTTTTGGAGGTTGTATGTGAGTACGGCCTCTGTTAAATAAGGTCTGAATTGGGCTACAATGTTGAACACTTTAATTCCTGCCTGGAATCTTTATATTGACACCTTCCTGTCCAGAATCTTGGTGAATCAAGGTTCCTACAACTACTACTATGGGTGACATTTGGAGATCCACCTGATTTGAGTTCCTTTGTAATGCAGAATGAATGAATGGATTTTATTATTACAGTCAATGACCAGCAACCAAAAGATAAAATTAAAAATAAAATTAAAGTAAAATAAAATCAAAACAACAGGACTGGGTAGTAGAGCATCAGAACATATACATACAGAGGTCTCAGTTAAGTTTGATCAACTGCTCCCATCTCAGTTTACATGCTGTGGCACAGAATCTTGCTACCCCAGCTGTAATTGCTGTATACTGGTCTGCCAGAAGGAAGGAACTGTAATACTCTTCCGATTGACCTGCCGTATTTTTTAGAAGTGGCTCACTCCAGGCAATGCAAATGTCCATATAATATAAACAGTATAAAAGAACATGTAAGATGGAAATAATTTGGCATTTGAAACACATCTAGGCACCTGGAATATGGCAAGAAGGAATCTTGACTGAACCACTTCCATGGGTTTGAAGATACAGGTGGAACAGATCTGGACCCCGTATAACATTTGTGCCACTATTTTTGACCCGGTATACCTTAACAGCCACTGGGATGAAATAGCCCCCTCTAGTGTGGAAAAAAATAGTATAGCAGATGCACTCCTGTGCACTTTCTGCAGCATGTTCACATTGTGCCCCCCATATACCATTTGCATGAAAAACTATACCCAAGTACTTATAGCTCCTAACCTGCTCAACCCCATTCCCGTTAATTTACCATTTGTGTTTTTCCAGTCTTTTGGCAAATACCATAACTTTAGTCTTTTGGGTGTTTATGACTAGGAACTCATCTTCACAAAACTGTGTAAGTTTTGTAGTGCTCTCCTCATACCAACTAATGTCCTCAACAGTATAGCCTCATCGTCGGCATAAAGTAGGATTGAGATGGGTCAGCCTGCTAGCTTAGGTGAATGGAGAACAGAAGGGGAATTTAAAAATTAATACAGAAATTAAACAGAAAAAGAGCAAGGATACATCCTTGCTTAACCCCCTTCCGCATAGCTACAGGTTCAGAGAGATGACCTTTGTTACTGCACTTTACTTTCAGTGAAGTCTTTTCATATAGAATATGGATGAGCAGGAGTAATTGTGGGTCCATGGAGGTGTTGGACAGTTTGCTTCAGAGTCGTAATCCGGTGATGGAGTCAAAGGTGGCTTTAAAATAAATAAATGCTGCATATAGAGAGGAGGAGGGTTTACCAGCACACATTTCAGTCAAATGCCATAAAACCAAGGCCTGGTCCAATGTGGACCATCCAACTCGGAACCCAGCCTATTCATCCCTAAGGATATTCTATTGCTCCACCCAGTCAATAAGCTTGTTACAGAGATGTGTGGCATACATTTTACTAACTATGCTCAGCAAGCTTATTTGGTAATAGATGGATTGAAACATTGACCTTTCTTGTAGATAGAGACAATAACTGCAGTACCCATTCAATATACCCGATCAATATAAGAAAAAAGTTTTGCCAAAACTGGGGCCCGCCAATCAATATTTGCTTTTGATAGCTCTACAGGGATCAGATCTACTCCAGGTGCCTTGCCCAATTTTAACTGGGACACTAAGCTAACAATTTATTGGGTGGTGACAGGAGACCAAGCAGGAAGACAGTCTAAATGAAGCAGAAGGGATGTATCCCTGGTATAGTCAGCCAAGTATAAGTCTTAAAATGTGTCACCCAGGTATCTGCCGAGATGTAACACCCCAGCTTTGAGGAGTTCCCATTGGAACTGGTCGACACAATCCTCCAGAATGCTCTGGAGTCTTTCGTTCTGGAGGCTGTATATAACTGTTCCTAGGATTCCCTTATTGCAATTCTCATTTTCTTTCTTATTGATTTATTTTGCTTCTTCTGTTCTAATATTTTTTGAGCTGTCACCACATCCATGTTAGCCCTGTACAACTTGAATTTTGTGACAAGGCACTTTTTTGCTGCAATACAATCTTGGTCAAACCAACTATAAGATTTACATTTCCCACTGGAGCTGGTTTTAGTAGCTTGACAAAGACAGTGCTGGATCTTCTGGACAAGGGTTTGATAGTTAATAAGGACACCAACATTTGTGGGCTCTGACAGGAGGAGTGCATGGAGTTGCAAAAAGTCATCTGTAGCCAGAAGATGCTCTTCTAATCATGAAGACCAACTGGCCCTTATTAACCTAGAACCTTCACAGAGGTCAAACTGGGGAACTTCCTTGAGGAGTACTCCCTCCCCTAAAATTTCTAGGGTAAGGAACAGCGGATGGTGATCACTCTCTATTCATCCCTCTATGTTAAATTGAATCAGAGAGCTCAGCACATTTCATGAGACAAATATGTAATCCAAAACACTCGCTCTTAGCCCAGACCAGTGGATGAACTTGCCCACAGTATCTTTCTCCATTGCCCTGTTTAGCCCAAATAGATCTAATGCATTCATTGTAAGAACCAAGTAAAGGACCGCTAGGTTGAATATCTGATCTTTAGACTGACATCTCTGGAGTGGGGGCGGACAGTTCCTTTCCGGTGGGTAGCTTTGATTGGTTATATACAAATGGTCATCCTTTGGCCTCATTCTGGCATTGAAGTCACTTCTTATAATGAAGTAGAAATTTTGGAATTGTACCAAGAGATTGTCAATATAATTTTCAAGGCCTTCCCATATCATCTTAATGCTAGCGTGTGATTTCTGGGGCGGTATATACACATTTATGACCAGCATAGGATATTTCTTTGACTTGATGACAATTGTAAAGCTGAATATTGTTGCTTTGTATTGAACTCCCTTTCCTAAGATATCTATTCAGAATCTGTAACCAGTCAGTCAACTATATTCCAGACACTATAGGATTTATATATCTATGCTTTTCACCCTGACAAATGCAGAAGTGTGGATGCTGCAGGTCTATGCTACAGAACTGTGCTTCCCTTTTTCACCATCCAGCTCTGCTCTCATGACTTTACAATGTGATTTGTATAAAAGTCTCTCACAAGGGTTGATGGCAGCCGCTGTTGGGAACCCACAATGGCCAACCTTAAGTCAATGAATCCCTGGAGAACATCTAATAATATTATACCTCTGACAAGACCTCAGATCTTTGGATTGTGAACTAATTCAGGAAAACAAATACTCGCATTATCCCCATTCCTACCATCCTCTCTTGTAAATGCCTGAGTTTTGTAGTGATAGACCTCAATACATTGCAGCTTGCCTATGAGTGCATCCACTGCACATGTGATTTCTAACTGCCCTCGGATCCAATATGGACAGAGTCCAAAAGCCTCCATGTATCACTGCCCATTTTCCAGTCTATTTTATGTTGATCCTATCTGAGGACCTTTATAAAAGGAGTACCACTTTCTTCCCCAAAGCCACTTCCATACCATCACAGTGGATACCCCTTGTGGGAATATGGAGTACTTGGCCTCTCCCTCACGGTGGATGGAACCTGGTCCTTTCAAGAATGACAAGCATTTATGCTTACCCTACAGCTTTACTGTTTCTTTAAGTGTCAAAACTTTCCTTTTCATACTGAAACATAATATATTTCCGATTATAAACAATACCATAAAGGCTTACCTAGCAGAATAGTAGGATCTCAGGTTTTGTTCACTGTTATGAGTGATGCCAACATGACACATCAGAAATGACATCACAATTTACAGGAATATCTAACAATCTGGTGCATTTCCTTCAGCAGGGTCATAGTCACACTGATACTCTATGAGTATAATCTCTCTCCTATATCCCTTTGCCATATACTTCATAATGGAGGTCAACAAAATGTAGGCTTATTGCAACATATTGTAACAAAAATGCATACCATTCCAAACAGAGCTCTGCACAGGCACAGCACTTATACGTGTGAATGCACCCGAAGAGCATCAGTTACAGGTAAGAAACCTGCTTTTCTAGCTGTCCAAAGAAACAATAGCTAATGAAGGCACCTGCATAATGCTGCAGCATGCTCATTACCAAGTGTCATGAGTTTCTCAGGCTGCTTGCCACTTATTCTGCTGTAAGATGCTACACTCCCATTGATCTAAAAGTACATTCTATTACAACTTGTTTTGATTTCTACTAGCAAACATCTGTAGGATGCAAAAAATCAACGGAGCTTGTGAAGGTTTACTGTTGGTTGTTTTTTTAAAATGTTCCATAATTTGTTAATGAAATGTTGATTAACCCTCTGATTTGGAGGTTACGGAACTCTGCTGTTTTTAAATTGATGGTATGCCCAATTGCTCAGGTGAGGGGAAGCAATCTATGGGCTAATTAGTGTTTTCCATTAGAAAGCACATAATAATTTATGTGAAGCTCCAGCAAGGGGCAGTGCAGGACCAACTACTGAGAATTCAGTTCTAGTGAATGGTGGTATTATATGATTCTCAATGTTCTCAGTGCATCTTCAGTTCATTGTATCCTTTTGATAGTAGGGTTTTCATACTGCAATATGTTACTTAATTTGTTCTTGTTTTCTTTTATATTATGAATTTTTGGTATATTCCCTTTTGGATAGGGTGATGAGGAGCCATTTATTTATGTACACTACCAGCCCAAGATAAAATAGTCTTTATCACGCATGGAAAGATAGTTATCTGGAAACAAAAAACAAAAAAATGGAATTTTTACATAGATGTTTGCTCCTCTACCGTACTTGTTCTGTTATCCAGCAGTATATTAATTTGTAATGGGTAGGCTTGAGGAGTTTAGTTATTGTATGTTATATGTATTTATTTATACAGGGGACAATAATTAAAAAACAAAACAAAAAACTGGTTCCTCTATAAAGGGACAGGACTTTGCATTTTTAAATTTATGTATTATGTTTTTGCAGTAATTTAGAAAATGACAGTGAAGTGAAAGTTGCCCCCACCCCCCACTTTTTTAATTTTAGAATTCACATTCATTTCTGAACTGACTGGTAGCATTAGCAGAAAGTAGAGCAAGCCACACGTACAATATGATGGTATTGAGTGATGAGCTCATTTTCAAATGAATAATGTCCATTCAAAGGAAGGGGTTCACTTAACATAAATAAGAGTAAAGCAAGCTCAGAAAATCCATGCTTCTTCTCAGACAGCATGGAAATCCTTTTTGAAAGAAGGCTTCAGCACTATTGTGTCACACATCTGGCAACAAAGAACAGAAAAATAGAGCAGCCCTCTGTACCAGGAACCTTTTAAAGAGGTCATGATCCTATTAAGGCTTCTACTCCTTTCAGTCTCTTGATGTCATTGGAGTTGAATGGAGAACAAATTGGAACAGAGCCGTGTGCTTTGTTGAACTGCTTAATAAGGCAAATTACTCAAAAAAGTGGGAACTCTAGATGTCTCTGTGTGTGTGTGTGTGTGTGTGTGTATGTGTGTTTCCTCACTTTTCTGCATGTACATTTTTTAAAAACCCACACCTTAGTTGACCTGTACTGCACAAATGGCATCATATTGGAAAGCAGGAATGAACACTTAGACTGTGTTCTCACAATAATGCGAATGATGACTGGGGCCCAGCTAAGACAAGGATGAAGCCAGTTTTGCCGGGAAGCAATGTCCCCATTTGGATAATGAGTTTCAACCCAGCAGCAGCAACTCTCGGTATCCCTTACTCTGGCAAGGCTTCACTGAGCCCTTTCTCATGATCCATGAGAAGGGCTGGGCAGGTGGGTGGGAAGGAAGCTTTCATTACCTTATCTTCCCCACAGACAATCCATGGAGGGCACTGGGTGTGCGAATCACACATCCAAACGATCCTCCACGACCTCTGGCAGCACGGAGGGTCAGTGGCTGGAACACATTGTTCCCCCCCTCCTGGAACTCCCATAATACACCACATGAGTGCACAATGCATTGTGGGTATCTCCCGGTGCCAGCAGTCTTCTTGGGGCTGTGCAGGCAGCTGGGGCTGGCAGACAATCCAGGAAACGGGGCTAAGGGAGCACTTGCTTTCCTGGCCGTGTTTAAGCTGCGGGCTTCGCAGGCAGGGTTGCTGCAGCAGCACCAGCAGCCACTTGCCTCGTGCTTCTCACGAGCAGCCAAGAGTGGGCTTGACTACCTTAGCCCACTCTTGGCAGCTCGTGAGAACAGCCTCACTGTGTCACACACCTCCCTCCCATTGGCTCCCAGGGAAGAAGAGGTGAGCTTGGCAGCTCCTAGCACAATCAGCTATTCCTGGACACACTTGGCCGTTCTAGGCAGGCGGGTCTGGCTCCAAGGCAAAAGGCAGTCACATTAAGTGACAGCTGCCAGAACAGGCACCCCCTTGGACCTTGATGGTGGTGCTAGAGAACAGCTGCTGTGAATGAGAGTCACTACATCCTCTTTTGACTGGCTATTGCAAATGGTCCCAGAGGGTGCCATGGGCTCCAGAGTATGACTGGAGTATTTGCTGGCGGCTGCCATCCACGGCACCATGCCCTTCACGTGTTGGAGCCTATCTACCTTCTTGTTCCTCAAGTGGGCTGCACACTCAGTGTTAACAAGCTGGCCCTTACTGTGGAATGCTCCCACACACCTGTCCAGAGATGGAGGGGAAACACTATTATCATCAGCCAGGTCTGCGTTCAGTTGCCTCTCCTCTTCCGCCTTTTCCTCTGCCATCTCCTCCTCCCATGAATCAAATAGTGGGCACAATGAAGACTCTTCTCGTGCAGGGAAAAGAGTGCATGGGGTCCGCAGGTGGCCTTCAGGTGCAAGTGTTTCCTAGTCCTGGTCATCTACTAATGAGCATGATTGGAAGCTAGGTGTGGAAGTCCCCTACCCTGCATGTGTAGGTGACAACAAGGTATTTTACGGGTCCAAAGTGTTGGGAACGGTGGTTGTGGCCAGAGGGCAGGGAATCCCCTTGGTCTGTGCTTCCATGTGCACAATGGCCTTCCATACATTCAGGATGACCTCCTTGAGTTAGACACTGAAACACTTTCATTGGTACCATCTGCACAACCAGGCATCC
Source organism: Hemicordylus capensis (assembly GCF_027244095.1). Taxonomy (NCBI): domain Eukaryota; kingdom Metazoa; phylum Chordata; class Lepidosauria; order Squamata; family Cordylidae; genus Hemicordylus; species Hemicordylus capensis. The sequence goes on from NC_069662.1 coordinate 69,373,004, forward strand.
ACCTGAAGTATTCTTCTCTCTCTTTGTAGCCCTCTTCCTTTTACAGGAAGAATGGATAAGAAGACCATGATCTCCAAGATCATTTACCTTTCCTCCCAGTGCTTTTCAGTAGTGTCATTCATTCTCATTCATCCATTCCTATGTGCGTGTGTAAGAAGTAGGGATATGCACAAATTGAATTTTTCTATTCAACATGAATTAGAATCAAATTAGATTTGAATTTCAAAAATTCATTTTGAATTTGAATTTAATTCAAAAATTCATTTTAAATTTGAATCAAATTTGAATCAATTTGAGCCTGTTTAGGCATAACCAATCAGGGGCTGAATGGTTTCTGAAAGGTGCCAAACAACCCTCAAATTGAATAAGAATCAAATTTCAAAAATTTAATTCAAATTTGAATCTAATCACTCTTTTGAAGGGGTGATTCGATTTGAATTTAAATACCCCAAATCACCCAGATTTGAGTCAAATCAATTGAAATTTGAATCAATTTGCAGATCCCTAGTAGGAAGAAGTAGTGATCAGAGAACTTGATAAGCCTTGATATTCTGGATCCATGTACCAAGGAGAAAGGATGTAGCCAGACCAAAAAATGCTGGAAAACTACAAATTTCAGTATGCTGGGGCTCATGAAATACCCAAATGCTATGTGGAGGTGTACTTGGAAAACTAATATATTATTCTCTACTATGCATTGTAGTATCACTATTACATAAGTTTTAAAAATAAATGGAGAATTTGACTTTTCCCAGATATCCTGAAAATAATTAAAGGATATGCAGAGTAAACTGTGTCACTGCTTGGAATGTATTCTAGTATTTTATAAAGACAATTAAAAGGAGAGAAAGAGAGCAAGAAACTCCCAGTGGGCCTTAATACTAAGGATTTCACACTGATTCAAAGACAAACTCACCATTAAATAGCCATATTATTAAGACATCACATTTAACTCACTTATCATAAGAAGCAAAGTAAGAGCAAATGAATACAATCCTAGCTCATAAGCTTCAGCTCATTATTCACAAGCCCTGATTCTCTGTACATAGTGCCAAACAGAATATGTGTACAGTGACTTATATTATATTATTTTTTTTAAAAAAAATACCTGTAGCCCCTTTGGGGGCTTCTTAAAGGCTGTGGGGTGGGTCTGCAAAGGTTCCCCCTCCCCTTGCTGGCCTCTAGGGCTTTGCAGGGACCATTTGAGCATGTACGGTTGCTGCCGTGCATGCTCAAATGGCCTCTGTGAGGCCTGGCATGGCCTTGGGCCTCACAGAGGCCATTTAAGCATGCACAGTGGCCATTTTGTTTTCAGTGGCCATTTAAATTTTCCCCCAAAAAATTTAAAAATGGCACCCCCCCTTCAAGTGGCGCCCGGGTCACGTGCCCTGCCTGCCCCACCCTAGATACGCCCCTGTCCATCAGCATACTCAGAGCAACTCTCATTGGAAAGATATGCAAGTGATTTCTTAGTTCCAATAGTTCAAAATGCCTTCTGATTATCCAGCTCTTGGCAATCAATCTTTTCCATGCAGTTTCCTCTCTCTCAGAGATCTCACCTGCCTCCTCCATAGCATCGCTCTGCTGTTTTCCTTGCTGCAGTGTACTGTGTGTCTTGTCCACAAACTCCGCATTCTCTTTCATGAGGCAAAGTTAAATACCTGTTCCTCCACTCCTCTTTACCTTCTCTTCAAACAGAGTAACCAGCTTACATTTGCTGCTGGAGAAGTATTGCTTTTAAGCAAGAAAACAAACATAACATACATTGCAGGTCTTCACCACAGAGCCTTTGCAGTTCATCTTGATATGGATTCTGGTGATAATAATTGTAGTCCCCACTCCACAAGTCCTACTAATTTCTATGGTATTTAGCCTCGGGTAAGCATGCACCAGATTGCAGCCTCAGTTCCCATGATGAAGAACTGGTGTACATGACAAAATGCACTGGAATTCTGCTGAGATTTGGATTTATTATGAATGCAATCTATTGCATATTCACCTAGTAAGCATCACTGAATATCATGGGACTGACATATGAGTAAATATTCTTAGAATTGGATAGTGCGTATTATTATATTAACTGATGCTGAGTTGGTTGGTATGACTCTCTTTGCTTTCTATAAATTAAAAAGCTTTAAGTGTGGACTTCAGGACTGTAGAAAACTTCAGGAGCTTATTCAGCTTTGGGCCACTATGGTATGGCTCAAAAAAGCACTATTAGGTTGGAGCTGAAGCATACAAGGCTGAACCCTTTGGCTCCCCTGAAGTTTCACTTGGGTTCTTCCCACCCTCACTCTTAAATTACTTATAGAACCCAGCAAGAGACAGGCTGCTTCCATCGATCTTAACTCTCAGCCACAAGGGGGCAGGCAGCCATCTTCTGCAGCTTGACTCTTAAAATGATTGTTTCCCCTTCCCCTACAGTTCTGGGAATAGTGTGGATATTTCTGAAATTTGTTGTCTTTTCTTATGCTGAGCTCATAGCTGCAGCCTCAGAAAAGACTACATTACCTAGGGGGACCTGGGCCATTCTCAGAACTCCAAGGGAATTATTTTTAAGGTCATTTTAAAAGTCAAGTAATGGAAGATGGCTGCCTGCTCCCTCATGGCCAGGAGTGAGGAAAGTGGTTTGTGTCTGGCCCCCTGCTTGGGCCTAAGTAGTTTGGGGGGTGAGGCCAAGTACTGAAGCTTTGCTTTGGGAGCCTGTAATATCCAAAGCAAAGGAGGACTCGCCAAAGTAGGACCAAAGCAAATAGGGGCGCCTATAAAGCTCTGAGGCAGTCCCCAAACTGAAACTATTTCGCACAGTCCTGGTGAAGTGTATCTAATGAAGAGACTAATTCTCAAGTTGTGGCTGTTAGGATTTAGTAAATGGAATTGATCTTTAAAAGCTGGAAATAAGATACATCAGTTAAAGTTATTGTTTGTATTCTGTCTGATTGCAAATAATTCATGTTGGTTCACTGATTTTTAAGCCTGAAGACTAAATGGGGTTCACTTAACCAAGCTCAGAGTCTTCAATATGTACTTTAATGAGAAGATGTCACGCTCTCAGGAGGTTTTATTAAAATAAAATGTGACTTCTACAAAACCTGACAGCTGAGCATTTAGCTTACAAATTTGATTGTGGCTGTAGAACAAGGAGAAAGAATACAACTATTCTAGGCTGTCAGTGCAAGGCTGAAAACAAGAACAGATCTGTTATAATAGGTTGGCCTGTGCAGCTCAGATAGCGCTTAGTGGGGGTGAAGCTATGTTCTGCTAGCTAACTGATTTTATCATTAGCATCCATGTGTTTTTTGTGGTAATATTAATTTGGGATTTTTTAATGGGACAAAAATCAGGCTGAAAATAGAGGCTTCAATTCAGGGACATGTTCTTGGGTGGATAAAAATGAGGGTAGTGAGGTCTTTGCAAAGAATAAAAAGCAGCTAGGCGCATGACCACATACATGCATGGAGGCTGCACCTTTTTATTATCTTAATCAATAAAAATTTCAGTTAATTTAATTGATTAATTAGTGGACAAAGCTTCAGAATTTCAATCAGTGCAGTTGTGAATTTAAGTGCATACTTGTTTATTCTGGGGAGGAACTATTTTGGTTCTGGTGAGGTACTGCAATTGGAAATAGGTGAAAAAATGAAATATTTAAGAAGCGCTTTCCTCTTAATAACTAATGGCACATTTGTGTTTATTTTACACTTTCTTCATGATCTCAAATGTTTTGACATGCAAATTAATGCAAATGAACTTGAAATTAAATGGTCAGCTAAAAATCCTTTCATTGATAGCCCTAATATATATATATATATATATATATATATATATATATATATATACACACACACACACACACACACGCTAGGGTGCCTGTGTCCGTGTCTGCGTCCGTGTCTCCGGTGGGTGTTCTGCGCATGCGTGGCGCGCGCGTGCACAGAACACGGCGAAAGGGAAGCGGAGCGGGCGGCAGCTGCCATGTTGGGAGCGTCGGGGAGGTGCCCTCCCCGCAGCCGCAGCAGGGGGACTGGGCCCGATGGCGGCGGAGGCCGCGGCGGGGCGACTGGGCCTGATGGGGGCGGCGGCGGCAGGGGGACTGGGCCCGATGGTGGCGGAGGCCGCGGCGGGGCAACTGGGCCTGATGGGGGCTGCGGTGGCGGGGGGTGACTGGGCCCGATGGGGGCGGTGGCGGCCGCAGCGGGCGGACTGGGCCCAATGGCGGTGGTTGCGGCTGCAGCGGGGTGCAGGGCCCGATGTCTGCGGCCGCGGCGGGTTACTGGGCCCACTGGTGGCGGCAGCTGCGGTGGGGGGGACTGGGCCCGCTGGCGGCGGCGGCCACACTTGGCCCCGCCGGCCACGTGGTGATGGTGGTGCGGCGGGGCGGGGGCGGCCCGGCGTTCTTCTAGCGCCCGTTAATGTAATGGGCCTAATGTGACTGGTGTATATACACACACACACACACACACACACATACATACATACATACATACACACATTATTTTTTGCAAAGGGACATTAAAAATAAATGAGCCCTAAACACTTGTTTTAAAAAAAACAATCCCACATCTCTTACTTAACAAACCAGGGTGTTTTTCACACAGGGCTTTTAGCTCACATCTCCTCCAGGATGGAGGGTGTGCATTCACATGTCTGCCAGATTTACGCCCAAGTCCCTGCAAGCTAACGGGGAGCACTTCAGCCACGATTCAGGTTTTTCATCACATATTACAGTGTAGCCCAATTTATATCTGGAGTTATATCCACTTTTTTGTGTCAGTTTTTTGGGGGTAACTTCAAACTCATAGTAAAGCCTCGCAGTAAACTCGTGGTAAAGCCTGCTGTGAGAAATGTCCAGGTTATCAGATCCAGTCTTCAGCATCTCACATGTAAGCTGATCTTACATGGCTTCGTGTGCCTGTTATGGTGATGTATTGAATCTACTCAGAGGCGTATCTAGGGAAAATAGCACCTAGGGCAAACACTGAAATTGCGCCCCCTGTCCAAGCATCTGACACCCATCTTTCAGATAACTTTACCATAATATCAGCTGAAAAATACAAATCAAGCTCTTTAATCTTTTAATATTTCAAAAACGATTTAGCAGTAGACTTAGCCAGACCAAAAAATGCTGGAAAACTACAAATTTCAGTATGTGGGGGCTCATGAAATACCCAAATACTATGTGGAGATGTACTTGGAAAACTAAACAGAAGTGCCTGTCTAATTCTCTACTATGCATTGTAGCATCACCATTACATAAGTTTTAAAAATCAATAGAGAATTTGACTTTTCCCAGATACTCTGTAAATAATTAAAGGATATGCAGAGTAAACTGTGTCACTGCTTGGAATATATTCTAGTCTTTCAGAAAGATAGTTAAAATGAGAGAAAGAGAGCAAGAAACTCCCAATGGGCCTTAATATTAAGGGTTTCACACTGATTCAAAGACAAACTCACCATTAATAGCCATATTAGCAAGACATCACATTTAACTCACATCACAAGAAGCAAAGTAAGAGCAAATGAATACAATCCTAGCTCTTAAGCGTCAGCTCAGTATTCACAAGCCCTGATTCTCTGTACATAGTGCCAATCTGAATATGTGTACAGTGTCTTATATTATATAATAATAATTATTATTTTTACCCGTAGCCCCTTTGGGGGGCTTCCTAAAGGCTGGGGGGGTTGCATAGATTCCCCCTCACCCCGCTGGCCTCTAGGGCCTCACAGGGACCATTTGAGTATGTGCAGTGGCCGTTTTTAAAAATAATCTCTTTTTTTTAAAGGCCACTGAAAACAAAATGGCCACCACGCATGCTCAAATGGCCTCTGCAAAGCCTGGCATGACCTAGAGTCTCACAGAGGCCATTTGAGCATGCACGGTGGCCATTTTGTTTTTGGCAGCCATTTTCTTTAAAAAAAATTTTTTACAAAATGGTGCCCCCTTCAAGTGGCACCCAGGGCATGTGCCCTGCCTGCCCTACCCCTAGATACGCCCCTGAATCTACTACACCATTTAGGAGACTGGTTTTTGTAGGGCTTGTGTACTTGTGTGAAGGAATGAGGCCTGAACATCCTCTTTTTGTATATTAGACTTCTGTATTGCAATTGTTTTACTTACTCCCTATGTTAAAGATCTGAGCAGGGGTCAAATGTTCACAGCTCCTGTTCTACAGTTTGGTTTTGTAGGGAGAAGAATTATATTGATTTGATTCTGGAGGGAAGACAGGGTATGATTTGACTAGGTATGTTTTAAAATAAGCAAGGGAACTTGAGTTGTGTTGATTGGTTTGTTTGAAAAAATGTGGAGGCTGACTTCAGCAGAGTTTAGTGAAGTACAAGTTGGAGAGCTGAAGAGTCCAAGTGGAGGAGTTGGTTAGTGCAGTGCAAGTTGAAGAGCCGAAGAGAGTTCAAGAGGAGGAATTGCTGTCACAATCTGAGAGAGAATGAGAGCTGATGCTGGAAAGAGAGCTGAGAAATCACAGGGAGACGGCTGAGTCACTCCCAAAGCAGCTGAAGAAACGGTCTGGGACTGAACCCCCAGAACTGGAAAGGAAGAGCAGGATCTGAGGCTGAGCCAGGGACAAGCCAGGCTTGCTGCAGAAGCTGACAAAGGGTGATTGCAAGCAGTCTCTTGGTAAGGACTCTGAGTTAGGGCCCAGTATTAGTGCAGGATAGTTTGGATGTGTTTGCTCGTATTTTATTCCTTCCTTGTGTATAGTTGCAGTTGTGTACTCAATTTCCAAAAGACATATTGATTTGAATTGAACTGTTATAAAGTAAAGTTTTCTTGTGAAGTTAAAAAATTTGTAACTGCTGTCTGTTTCCCCACCCCACACCTGGAAGCCTTTCCACCCTACCCAACTGGTGTGGGGCTGAGGGCGAATCAGTATGTGCAGGGCCTTCTTAACATTTCATATGATTACAGACTCATACTGACTGATGACATACTGTGTAAATAGTGTGAGTGAGTGAGTTTAGACATGTCCAACCAGCTTGGACATATAGTGCATTCGTAAGGAAAAACGTTAAAAGCACAACACATGCCCCTTGCTTCACAGCTCTCACTCAGAGCTTCTGGATTGCAAACCAACTTGAGCATAGTGCATTTACATACTAGATATAGTTTGTTTATTCAGCTGTTTACAGTTAGCTCCACTTTCACTAGGTATGAAGTACTCTATGGATAGAGAGAACTCTTTCTGGCAGCTTTACTGCAGTACAGGGAAATCATTTAAAAAATCAATGCACTGACCAATCCACTTCATATTAAATACACAGAGGCCCCCTGCCACTCTGCCATATATCTGTGCTCAATATCATAGCCCTGTGCCAAGTAGGGATGAGAGCCAGTCTTGTGGTAGCAAGCATGAATTGTCTCATTTGCTAAGGAGGGTCTGCCCTGGTTTGCATTTGAATGGGAGACATATGAGCACTGTGAGATATTCCCCTTAGGGGATGGGGTGGCTCTGGGAAGAGCACCTGCATGCTTGCATGCAGAATGGTCCAAGTTCCCTCCCTGGCATCTCTAAGATAGGGCTGAGAGAGACGCCTGCTTGCAACCTTAGAGAAGCAGCTGCCAGTCTGTGTAGACAAAAATGAGCTAGATGGACAGGTGGTCTGACTCGGTATAAGGCAGCTTCCTATGTTCCAAGCCATTCCAGATTATCTAAAGGGTGGAGCAAAAAGGGGTTGCTTTACCCTTTCTTTATGAAAGCAAAGAGCAGATTCCTCCACATGGGGGGGTGGAATGATGGTCCAAAGTGGGGCTTCAGTTCCAGAAGGTTTTGTAATTTTCTGCCATGGAACAAGCAACTTTTAGGACTTTTTTTAAAAAAGTTTTTAGAAAAAATAAAACATATATTAAATATCAACAGATTGTCCAATCCACTTCAAATTAAATACACAGAGCCCTCTCACATTGCCCTGCATATGTGCCCATTATCAAAGCCCTACCTGTATATCAAGCTATTCCTTAGATTAAAAAAGAGGGTAATTACCACAAAAGGAAAATCCCATACCTTCTATTGCTGGCTCTGAGAAGGAGGAAGGCACAGGCTCAGCACATGGCGGCGGGGCAGGGCAGGGGGAGTGCACAGTGCTCTGATGGGCAGCCAGCGCTGGCCACTATGCCTCCTTTCTTCTCTGCTGCTTTCAGGCAGCCTGCCAGCTCACACTGGAGAGCTTCAGGGAGGCCAGCAGAGAAGCCACTGGAAGCCCCACCTGCCCGCCATACAGCTGATAGTCAGATGGTGGGAGCTGTAGTCAGCCTCCTGTCCCAGCACATGGGGAGCCTTTCAATGGCAGGCAAGTTTCCTGGCCAGCCCCATGCTGCCGTTGTGTGGGGTGCAGAGCAGACATCTCAGAGTCTGTGCTGTCTGCAGGGCAGAGAGCCAGGTGCGGGGCCTGCAGAAGCAGGATGTGTTCACCTTGTTCACCCCACCCTAAGGACAGCCCTGTACATCATTAGTTTATAGGATAGGTTAAACAGCCAAGAGGTGGCCTCATCTAGTATCTTTCATCATCCTTATCCTGACTCAACACAGAGGATTTTTTATGCGGCTCTCCAGTAAGGCAGAAATTAGCTTGGCTTGGGGACAGAAGCACTCTTACCCCCAGACTTTGGGGCCCTAGTCCATGACCTCCAAGCTCCAGGGGGCTCAAAATGTCCAGGGGGGCCTCCTGCTGTCACCCCACGCCCCCTCCATTGCCCTGCTGCACCGAACTGCTGATCTTTTCCATAATTTTAGCTGCCCTGTACACAGCTGGGTGGTGGATGGGGTGAGCTGAGCAGGCCTCCCCCTGTGGCAATGACAATTTTATTTATTTATTTATTTGTTAAATTTATATACCGCCTTTCACTCAAACAATCCCAATGCAGTTTACAGCAAAATTTAAAAACAAGATCATAAAAAAGACACAATTAAAACATTAAGCTAAAAATATAAAACAAATCTGATTAAAATTTTAAAACAAAAGCATAAAAGCAATACAGAGTACAAAGATCAGTAGCAGAGACAATCAAATAAAAGCCTGGGCAAAAAGCCAAAATTTTACACTCTTTCTAAAAGCTGTGATGGAGACCGAGGAGCGAATAGCCACCGGGAGAGCATTCCAGAGTCTGGGGGCAGCAACAGAGAAGACCCTGTCCCGCGTGCACAACAACCGAGCCTCCCTCATTGTCGGCACCCGGAGCAGAGCCCCATCAGAGAACCGGTAAAATCTCCTCATCCCAATTGGCTTTCCTACTGACCAACATTACCTCCGACTTGTCTGGATTCAATTTCAGTTTATTAGCCCACATCCAACCCATCAAGGCCTCCAGCCCCCAATTATGATGATCTATTTCAACTCCACAGGCACACTGGAGTGCCTCGCAGTTCTCAAGGGCTGTTGAGCTGGAAGGACAGGCCCAGCAGTGGCTCCACCCACTGCTCCTGGTGCCACAGGAGGGGGGAGGCCTGCTCAGCTCACTCCCCCCACCCCCGGCCAAAATTACCTAGGTGTGCCACTGCTTGAGGAGCAGTTCAGCTCCAGTATCAATTTGAGCAAGTTTTGGCATATTGGAGAAACAAGGAGACAGGAATACTGTTCGAAACCTTTATTAAGGGTAAAATGGGGGTACAGAAGGGAAATGTTTGATTAGGCAATGCAATGAATATTCCAGCTGAGAGTCTTACTGGAAAAAATTTAGCTCAAGTCCTAATTAAGAGTGAGGCCTGGCTTAAGGCTTGCCATGAAAAGTGCTTGGGAAGCAGTGAGGAATGCAGAGAAGGAAGAGAAGCGGCAAGGAGGCTTAGAAGGGCAAGAGGTTATTTTATCTATCCTTCCCAGGTAAGTTGGTGCATTCGTTGTACATTGGCAGGGAGGCCTCCTCACAGGGAACGGGCAGGAAAGTGGAGAAGAGGAGTGAGGAGCAAAGGGCTACAACTCACGTGCATGAGAGTCTGTAGGATAGCAATCCAAACAGATTGAGGCCACGTGCTTTTGCTAGAGGTAGATATACCTCGGAAAGTGCCCTGAGGCAGTTTCCAAGCCAATTCTGCTTACCCAAAGAAATCTATTGCCCCTCAAACTTAATAACTCTGAGTGTAGCTTGCCCAACAAAGGCAGGAGGGAGCCATGTAAATATGATATACATGGTGACTAGAACTATGCTTGGTTGAGTATCTTAAGACCAGGCTGTCTTCTAGGTGTATGAACTTCTCCAGTCGGTCCTTGCCAGCCATTTTGTTAATTCATGACGAGTTAGGAAATGCGCCACTTATCTGCGTTACTCCCAAAAAGTGCTTTGCTGTTATCTCTTTTAGATGAGGAGATTCCTCCCGTCAGTGAGTTATCTTTGAAGTATGGTCTGAATAGCCTGGCTTACCACATTAGCTAGGTGTGGGTGTGTCCTGGTTTCAGTCTGTCTTGATAGATTCCGTCTAATCTATGCTGTGCTATCGAACTGCTTTGAGCAAGTGTCAATTTCTTTTGACTCGGCGGGGTAAAGTGGGTACTAAGATCATGAGTCTATGATCCAGTGTGATTGAGACACTTGGGTAGATGGGTGCTCTCTGTGTTACCCTGAGATATGGTTTGTTGACAACTTCTCCCATTCAAATGCAAACCAGGGTGGACCCTGCTTAACAAAAGAGACAATTGATGCTTGCTACCACAAGACCACTCTCCTCCCATAAGATAGCCTTAACTCTGGTCTTAAACTTGCAAGCTGTGGGGTTTTTTTTAACCATTAAATATAAAATATAATGCTATTAACTTTTTAGAATCAACACTAAATATTACATGATGAGTGGCGGGGGGGGGGGGAGTTGTAGCCAGCATGGTAATCATACATTTCCTTTACACAAACCAAGGAAATTCTGTGTTTAAAAAACTCTGCCGGTTTAAGACAAGGCTATCTCATTTAATTCAAATTGTGCTCAAATTCCTAATTCTGAGATTAAGCTTTACATTTACATCCCTAATCCCAAATCGTGAAATGGATCCTGTGCTGGTAACCCATCAGTCCAAAGCTGTGACAAGAGGGTTGCCTTGTCCAATGTATACAGTTGAAGTCACAGGGACACATTTTGATAAAGTATCTTAAGGAGCTAATATAGTACAGGTAATTTCATATTTTAAAATCTACAAAGTCCATCCATTTTTGCATGATGAAGAAGCTCCAGAGTCTTATTGTATAAAGAAGCAGCAGAACAGCCAAAGTCTGCACCAGCTCTCTGCTTGTTTGACCTAGTTTGGGTAATTTTCTTAATCCTATTGCTACACTCAAATAAAAAGCTTACAGTAGCATTACTCACTCAGCTGTTCCTGTTTGGCAGCTGATGATTCCCATGAGATTAAGCATTGCATTTAATCAGATACTCTAGTAATAACCTCTGCTTCGGTCTGTCCAGACTAGGCAGCAGTTCCTAATGGTTTTGTCACAGATTTGGTTACACTCTGTATCATATACACAGAGTGACTAACTATGTGTATATGAGGTTTTGTGGTTTTGTGTAAAACTATGTGTAAAAAGTTTTGTATACCTGTACATCATTTAAGATTTATTAACAGTTCTGCTTGTGCAGGAATGTGGATTCTTGATAATAGCAAAATTCAGGTACGGATGAATGCACTCTACTACAGTATGCACTCTAGTGGTGGGAGTTTCATGGTAGCTGCTTGATAGGTGTTTGGAGAGACAAAGGAACGGGTAGTTTTATTTGCTCTGTTCCAGCTGCTAGGAACTTCTTCTGTGTCCTCTTGCTGGAGGGTTCTCTGTGGTCTTCCCTCTCTTCATGGCTGCAGATGTAGGTTGAGGGGGATGTTCTGGCAATACTATACCGAAATTCGGACATCCCCATAACTTTGAGTCATTCCCCCTCCTCCTCCATCTCCATTATTATTATATTATTATGATGCCTTGTTTACTCCAAGTGTGGCTAAGTGTACTGCAGAGGTGCCACCCAGGTCAGGTGCAGCGTGGCACCTGGTTTGTCACATTTTGTGAAGCTGTAATGTTATACTCCATCTTTTAAGAGAGTATGAATTAATGCTCTGAGGGAATAAATGGAAAGGAGAGAAGAAGAAGAAGAAGAAGAAGAAGAAGAAGAAGAAGAAGAAGAAGAAGAAGAAGAAGAAGAAGAAGAAGAAGAAGAAGAAGAAGAAGATAGCATCGTAGTATTTGTGCTGCTCCGAGTAGTGTGGCCTTCTGTAGTTGATGTGTTGCATTGATAAAATTAGAACACATCAACTACAGAAGGCCACAATACTCGGGGCAGCACAAATACTACGATGCTATCTTTAATTTAATTTTTATTTGGTTATCCTAGACCCTTGGAAAGGGCCCAATAATTAAAGTACCAAATCCAGTCAATAACATCTGGTAGACTGTGTGTAAATAGCATAATAAAAAATCATTAAAAAACTGTATTTGTTAGACACTCCATTTCTGGGTGGCTCACAACACATCATTAAAACATCGAATAAAAACACATAAAACATGAAATCACAATATACCTTCCAAAAATTGTTTTGTCCATTTTAAAAATAAAATTTAAAAGGCCTAAGTGAACAGAAAGTTCTTTATCTGGTGTCTAAAAGAACAAAGTGATGATGCCAGGTGAACCTCACTGGGGAGGGAGGCTGTTCCATAAACGGGGTGCAACCATCGAAAAGGCCCTCTCCCTAGTAGCCACCTGCCTCACCTCGTTTGGCAGGGGCACTCGGAGCAGGGCCTCCAAAGAAGATCTTAAGGTCAAAGGTGGGACATATGGGGCAAGGTGCTTTCTCAAGTAACCAGTCCCAAGCCATTTAGGGCTTTAAAAGTTAAAACCAGAACTTTGAATTGGGCCCGAAAATGGACTGGAGCTTATTTTTACTTAGACATGCATAGCATAACACTGTTATTCTCCCAGAATGGGCTAAGTCTCAAACAAACAAGTCCACTTATTCCACCTAAGAGATGTCTTTGGTCATTTCTAAAAATGAACATGAGAACCACTGTTCTCTCTAAAGTGTGCACACATGTGCTCTCTCACAAGTTTTCTGATGTCTGCTCAGTTAATTTTAGATCCTGCTCCGGTTGAATTAGGAAGGCCTCACTCTGAATGCATGTGCGCACACAGAGCCTTGATACTGCTGCCCAGTACAAAACTCATTCCGCACAGAGATGAAAAAAATTAGAGGGACCACTGATGAGAACATAAGAAAAGCTATTCTGGAACAGACCAAATTTCTATCTAGTTCAGCATCTTGTACCTCACAGTGGCCAGCCAGATGACCCTGAAAAGCCCAGAAGCAGGACATTGTTGAATCCAAAGGAAAGAGTTGTGGTATCCAAGGACAAGGCAGTGGAATGGAATCAGGAATATTAACAATTTAATGAGACAGATATTGTGTACAGAGATGCAAGTGCAGACTGCTTTTCCGTGCTTTTGCTCCTGGTTGTTTGTTAGCCCCGCCTCTACTCCAGGACTGGAATACAACTAACTAAATCTGGCCTGGATCATGGAATTTACCAAAAACACCACAGAAAAGACATGTAGGCAAATGGCCTTCTTCCATTGCTTCTTCACAACAACTGGTTCTTACTGCCTCTGTACCTGGAGGCAGCAGCACCAATGGACAGAGCAGAGGTAGTGGAAAATGAGCCGCAGGTGCATCTGATTCCTACTCTCCTCTCCCTGCCCTGACTGCCTTGCTCTGCCTTGCCTTCCTCCCCCCACCCCCTGCAGCCATCACTGCCATGTTAGCCCAGGCATGCAGGATGGCCACTGGGCAAATGTATGTCCCATGTGCCTGATAGGGCTGTGCGAACTGGTTCGGGGGTTGGGGGTTCAGGGGTTTGGGGTTTGGGTTAGAACTCCTGGTCCGGCTGTACTGAACCAACCCCCCCCCCCGCCTCAGTTCTCAAATTATTTTATTTTTTTAAAAAATTACCTGTAACCCCTTTGGGGGGCTTCCTAAAGGCCATGGGGGGTGGTCTGCAAAGGTTCCCCCTCCCCCCACCGGCCTCTTAAGTCACTGCAGCATCCCATCCGGGGCTGATTGTTGGCCCATTTGGGCCTGCAAAAATCGGTGCGGTGGCCATTTTGGAGGCCGCCATGCATGCTCAAGAAGCTGGCAAGGCCTAGGGCCTCGCAGGGGCCATTTGAGCATGCACGGTGGCCATTCTGTTTTCGGCGGCCATTTTAAAAAAATATTTTTTAAAATGGCCACTGCACATGATCAAATGGTCCCTGCAAGGCCCTAGGCCTTGCGAGGCCTCACAGAGACCATTTGAGAATGCACGGCGGCCTCTAAAATGGCGACTGTGCTGATTTTTGCAGGCCAGAATGGGCTGAAAATCATCCCGGGATGGGCTGCGGCGGCGACTTAAGCGGCCGGTGGTGGGGAGGGGGGACTTTTGCATACCACCCATGGCCTTTAGGAAGCCCCCCAAAGGGGACTGAACTGGACTGGACCGGAGCGATTTGGGGGGTGCCAGACTGAACTGGCCCAGTCAGGTTTGGGTGCCGTTCGCACCCGAACCGAACCAGGCCAGCTGGTTCCGTTCACACCCCTAGTGCCTGTCATTAACACGGTAGCAGGCAAGACAAGAAAGAGTGAGCAGCTGGGTCAGGGAGAAGAAAGTGGGAATGAGCCGCACTTGCAGCTCATTTTCTGCTCCACCTCACCTTTTGGGGGCTGCTACTCCCTGGAAGTAGCATAAAGCCATTATGACTAGTAGCCATCGATAGATCTGTCCTCCATGAATTTGTCTATTTCCCTTTTAAACCTATCTAGGCTAGTAGCTATCACCATATATTGTGGCAGTGAATTCCATAGAATATGTAATATGTATCATATATGCTGTATGAAATAGTGTTTACTTATGCAAAATTTTATAAGCCTCTATCATGACCCTCTCCCTGCCACTTAAGTCACCTTTTTTTGAAACTAAAAAGCTCCAGGCAAGTTAGCCTTTTCTCATAGGGAAGGTGCTCCAGGCCCTGGATTGTTCTGGTTGTGCTCTTTTGTAATTTTTCAATTCTATGATATCTTTTTTTGAAACACAACAACCAGAGCCATACACACGTGTGACTACATGATAGATTTGTAGTAGTAGTAATAATAATAATAATAATAATAATAATAATAATAATAATAATAATAATAAATAAAAAATTTGATTTCTATACCGCCCTTCCAAAAATGGCTCAGGGCAGTTTACACAGAGAAATAACAAATAAATAAGATGTATCCCTGTCCCCAAAGGACTCACAATCTAAAAAGAAACATTAGACACCAGCAACAGTCACTGGAGGTACTGTGCTGGGGGTGGATAGGGCCAGTTACTCTCCCCCTGCTAAATAAAGACAATCATCATGTTAAAAGGTGCCTCTTTGCCAAGTTAGCAGGGGTCATTGCAATAATGACAGTTTTATTTTTGATCCCTTTCCTAAAGATCTCTAGCATGGTGTTCACATATTTCACAACTGATGCACACTAGATTGAAGTTTTTGGTGAGCTATCCACTGCAGTCTCAAGATCTATGTATCTCCTGGTTGTTCATCACCTATTCAGACCCCATCTGTGAAACTGAGATTATTTGTCCCAATGTGAATCATTTTATATTTACTTGTATTGAACAACATTCTTGCTTACCCAGTTTGGAAAGACCATTTTGGAGCTCTTTACAATCTGCTCAAGTTCTCATCATCCTAAATAATTTGTTCTTGTCCACAAACCTGACCACCTCATTGCTCACACCTAGCTCCAGGTCATTTATGGACATGTTAAAAAGCACCAATTCCTATACAGTTCCTTGCGGGACTCCACTTTTAACTTCCTTTCATTGTGAATATTGTCCACTTATTTCTCCTATCTGCTTCCTGTTCTTTAACCAGTTACTATCCATAAGAGGACCCATACTAGGACTGATAAGAAGAGTCTGTGGTGAGAGACTTTGTAAAACAAACAAACAATTGAAATTCCAAGTGTCTACTGGGTTACCCCTATCCACATGTTTGCTGACACTCTCAAAGAACTCTAGAAAGTTAGTAAGGCAACATAGGAAGCATAAGAACATAGGAAGCAGACTTCTACTAAGTCGGACCATTGGTCCATCTAGCTCAGTCTTGTCTACACACAGACTGGCAGTGGCTTCTCCAAGGTTGCAGGCAGCAGTCTCAGCCCTATCTTGGAGATGCCAGGGAGGGAACTTGGAACCTTCTGCTCTTCCCAAAGTGGCCCCCGATATCTTCTAGTGCTCACATGTAGTCTCCCATTCAAATGCAACCACCAGGGCAGGCCCTGCTTAGCAAAGGGGACAATTCATGCTTGCTACCACAAGACCAGCTCTCTTCTGATTTATCCATGCAGAAACTATGCTGAATCTTCTTCAGGAAGGTTCTTCCATATGTAGTGATAGTTTATAACTATGTCTAAAGGCATTTCCTTATAATGGCTATTCTTTCTTAGAGAATGGTAATTTGTGGACAGGCCCATGGGCCTGTCAGCTAGCAGTGAGGTTGTGGCCTAGTGTGTTCTTATTGCTGTTCAAAGCTGCAACCATTCTAAACCAGACCTCATTGTTTTGTTTGGTATTGATGGAGCTGAGATCATTACAATATATGTAAGATCATTTTATCTTTTAAAAATGCTTTCCACCTATTTGCCCAGAGCAGGCATTAAGCTAACTGGCCTGTAATTATCTGGACCATCCCTGGGTCCCTTTTTGAAAAATGATGTTACATTCCCCACTTTCCAGTTTATGGTTTAATAGATGGTTTCAGCTTATTTTTAATGTGCTGATTTCTTAATTATTTTCTCTCTATGTTTTGTGTATTGACTTAATGTTCCTTAATAAACTATTACTGGCAGCGTAAAACCTGTTAGGTTTTATCTCTATGGATTTTGTGATAGATTTGAATTGTCATAAGCTCTTTTAGGAGTAAAAAAGGTTCACACTCAGCAGAGCTATCCCGGGTTGTGAGGAGTTTAGTTTCTGCTCCTTCTACTTCAAATCAGTCCCTGGAGTCATTCTGCTGTGATGCTTTTAATGGTTTTTTTGCGAACAAGATCTCCTGTATTCGGGCCGACTTGGACTCCACTATTTCTGCAAGGTCTATGGAGGAGGTGTCCAGCAATCCCTCTTGCAGTATTAGATTGGATCAGTTTCAATCTGTGACTCCTGAGGATATGGACAAGCTGCTTGGGGCAGTGCAGCCTACCACCTGTTCTCTGGATCCTTGCCCTACTTGGCTGCTTCTATCTAGCAGGGAGAATGCTGGAGGTGAGCTAGTTAATAACATAAATGCATCGCTGAGGGAGGGTAGGGTGCCTCTTTATCTGAAGGAGGCAATGGTTATACCACTCCTTAAGAAGCCTTCCCTGGACCTTTTAGCGATGGATAGTTACAGGCCAATCTCCAATCTCCCTTGGTTGAGCAAGGTGATTGAGAGGGTGGAGGCCGACCAGCTCCAGGCAGTTTTGGAGAAAACTGATTACCTAGACCCATTTAAAACTTGCTTTAGAGCTGGCAATGGGGCTGAGGCAGCCTTGGTCGGCCTGATGGATAAACCTTACCAGGGAACCAACGGAGGGAGTGTGACTCTGCTGGTTCTTCTGGATCTCTTGGCGGCGTTCGATACCATCGACCATGGTATCCTTCTGGATCACCTGGGGGAGTTGGGGATAGGGGGCACTGCTTTGCAGTGGTTCCGCTTCTATATCTTGGGTAGATTCCAGATGGTGGAGCTTGGTGACAGTTGCTCTTCTCAACGAGAGCTGTTATATGGAGTCCCTCAGGGCTCCATTCTGTCATCAGTGCTTTTCAATATCTACCACTGGATGATGTCATCTGGGTGTTACCAGTATGCTGGTGATACCCAAATCTACTTCTCCTTTTTATCTTCAGGAAATGGCAGTCATTCTCTAAATGCCTGCCTACAGGCAGTAATGGGCTGGATGAGGGAGAATAAATTGAAGCTGAATCCAAGCAAGATGGAGGTGCTCGTTGTGGGGGCTCAGAATCTGAGGGATGAGTTAGATCTTCCTGTGCTGGATGGGGTTACACTCCCCCAGAAGGAGCAGGTGTGCACCTGATATCTCAGGTGGAGGCCATGGCCAGGAGTGCTTTCTGTCAGCTTCGGCTGATTCAACAGCTGTGCCCATTCCTTGAAGAGGATGACCTCAAGACAGTGGTGCATCAGCCTGTAACCTCCCAGCTTGACTATTGCAATGTGCTCTACGTGGGGCTGCCTTTGTACGTTGTTTGGAGACTTCAGTTAGTTCAAAATACAGCAGCCAGATTGGTCTCAGGGACAACCCAGAGAGACCATATTAAGCCTGTCCTGAAACAGTTACACTGGCTGCCAATATGTTTCCGGGCAAAATACAGTGTTGGTTATTACCCTTAAAGCCCTGAATGGCTTAGGTCCAAGTTATCTTAGAGAGCGCTTTCTTCGGCATGATCCCCACCTCACGTTAAGGTCATCTGAGGAGGTCCATCTCCAGTTACCACTGGTTCGCCTGGTGGCAACTCAGAGGCGGGCCTTCTCTGTGTCAAAAAGTAATAACAATGAACAAAACCAAAACCATTGGCATGTATGAGCTATAGTGATTAACACAAATTGAAAATCTGTCTTCAGTCCCCAGTATGTTGTAGACATTTACAATTTTCCTTCTGAACAAATAGCTAAATTGTAACAATTAAGAACAAGGTTTGGTGTGTTAGGTTATTTATTCTTTTAAAAAAGTGTTAGAATGAACAAAATTCCTTCCAGCTACTATCTTTTATCTCAGGTTTCAATGGAAAGAATTGAAAGCCCAACTATAAAAGGACTTAAAATAGGTGTTTCTAAAGAACCTGCTGACAGAATAAGTACAGTGCTTCATGTAAACCACTCTAATAGCTGGCCGTTAAACATCATCTTTTACTTAAATGTGGCTTTTGTGGAAAACTTCCTTTGTGAGCAAAACTGAACTTTGTACTATAACCAGAGGTGTGATAGTATTCAACGGAGTATTTGTTCAGTTTATTTAATATAGCACTGAAAGCTCATGTTACATTAGACCTGTGGTTATAAATATCACAGAGTAAGGCTTGCTTGATGTTGCAACAATTATTCTGTCCTTAAATTTAGGTATAACTCCCCCCCCCTTTTCTTTATAACTCTATAATTATGTCATAAGGAGGTAGTGTCTAATATTTAATGAATGAAGTATCAATATGAATTTTTATATTTCCTCTAGTAGGTGAGCCTGGGCAAAGTCATTTTGTATAGATTACACTTATAGGAAAGTTCAGTAAATTAAATATTTGTAATATAATGTTCTATTAATGTGCTTGCAAAAGGGAGGTAAAAGAACAGTTTGAAATTTGCAGGATTTCAACTTCAAACATTGTTCATTTTATTGAATAATTACTATATATGATAAATTTAAATAATAGTAAATTTGAGAAAGATCTGCTTTTCTTGGACATGATGCCATTTAGGAATTATTGATCTGGTTATTGAGTTTTAAAATCTGTTGAGAACAAGAACACTTATAATATGCTTATTCTAAATATTCAGAATTTCTTGTTTTTATAAATATATTTTTAACCTTTTCTCAAGCATATTTTAGTATAAAAAATAGTGCACTCAGCTAATTTCAGTGGCAGGATTGTTCATGCAAAATTGGTATCTGTAGGTCATTGGGAAGTATGACTATATTTTGCACAAACACATTCTTCAAAATATATAATACATATTTCTCATGGTGGTGTAGGATGGTGATGTTCTCTCAATCTTCAAGAAAGGTTCTAGGAAAACTGTTCTAAAGAGACTACTGTGCTGCTTGTTGAAAACAAGAATTCTGCAGTTTTGTATGAAATTTTATCTTTTTAAAATATACCTTGCTTCTCCATATTTCATGTCATTTAGACAGGTGTTTCTAAAACTTGCTTCCTCTTATTCCGATGTGTCACAACACCAAATAAAAGACTATTGTAGAGGATTGTCAGCCTCACACTAGAAAAAACTGTGCCTGCCAAATCAGCACGGTGTCTATTCATACTGGTTCTTCTCCCATGGGCATAATCCACTTCGAATTTCAAATCCAGTTAAAATGCATGGGAGCTGAGCAAAAGTACTACTGCTTAGGAAACGCATTAAAAAATGCTTTCAAAAGGGTATAAAAGGCAGAACATTTCCTAGCTCCATACACAGGGCCAGGGGTGATGACATGTTATTCCTGCCAATTCCAAGATCTAGTCATAGTAAAGCACAGTTCAGTGTAGCTGGAAATAAAATTAGTTTATTTTATTTATTTTTACATTTATATCCTGCTCTTCCTCCGAGAAGCTCAGAACAGTGTACATGGATATTTTTATCCTCACAACAACCCTGTGAGGCAGATTAGGCTGAGAGATACATGACTGGTCCAGAGTCACCCAGTGAATTTCATGGTTAAATGGGGATTTGAACTCAGGTCTTCCCGGTCCTAGTCCTACACTCTAACCATTACACTATGCTGGATCTCTTATGTAATATTTATGTAATGTTATTTTGTTTATTGCTAAGGCCCTGAATACTTCCTTTTCAGAACATAAGTAATACTCCAACTTCACCTGACTATTCATTAGTTACAAGAAGGGAAACGTGTGAACAATCACTTAGACGTTGCATAGTCTGCTAGCAGGTAAGTTCATGTAGTCCTTTTTCACATCTGATTTTTGCTTTGATCATCATGGCAGAAAGCAGAGAGGTATATTGTGTCCTGTGTGGTAGGAATGGATTATGATGAATGGTGGACATAAAGGAATCCTATCCATTAATGGACAGACATGAACTGGAGGCAGCAAACGAGGAAGGGAGATCCCTCTTCCTCCTGCTTGCATCCTTGACAAGCAATGTGCCCCTTCTTTGCTTGCGGCCTCTAGTTTGTGCCCATCCCAAGCCTGTCTGAGGCAGGTGATGGAGGGACATATGCAGGAAGAGGGGGAGCAAGCAGGGTGGGGTCAAGCAGGGCAAAGAGTCCACCACTATCTCCCCATGAAGCAAAACACATTGCTGGGGACAGGGGCAAGCAGTGAGTCTGCCTGCCAGCAGAACTCAGCTCAGAGTTTTGACAGCATACTCTAGGGAAGAGTTTCTTAACCTTGGGTACCCAGATGTTCTTGGACTACAACTCCCATCAACCCCAGCCAGTGGGGGGGGGTGTTGATGGGAGTTGTAGTCCAACAATATCTGGGGACCCCAGGTTAAGAACGAAACCCTGCTCTGGGGTAATGATGGTGCAGTCTGATGCAAGGAAGCAGTGGGGGCTAGGGTCTCATTCTGCTGCCCTCAAAATGGCCTTCAAATCTGCCTCATTTCACCTTAAAGGGGAGCCAACCCTGCCAGTGAATGTTCCAGAAGTCAAGGGCCCCATCAAAGAGCTTGTTTTTGGCAGAGGTAGCAACAGCCTCAACATACTTGGTGCATTTAGGATTGAAAGCAAAAAGTGAATTGCATTTTATGTCTTTGAGTGAACTAATAATTGACCAGAATTTAGTTACAGCAGCTGACATACTGTGTAAGAGTAAGCCAGCCTAGTAACATCGCATTTTGGCAGTTTGTGCAAGCTGCACAATTTGCGCAAACACAGGGTTTTTTTTGCAAATTGTTTTACACAAGAGTAAGTCCATTATTAGGCAAACATGCTCTTACACAGTATGTCAGCCACTATGTTTTATTCCCTTTTTTAAACCTATGTAAACTGATTTGAGGAATTTTGTTTAAAAGCTGTATGAAAGTAATAGTAATAGCCACAGATACCAGCAAGGATTTGAACGTTTCCCATAGCAATCAGGGCAGTAGCAGCTGGAGAGGGCGACCTGGGTTTGTGTGAGAGAGAGAGGGACCTTTAAAAGTGAATTAGAAGGTGCTTACCAGCCTTCCTGTCGCACCTGCAAGCTGCCTCAAATAGTGGCACTCCACCCAGCATCCCGTGCAGTGATGGTGTGGATCCAACACTCACCTGGCCTCTGTACATGTGCAGAGGCCAGTGAGTGCTGGAGCTGCTCTGCCACTGTGCGGGATCCCAGCACCCCCCCCCCCCCGATTGCCCTCACTGGCTGCCACTGAATCAGGGACTCCCAACCATTTTTTTAAACAAGTGTACCTCTTCTGTCATAAAAGCCACTTAATGGCATAGTAGGGAAATGCTTGACTAACAAGCAGAAGGTTGCTGGTTCAAATCCCCGCTGGTATGTTTCCCAGACTATGGGAAACACCTATATTGGCCAGCAGCGATATAGGAAGATGCTGAAAGGCATCATCTCATACTGCATAGGAGGAGGCAATGGTAAATCCCACCTGTATTCTACCAAAGACAACCACAGGGCTCTGTGGGCGCCAGGAGTCGACACCGACTTGAGGGCACACTTTACCTTTACCTTACCTCTTCTGTCACAAACCTTTAGTTCATGTAGCCCATACAGATAGTGTGTATGTGTGTGCACATTTAAGAACATCCCTGCTGGATCAAGCCCAAGTCCAGCATCCTGTTTCACACAGTTCTTGGAGCCCACCAGATGCCTCCAAGAAGCCCACAGGCAGGGAGTGAAGGCTTTCCCCCTCTCCTGCCGTTGCTCCCCTGCAACTGGTACAGTTAAATCTTATAGTTAGGATACCGACTACTCTTGTCCCTGGCTTATATCCAGACTAAGTTAGCAATAGCACTAGCACTTACATTTACTCTTTACATTTACATTTAGCACTTACAAGTTACTCAGGAGTACTCCCACTGAAATCAATGGGCCTATTAATTTCAATGGGAGTACTCAGTGCTCTTTTTCTAATGTCTGTCAGTCACGCTGAGGGAGGGGGTACACTGAGTCAGGAGAAGCGGAAGAGGGTTTTTACCCTCCTCACTTATCTTCTGTGGTAGACACATCACTGAGGATACCTTGGCTTCAAGCTGGCAGTCATCAGATGGGGAACAAATAGTAAGGCTGCAGCATGGAGAGGCAGGAAGGCTCTGAGTATCCCTTGGGAGCACTTCAAGTACCCCTAGGGGTACTAGTACCCTCTGTTGGGAACCCCTGGGTTAAATCACACATAGGTTCATCTCTTTTAGAATGAGAAAATATCTTTGCAAACTGAGTCTCATAATTGCCATGCCTGAATCTCATCCATTAACAAAGAACATTTTAGCTTTGGGCCGTTGTTCAGGTTGTTGAAAAGGAGTGCTTAGGAGCTTTATGAAGGATGGTATACTAATGGCTGAAAATAGAAAGAACGCTAAGAACTATGTGGTCAGTTAGGACATCGATATCATGCACATATGTCATACAGTAGGGTGCTCCTTTTTCAAATGACCAGCTCCAAACCTGTTTCTATTCTTGGCATTGGTCCCAACCAGCAAGCTTTCATGCCTTTGCTCCTACTGTGGGACAGAATGACTAAATTTATTTATCACTGTCTACCCGATTAGTGCTGGGTGGTGAATTCCATTGAACCAGAATACTGGTCAGAGTTCCTTTCTTCACACTAATGGACACTTGAGGTATTGCTACTTCAGTAATCCTCAGGTAACACCTGCTCAGCATTACTCTGTAGCCATATTTTAAGAAAAACAAAAATAGAGATTTTGATGAAATTGGTCTTAGAGGAAGCAATAAAGAACTCTAAATGTTTATCTTACCAAACCATAGAAGATGGTATCCTTTCTCCCATTTTTTAATCCCGCAGTAAATATCCCATCTTCATCTTGCTGTTATCACTGATCTAAGTATACCTGTTCCTCTAATATAAGCTTATTACTATCACCAAACAGGGATGTGCGAACCAGCTTGACATCAAGCCGGTTCAACATTGAGCCAGCCTGGCTTGAGGACGCACCCTTGAGCCGGGAGAGGCCTGGTTCAGCTCAAGGTCAAGCCGAACCACCCCGAACCAGCTTGTGGCAGGTTTGGGGGTTCAATATGAATTTTTAAAAATGTACTGCCTTGCGGGGTTCTGCCACAGCCACAGGGGCTCTATAGCAGTTCTCCCTCCCCCTGTCGGCCTCCGCCCAGTCTTAAGAGGGCCATTTTGAGCCATTTCAGCCCTTTCTTTGTTGGCAGCAGCCATTTTGAAGGCCACCATGCAGGCACACTGGCCATTTGCATGGCCAGCTCTGCATACATGGCAGCCTTCAAAATGGCCACCACCATAACAAAAAGGGCCAAAATGGACCCAAAACAGGCCCTTTTAAGACCAGTGGGAGGCTGGTGAGGGAGGGGAAATGCTGGAGGCAGGCCCCCCCCCCCGGCAAGGCCTCCGGAGGTGGTAATTTTTTAAAAAAAAAATCCCGTTGAGCCAGGCCTGAACTGGTTCGGACTTGACTACTGAGGAAGGGATACCTGATTTGTGGTGAAGAAGCCCAAAAACGCTTTCCCCCCCCCCACAAGCAGGCTGCCTTCCTTGGGTGGCCAGATCCTGCCAGTAGCTCTGAGGATCAAGTTGCCGGGATGCGCCACCCTGCGTCACCCTGCCCCCTGGAGCTCAAATAATGCACCACGCGAGTGCATGGTGCATTATGGGGATCCCCTCCCCGAGTCTGCCAGCCATGGCTGCAAGCAGCCGCAGTTGACACACCATCAAATAAATGGGGGTAGGAGAGCGCTTGCTCTCCTAACCTCATTTTGAGGGGAGGCTTCTTAAGCGGGTTTTTTTTTTAAAAAAAAAGTCACACTGTACTCATGTACAGTATCAGAAGAGTTTGCCTACAAATCCCACCCTGGTGTTGACACTCCCCAAAAGCCTCATGCTGCTGCACTCTCCATGCTTACAAGATTTGTCTGAAAAGGCAAATACCATAAATGTGACGGAAATTGTTTCTATGATTGGAAGGCTGGGGTGCAATCATGTTTACAGTATTCGCCTCTTCAAACAAATCTCGTAAACACTGAGAGTGTGGCAGCATGAGGCTTTTTGAGATCGTCAGCACTCAGTACCAGGGTGAGATTTGCAGGCACTTCCTTGTGATGCTGTACATGAGTACAGCATCCTCCCCCTTTTTTAACATCTGAAGCGAGCTGTCTCTCATAAATAAGGACGCAAGTCTCTCTCCCACTGTCATGTAATACAATTCTCTTGTGGTGAGTATCAAGGATGGATGTCAGGGCTTTCACTATTAGGAAGATTGTAAACAATGGACAGAAGAAGCCAGTCTGCAGTCAGATGAGGAGGGAATGGTGATTCCCTCATTGCTTGTATATCCGATAGGCAGGCTGTTACCTGCTAGATCTGCTTTCCATCTATGTGTCTTCTGTTAGAAGTGAGAATTCTAAAGGATTGCACTTAGCACTGCAGTAACCTCTTCTAGCCACTAGAAGCATGATGAACATAAGAACATAACAGCAGCCCTGCTGGTTCAGGCCCAAGGCCCATTGAGTCCAGCATCCTGTTTCACACAGTGGCCCACCAGATGCCTCAGAGAAACCCACAGGTAGGAGGTGAGGGCATGCCCTCTCTCTTGCTGTTGCTCCTCTGCAACTGGTATTCACAGACATCTTGCCTCTGAGGCTGGAGGTGGCCTATAGCCTCCAGAAAAGTAGCCATTGATAGACCTGTCCTCCATGAATTTGTCTAAGCCCCTTTTAAAGCCACCCATGCTGGTGGCCATCATCACATCCCATGGCAGAGAATTCCATAGACTGATTATGTTCTGTGTGGAAAAAGTACTTCCTTTTGTTGGTCCTAAAATCCCCAGCCTCCAGTTTCAGGGGATGACCCCTGGTTCTAGTGTTGTGAGAGAGGGAGAACATTTCTCTCTGTCCACTCTCTACTCCATGAATAATTTTATACACCTCTATCATGTCTCCCTGTAGTCACCTCTTTTCAAAACTAAAAAGCCCCCGATGCCGTTGCCTTGCCTCATAAGGAAGCTGCTCCAAGTCCCTAATTATCTTGGTTGCCCTCTTCTACACCTTTTCCAGTTCTGCAATGTCCTTCTTAAGATACGGTTTCCAGAACTGCATGCGGTACTCCAAATGTGGCTGCACCATAGACTTGTATAAGGGCATTATAATATTAGCATTTTTATTTACAGTCCCCTTCCTAATGATGCCTAGCATGGAATTGGCCTTTTTCACAGCTGCTGTGCACTAACACTTTCAACGAGCTGTCCTTGATGACCTCAAGTTCTCTCTCCTGGTCAGTCACTGACAGCTCAGCCCCCATCAGTGTATATGTGAAGCTGGGGTTTTTTTTTGCCCCAATATGTATCACTTTACACTTGCTTACATTGAACTGCATTTGCCATTTTGTTGCCCACTCACCCAGTTTGGAGAGATCCTTTTGGAGCACCTCACAATCTATTTTGGATTGGTTCTGGAGTGCAGACTGCACACCCTCGCTTGTCCACAGTTCCACAAACACCCCAGTCTCTGCATCCAATCAAAGTTTGGCACAGGCCTTTCTTGCTGCATTCCCAGGTTGGCTGTTCCCCATTGTGCTGGTGGTACCAGTGCCACTAGTTGATGGTGTAGTGCAGTGCTGGTACTGCATGGCAGTTTGGAGCACCTAGTATTTATTTATTCATTCATTCATTCATTCATTTCATTAATATACCGCCCCATCCAAATGGCTTTGGGTGGTGCACAACAATAAAAATAAAACCCACAAATCAGTCCTTTTAAAACCAATCATTACAGAATAATTTAAAAACAGCATAAAACCTGTTTAAAAACAAGCATTACAGAACAATTTAAAAACAGCATAAAGCCATTAACAATTAAAACATTTAAAACAGTTTAAAAACCCTGAAAGGCCAGGCCAAACAGATAGGTTTTAAGGGCTCTCCTGAAAGCCAACAATGAACTCAAACTACAGATTTCTACTGGGAGTATATTCCACAGCCGAGGAGCAGCTATAGAGAAGGTTCTAATTGTGGGGCCATTGAAAAAGGTCGTTGACCACCAAACTCCAGTATTCATGCGAATGGGAATCTGGGTGGATGTAAAGATGGGGCTGTCTCTCACATGCAAGCTTGTGCAGCACTGGACGTGCATGGGTGTGGCCAGGCAACTCATGCACACATAGCAGGCCAGGTGCAGGGACATGCCCCCAAGGCCTTTGCAAAAGTATCTACTGAGGGCAGGCTGCAATAGCCCTGTAGAGAGCTTCAAACCTATAGGCAGCTGCAGGAGAAGAGATAGCACCAAGGACAACTAGAGTGGGCATTGATGACAGATTCATGGAATGCTCCTAGGGAGTGACAAGGCGGGTGGGGGCGGGCGTCAGCATGCCAATGGGTAGCCTTGGAGGCCCCCTCGGCTCACATATGTACCCTACTTTTGAACCAGGACAAGATTCCTCTTGCACACTGACTCCCTCAGCTGCTGAAATTAGTACGTACCCTTTCCTACATCATGAGGCTGCTGTAGAAGGAGGACAATAGGAGGTGCACCTGCAGGCAAATGGGGGCTTCCTCCCCCATCACATTCTTAGCACCCCCTCCCAGTTAAATCTTAAATGTAGACTCGATCTCCAGGAGGGTTTGAAATGTTTGATGGGCACCCCTCAGTGGTTGCCAGCAGCATTTCAACTTTCACACAAAAACCAGGAGGCTGTGTGACTATAAAAAAATATTTGTAATATTTTGTGGGATGAGCAGAGCAATGCCGAGCTGTGCCCCCTGCTTGTGACACCAAGAAAATCTTTCATCCAGCAGCCAGAGAAGAGTGCTTTTGCTCTGGGCGCATTGGCATCCCATGCCCACCACCTTTCATCTGTGTGGGACCCCACAAATGAGAACTGCACCAGGTGCCCGCCTTTTGTACAGGTTTCACCTTTCTAGTGCTTTCCCCCTTCAATTGGCAGGCTGCATGGTGGGAGCACAGACTGTGTGGTGAGGGGCATGGATGTTTTACAGGCTGACCTCCTGCAAAACTTCATTCAGGATGTCGCGGTCCCAATGCAGGGGTGCAGTGCTTTTATACTATGCAGCAGTATGTTGTGCACACCTCGCTTTCTGCAAAAACAGCCCCCTGTATGGCTTAAACAGCACAGTGGGTGAATTGGCATGTAGGTATGACTCCCCAGTTGTCACCATCCCTGTATTTCTTTCCTGTATTAGTAGGTGGCCACCCAGTTCCTGGGGAAAGCAGCAGAAAGCTGGCAAACCTCAAAAAGATTGTGCCACTTTATATACTCCAGCTGTGAGGCCATAGTGTCACTGCTGCCAGGCAGAAGTGGGAAGAGAAAGGAGGATGGAGGTGTGATGCTTTCACTGAGGGGTGGCCATCGAGAAGTGCAGCAGCCATGGAGTGGATATGTTCCTGGCCAAGTCTGGGCCACCCTTTCTATGATTGCAGTTCCAGAAGCAACACAAAACTGCAGTCATAGTGGAGTCAGCGTTAGGGTGTAAGGCTGACACCCCCAAACCTCAGGTTGGAGTGGCGAAACTCACTACAAACTGATGGTTCAAACTGGAGTTTTGCTAGGGAAACCGCAGGTCACTTTCGCCACAAAACCGCAGTTTCATTGCACTTAACAGGAATTCTAACCTCTGCCCCATTTAACTGTGGTTTCGCATTATGTGCAAATGGGGCCAATGTCTCTTCCATCACGTGTCCACTGTCTCTTCCATATATGCGTCTGTGTAGATTTTAACTTCATGCAACATTATATTTAAATGACAATTCCTTAGGCATTTACTTCAGTTTGCTTTAAACACATTATTGCAAACTTTTTCTAGTGTGAAGTTACGCTAGTCTGTGAAAAGGAACAAAAAGAAGGTGCTGGTGGTAGTGGTATGCGAATGAGACAAGATAAACTTCAGTAGGTCTATAAATAAATAGCATTTACATCCAACCCAACAATTGCACAGTATGAAGTGTAATTATTATAGACAAGTGCTACTGATCCTAATCTGCACTTGCCCTAGTTACAGCAGGTGCTAAATGTAATATGTTTTGTTATAATCAATGTTTCCATTGATGTTGGCAGTGTTTGTTTCTCCAAATCTGATAAGTCAATCAGTGCCTGATCGCAAAAGGATAGCAAATTAGGACCCTGAATTTCACAAGTGCTGAACAAGATGTAGTACCTATGTCAGAAACCACACAAGAGAAATACTTCTAAACTAGATGTACATGCAAACATTGTGAGTTTTATTGTACAGGCACAGAAGTGTCTGTGTATGATGGGTGGAGAGATAAAACAGCATTCTGTTTCACCCCACCGATCCCCACTGACCTTCTGTGGCTTCTCCATTTTCTGTTTGCACTATTCATATGCTGAAGGGGAATTTTTACACTCAGAATTGCCTGCTGAACACGTGTATCAGCATTGGGTTTTTTAACTGAACCAGTGGGGAAATGGTGAAGTTATGAGGAGCATAAGTTGCAAAGCAGACATGAAATTGCAAGAGTTCAGTTGGATCTCTCCCCTGCCCCTCATCTTTATAATGGGATTTTCTCCATCCAAATAGGAAAGCCAAGAGAGACTCAATTTCTCTGGAAAGTTCTCTTTAGGTGGTCTGTCTTCCGTATGAGTCTCCATTGTGGGTTTGTTGAAATAAATATGTTTTGAATTTCTACTAATTAAGAAAATAGATGGCTTCGTAACATCAAATTTGCACGTGCTCAGATCAGTCAGAATGTTTGGGAGGAGAAAAGGGGAAGGGGAAGGGAGTGATTGGGCATAGAAGGGAGGGGGAAGTAAACAGTCTCTCCTCTTGTCTTTAGTCCTGGAAATAGCTATGAAAGGCCTCTCTGTCAGTGCTGGCTGGTAAAATCTTTCCCCCCTCCCTGAATAGGAGAAATGTCTTGAGAATAAAGGGTAAACATTACAGTTGAATGGTTTAACTCATGTCTCTGAGGTTGCATGACAGACAGACATTCAAGAAGTGCAACTTTGCCGAGCATATGTGGTGGAAGCAACACCTGTAGATATTATGCATGTATTTCAGCTGCTTAGCAGCCAAAACTTTAACCAATACAGTTCCTATCTCCAAATGCTGTGGGAAACTCTATTCTTCTTCTTCTTCTGTCTTCTTCTCTCCCTCTTTCCTTCCACCCTTTCCCCAACCTAGCTTTTTGTCTCTCTTTCCTCTTTCTCCTGAATTCGGGGTTTCCCAGCCTTGGGTCCCCAAATGTTATTGGGACTGCAACTCCCTTTGGCATTGTGAATGGGAACGAATGAAGTTGTAGTCCAACAATATCTTGGGGCTCAAGACTTCTGCGTTATGTACACTCAACAGAGAGCGAACCACCAAGCTCAATTCTGCACTCCCTTCAGAGAGGCGCTTAGGGCAAGTGTCCAGCTCACCCACCCCTAAGGTCAGCTCCTTCTGTGGGGGAAAAGAACGTTTCTATGTGGCAATAGAGTAAACTGTTTTATACAGGACTAGTATTTTTAAGCCCGTTATAATAACGGGCGCTAGCCTCCCCCCACTTTTTGTGTGTGCGTGTGTGTGTGTTTTGTGGTTTTGTTTTTTTAAAATCTCTCTGTCTCTCTCTCTCTCTCTGTTTGTTTCTCACTTGCTCTTTGTCTTTGTTGTCCTCCAAGTTTTTTTCCCCCTCTCCCCTCTCCCTTGTCCCTGTGTCTCTCATTTTTACCTCCTTTTGTTGGCTTCTGAAGTGGGGGGCTTGCCTGGCTTGCCAGCCACACAGCAGGCTCATCTGGTGAGGGGCTACACACTCCACTTGGCTGTGGAAGCACTCCAGGGCAAAGAGACACAGGTGTGGTGGGGCTTGTTCCTTATGCTGTCGGTCAATAAACTGCTGTTCTCGATTTGTACAACCTGCCTGGAGCCTGCTTTTGTGTCAGTTGGGCGAAGAAAAGTCCTTAAATGAAGAGGGAGAGAGGAGCTCGCAAGCAGAGCTCCTCTCTGAGCAAAGCCTCTTCCTGAACTGGCGCTTTGGGCACGAAGGACGCCTATTGGGTCCTTCGCGTCCATAGTGTCAGTTCGGGCAGAGCCCGAAGTTGGGAGGGAGGGTGGGAGTTCGGCGGCAACGGCAGCGGCTGTTTTTTTTTTTTTTAAATGCTTTCTACGATCTCCGCTCGGCCCCCAGTCCCGGCCTCCGTCTCCCTGGCCCGGTCTGCGTCTCCTCTTGCCGAGGCGGCGGCTCTGCCGCCGCCTCGGCCATTTCCCCCCGCCGTCTCTTCTCCGGCTTCGTGGCGGCCGCTTGGCTGCTCCGCTGTTCGTTTTGGAAATGCCACCCACGGATGTTTGGGTTCCGCCGCCGCCTCTGTCTTCAAGCGGCTGCTGAAGCCGCATCTGTCCTCGCTGCCTGCGGGTGATCTGGTCCCACCGCCGCCTCTGTCTCCAAGCGGCTGCCGAAGCCGCATCTGCCCTCCCCGCGGCCGGACAGAGTCAAAAACATGGCCGCCTTTTGTCTGTCTCCATTCTGCCTTGGCCGTCCTGCACATGCGCTCCGCGCATGCCCAGAACGGCCCAGGGGAGGCACGGACACATGCTTGGTGTCCGTCCACGGACGGACACTAAGCTTTTTATTAGAGAGGATTATCAGTCCCTTGCATCAGAATTCAGAATCTGAAAGCTTGACAATAGGAGTGTGCACGGTTCGGTCCGGCACAATAGAACAGACCGGTCCGGATGGGCGGGGGACTGTTTCTTTAAGCGGGGTGGTGGTGGTAGTACTTACCCCCCCCCCCCGCCGCTCTTCCCCCTCCGGCACTGGTCCATTGAAAAATCTTCTTGGGGCGGCAGAGTTCCTCCCTGCCGCCCCTGCCCCCGTCGTTGTTTGTATTAGGCTTCAAAGAGACGAGCTTTGTAAAAACTTTGTAAAGGCTTTAAACTTTGTAAAGGCTGAAAAGAGACAAGTGCTAGCGGTGCGCATGTGCCCTCCTCTCGGCGCGTGCGCTCGTCTCTGATGCTGCCGCGCGCTGTGACGTATGCGGCGCGCGCACGGCAGCATCAGAGACGAGCGCGCGCGCCAAGAGGAGGGCGCATGCGCGCCACTAGCGCTCGTCTCTTTTCAGCCTTTACAAAGTTTAAAACCTTTACAAAGTTTTTACAAAGCTCGTCTCTTTGAAGCCTAATACAAACAACGACGGGGGCAGGGGCGGCAGGGAGGAACTCTGCCGCCCCAAGAAGATTTTTTAACGGACCAGCGCCAGAGGGGGAAGAGCAGCAGGGGGGGTAAGTACTACCCCCCAGCTTAAAGAAACAGTCCCTCCCGTGCCAGACCGGGGGCCCACCGGACCATGCACACCCCTACTTGTCAATCTCTTCTTTTCATAAGGTAGTCAGAGAGTCAGAGCTATAACAACATTAATTTCCTTAGAAATGTATGATAAAAGAAAATAAAGATGTGCTTAATAAATTATTTCTCTGCACAGTCAGTTTCTGCCATGCCTTGGTTATTTTTATATTTCATCACTGAATGTTGAAATATTTCATTCATCCGGATACTAAAAGCAACAACAGTAGCTCACACAATTTACAATTTGTAATCATTCTCTATTACCATATGGCCCAGTTGATTGGGCTTTGTTTGGGCTCTGGCCATACCACTTGCTATAGATTTGAACCTGAATTCCCAGCTTTCTTCCCAGCCCCCATCCTTCAATTGTCACCTCAGAGATAGTCAGTTACAATTCCATCAGCCAAGTCTTACCTTCCACGTGTTAATGAATTATCAGACAAATATTCAAAGGGTACAACGCTGCCTAGTATATGAGGATACAAGCAGCACCTGTTGATATTTTGTCTGTACTCAACTGCTTGACAGCCAGAACTTTGATGGGTACAGTTCCCATCTCCAAATGCTGGGCGAAACTCTACTAGCCAGATGTTTGCTGTCATTCAGCTGGTACACAGAAAGCAGCAGGAATTGTAGAAACAAGTACTGCTTTAGCTGTAAAAATTACAGTGTTTCCACCATGCCTGGTATATTTCCCATTGTTGCAAAATAAATGTATGGCTTGTTTTAAACCCAAAGCACTGATGTCTGTTTCTATTATGCCTGGGACTTTTACACATATGGCTTTTAGCTCACATCTCCTCTGGAATGGAGGGTGCGTGTTCACATATCAGCCAGATTTACCCCAAAGTCTCAGTGGGCTATCAGGGACCAGTTCACACACAATTCTGGATTTCCCCGAATTAGAGCTGAGCATTCTAACTTAGCCTGAATTATGTCTGGGGTTAAAAAAAATCCTCTATTTGCAGCAGCTTTTTCGGGGCGTGTGGGGGGGGGGAACGGGAAACCAAGGTTTCTGGTATGCCCCGACACTTCTCCGTGATGTGTGGATATGGGCCATTGCCAATACATCGCCGTTTTTCAAAACTCACACTTTTGTGTTTTGTTTTTTAAAAAACATTTGCTGGGTGGATTTGCAGAATGCCAAGAGTCAGCAGAGCGGGCTGCTTGGCAACTCGTCTTGCCGGTCTTCCGCAAGGAAGGGGAGTTTGACAGCTGTGTTCTTTATTGTCTGCTTTCCTGACTGTGGCTAGCTTTGCCTGGGAAGAATCCAAGCTGTTATTGAAATGGGCTAAATGGTAAGCCGTTGCCCTTTTGCAATCTATAATAAGAGAAATATAGTAAAAGGCTTTGGACACTGATAGTACTGCTTGCTGTATAGTACTTCAAGGCTGCCTGCCTTCTCCCTCCCCCATAGCCTGCCTTTTCCCAGCAAGCTGGCTGGAAACTGAAGGCTGGAGGGGAGAGAAACTACCTGTGATCAATCATGCAGCTTTGGCAGTGTTTACCTAGGATGGAACACAGGCAAAATAGAGCCAGCCACACATGATTTCGCTGGTGATGGGGAGGCAGTGTTGTGGTGCAGGGAGCACAACTTTCGCAGGCAGGCTTTGGGCAGGGGAAGAACCTAGAAAATCTGTTCCGGTCTAGGCTCAGAGAACAATGTTGGCAAGTGGTTGTGGTAGTGGTAGTGAGGACCCTTATAAAGGAAGGATTGGTGAAACCAATTTGAGAGGGGCTAATAGAGGGGGCGGCTTTTCATCATGTGTTGGAAACTCAGCTTAATTTTCGAAAATGAGAGGTGCCGGGACTCAAGTTCGAGACTTGGTTGTGACCGCAACGACACTCTGCATTTGCTCAGAGGGTCTTTTTTCTTGCTTCACATAGTTTGGAATGGTTCTAGGTGGGTCCTAGTACTAATTAAGCCCTGTCAAAATGTGAATTGTCAAGAAGTCAGCCCGGGCTAGCATCTCTACAACTTCTCATTAGCATAGGAACATAGGAAGCTGCCATATATTTAGTCAGACGGTAGGTCCATCTAGCTCAGTATTGTCTACACAGACTGGCAACAGCTTCTCCAAGGCTGGAGGCAGACTCTCTCAACCCTATCTAGAAAATGCCAGAGAGGGAACTTGAAACCTTCTGCTCTTCCCAGAGCGGCTCCATCCCCTAAGGTGAATATCTTACAAAGCTCACACATCAAGTCTCCCATTCTTAAGCAACCAGGGTGGACCCTGCTTGGCTAAGGGGACAAGTCATGCTTGATACCACTTCATTGGTCTTTAGCAACCAGAACTCTGTAGTAGACTGTGAGATCATTCACACAAGCAAAAACTGTGATCTACCCTGATTTGGGAGCAGTGTGTGCTCCCAGTTTTCAGTTGTGTGGGTGCAAACAACTAGATAGGCAGAGGGGGAAGTGATTGTGTGGAAGCAAGATAGGAGGAAAAGCTACCCAGATGTTCCTCCTACCTTGCTTCCACCAAATCACTTCTTTCTCTTCCTAACTAGTTGTTTGCACTCACACAACTGAAAATTGGGAGCACACACAGCTCCCAAACTTGGGTAGAACACAATTTTCACTTATGTGAATGACCTCAAAGTTGGTCATGACTGCATTCCAGGTAAATGGTCATTGTGGCAAGCGGTTTTCCTAAAAAGGCAACACTCAGGTCCATTTGCAAAAGACCTGCCACAAACCCAAGGAAATACCCTCAATGATTGCATTATGGCATAAGCAGGTGAAATACAGAACAGAACTTTAAAGAACATAAGAGAAAAGAATTAAGGCATATCCCACAATGCACTGTGTGCAGCCTGGGGTAGGTTGCTCCTGAGAACAGCCTCATTACCTAATCATAACTAATAATCATGCCTTATCAGGAGCAGTAATTCCTGAAGTCATCAAGAAACTGCTGAAGGGGACCATCGGTAGATCTCCCTCTAACCTCCAGGCATGTTTTTGCCTATAAGAACCCTCTTCAGACATGGGGTCATGCTTTTGCATTTTGATCATGCTTTTGCTGTTGCCATTGCATCTGCCACACTTGCTGCCCATATGCCTGCATGCACCTTGCCATCTCATGCTGCCTCTGTATGCCCATGAGCTTGCTTTGTGCTTGAGCTTCCTGGGGAGGATTCCCACCAGCAAGATCTAGGTAAACATGACACACAGCTTTCCTCCTCTGTCTCTCTTTCACCCTTAGACCTCTGTCCCCCTTCTAGTTTAGGAACTTGGTATTGTGCGTAATCAACTATCTGTTCATGCAATTTTTTAATGCTCTCCCGCATAAGAAGAAAGTCCTTGTCATTAGAAAGCTAGCATATTTGGGAGAGAAGTTCTAGTCCAGTCATCTCCTTGCTGTGCTAATTTTCTATTTGCAGGGAGAAGAAAAAGTGACTGAGAGAAGAAAAGTCAAGTTTCTTGCAGAGTTCCTACCTCCAGCAGAGGCAAGACCTGGAGGAAGAAGAAGAAGAAGAAGAGACGTGGTAGAAGTCTTCCTATCTGCTAGCCAGGAGCTCCCTCCAATTTAGAGCTGCATGGGTAAGTAAAACCCTCATGCTTCCTGTATCCCAGAAATGGGTGTTGCAATGCTCCTGGAGGAAGGAAGTGTTCTGCACTCTTTGACTGTAGGTTCCCCAAATCTATACATTAAAAGCATGAGAAACGCATCACCACTTCCAGATACTTGAGGTGTGATACTGGGAAGGCTCTGCTTTGCTGTGTACGTCTCCATATTCCAGTTTCAAAATGCAAATGGACTTGATCCGCATTTCCACTGACTGGTTGTGAAAGCTTTCAAGTTTTTTAAATAAAATATTGCTCCTGAGGCTCATTTATATTATGTAAATATTTTGTGACTATATAACAAATATTCTTTTTTTAAAGTATTTGGATTATGCGGGGGTGGGGGAGGACATACAAAAGGAACAAAGTCACAACCAGGCCTTTGATTTCCGGAAAAGAGGAATGGGTATTCTTGAACTATTTTTAGCTCAGTGGCAGTGAATAAATATTATTTAGCCCTTTATACTCGAAAGACAGTAATTTTTACATCTGAGTCAACTGACACAATCTTACTCCCACTGTCACAATTAGTCACTTGTTTTGTAGAAGTGTTCAATGTTCCTTGTGTAGAATATATACAAACTTGCATTCTTTTTCTTTACAAGCAGGAAAAGGTCCGGTGCAGTAGAACCTTTGAATTTCAAAAACTCTAGACGTGGAGATTTTATAACAACTTGCTCTCAGTAGTGCCTGCCAGTTGTACTAAACCCTCATGTCAAGAAGGGGCTGTACTCAGTGGTAGAGTACATGCTTTGCATGCAGAAGGTGCCAAGTTCAGTCACCAATATCTCCAGTTAAACAAGCATCCCAGGTTGCAGGACTGAGAAAGACTTCTGCCTGAGATGTATTTATTCCCCACCCCTCCAGTACACTACTGCTCGGGGCAGCTCACATTAATAAAATAGATACAATGTAAAATAAAAGACTAATACAGATAACCAAGTTAAAATACCAGTCTAAAACCACATTTAAAATTACAATTGTGTTTTTTAAAGTTTCAAATTAAAAGTTATTAATAAAAAGCTAGAAACTGAGAACTATAAAAACTAAAGAAACCCAGATATAAGCAGTAGATAACCCATTTAAAAGCCTCTTTAAAAAGATGTGTTTTCAATTGTTTTTTAAAAACACTGAGGGAGGCAGCATGGCGAAGCTCTTCAGAGTTGGTGTTCCAAAGCTGAGGGGCCCCAACCGAAAAGTCCCTGTCTGTAGTCCCTGCTGACTAGATCTCTATTAGTGGTAGGGCTATGAGCCTGAGATGCCAAGTGGAGGGCCCTGGCAGGTTCATATGGATGAATGCAGTCCAACAGGTACCCCAGCCCCAAGCTGTGTAGAACTTTAAATGTCAAGACCAGCACCTGGAATCTAGCCCAGAAGCAGACTGGTAACCAATAAAACTGCCACAGGATGGATGTGACACTCATGAAGTGACTTGCACCCACGTGCATTCTTGCAGCAGCATTCTGGACCAGCTGAGGCCTCTGAACCATCTTCAAGGGCAGCCCCACATACAGCACATTGCAGTAGTCCAATCTGAACATTGCCAAAGCATAAATGACTGAGATCAGGTTCAACTTCTCCAAGTAGGATCACAGCTGGTGTACTAGCTGTAGTTGGTTAAAAAAACCCACCTCTGCACACTGCTGCCACCTGTGCTTCCAAGGACAGCATCAGGTCCAGAAACACCCCAAGCTGTGGACTTTGTCTTTCAGAGGGAGTGTGACCCCATCCAAGACTAGATTTACTTCACTTCTTGGGTGATCAGTTTTACTAACCCTGAGTACTTCTGTCTTGTCTGGATTGTGTTTCAGTTTGTTTGGCCCTACCCAGTCCAGAACATCCTCCAAGCCCCTGTTCAGGGCATCTAATGGTTCAGGGCATCTAATGCCTCCCTGGTGTCTTCTGATAAGTAGCACTGGGTGGCATCAGCGTATTGATGGCACCACAGCCTGTAACCATGGATGACCTCTCCCAGAGGTTCCATGTAGATGTTAAACAGCATAGGGGACAGAAGAGTTCCCTGTGGTACCATAAAGGCCAGGGGGTGGAGCAGGCGTCCCCCAGCATCACCTTCTGAGTTTGACTCTCCAGGTAGGAGCGGAACTGCCATATAACCATGCCCCCAAGTCCCAACCTGTAGAGACGACCCAGAAGGATACCATGGTGGATGGTACTGAAAGCCACTGAGAGGTCCAGGAGAATCAACAGAGTCACACTCCCTCTGTCTATCTCCTGGTATAGGTCATCCACCAGGGCAATCAAGGCAGTTTCCATCCCCTATCCAAGCCAGACTGGAAAGGATCTAAGTAATTAGATTCATCCAGGACTGCCTGGAGCTGAGACGCCACCACACTCTTCAACACCTTACCCAAGACGGGGAGGTTAGAAACTGGTCAAATGTTATTTAAATAATCTGGGTCCAAAGAAGTCTTTTTAAGGATGGGCCTAATGACTGCCTCCTTAAGTTGAGGGGGCACCACCCCCTGTTGCAGAAGGCATTCACCACCCTCGCCATCCATGGGCCCAATCCCAGCTTTCAAGGCAACGGTTGAGCACACACGTGGTAGGCCTCAGCCTTCCAAGCAGCCTGTCCACTCAGGCAACACAGTCTAAAACCCATCAAATATAACAAGACTAGATGGTGTATTGGCAACATCTAGTTCTGGTACTGCAAAAACCTGAGCATCTAAGTCAGAACAGATATGAGAGATTTTATCAGCAACATGTAAGACAAATTGACCAGAGGGGGCTGCTGAGGGTTGATTGATTTGATTGATTAATTGATTTCTATACCACCCTTCCAAAAAGGGCGGTTTACACAGAGGAACAATAAATAAATAAATAAGATGGATCCCTGTCCCCAAAAGGCTCACAATCTAAAAAGAAACATAAGATAGACACCGGCAACAGTCACTGGAGGTACTGAGCTGGGGGTGGATAGGGCCAGTTACTCTCCCCCTGCTAAATAAAGAGAATCACCACATTAAAAGGTGCCTCTTTGCCAAGTTAGCAGGGGTATGCTTGCAGGGTTCTCTTTGATGGCCTTTGGGCCCTCACATAGGAGGCCCTGAACCACTCAAAAAAGCTCTGCTGGACAGCATTGAGCATATCTGATGGTGGCAGAAAACTAGGATTTCTTTGATGTCATCACCACCATAGAATAGGCCCTGATATGGGCTCTTGTCTGTGTCTGGCCACATTCATTCTGCGTTTTCTGCCAATGATGCTCAAGTTGTCTACCAGCCTGCTTCATTGTCCACAACTCACCTGTATACCAGGGAGTGGTTTGGACTCAGCAGGTCATGAGAAAATACCTAGGCACAACCATGTCAATCACCCAGCCCATCTCCTCATACCAAAAGAGGCCAGAGCATCAACAGGATCATCCACTCTTTCAACAGGAAAATCCCCCAAAGCCATCAGGAATCCAGCCATAAACTTCCGAGGGTGGACCATCCTAACTGATCCCCCACCCCTGCAGAGGTGTATTGGGTCCAATCTTCACCTCTGTCCAGTCTTCACCAGACAGTGATCCATCCATGACAATGGTATTCAGGCCTTCTGGACTATCCACAGAGCACTGCTGTCCACCATTGGACCAAGACCAAGTTGAGCATATGGCCTGCCACATGTGTGGGACTAGAAAGTTGAGACATGCCCAAGGTCATCATGGAGGACATGAAGTCCCGAACTGCACCAGACAAAGGGACCTCAGCACAGATGTTAAAGTCCCCCAAGACAAACAGCCTTGGGGTCCTCAACACCACTTCTAAGACCACCTCAAGCAGCTCAAGTAGGAAGACTGTTAGACAGTGGGGTGGACACTATACCAACAGAATCCCAACTTTGTCTCATGATCCCATCACTGCATGGAGGCACTCAAACTGGTCAGAATGGCGGACAGTGCATCTGGTGAGGGGGATGGTCTCCCAATGAACCAGGACAACCCCACCTCCCTGCCCACCCTTCCTTGGCTAATGCTGCACCTAGAAACCCACTGGTACAGCCGGGAAAGATTTACATATCCCACCATGTCTCTGTAACCAACCAGGTCTTCATAATGCACCAGGCCTCCATAATCATGTCTCCGTAATGCATACCAGTTCAGTGTGCTCATCCAGGATAACCTTCTGACTGGCTGTGGTCTTTGCATTTAATAGCACCTTCAAGCAAGGTGGGCTGCTGGGAGAGTTACTGGGGTCTCCTTGGAAGGGAGAAGGACGGTGTGATAGCTTTTAGGGTTGTGCGTTTTGTATTTTTTCTGTTTCGATTTGTACCAAATCAGAATCAACCCCATTTTGTATTTTGTCTGAAATTACTGTAAGCCTTCCAAATCACCTCAGTTTTGTTTTGTATCTGAATTAATCCGAATCCAAATTAATTCAGATTAAACAATGGGCCACATGGTCAAAGGAGTGGGTGGGGGCTATAGTGCCCAATGAGTGGAAGCTACCACAAAAATTTCAAAGGAATTGGGCAAACTGCTGATTTTTGGTGAATTTTTGAAGTTTGCGTGTCTTTCAGATTTTCCCCATAGGGTATGATGGAGGTTTCAGGAAAAGTATAGCTTCACGCAGGGTGGGGGGAGGGGTGGCTCAGAGTGGAGTGGAGTTGGTGGTAGTGCCCAGTTCGTACAAGGAAGCTATCACAATTTTTTCAGAGGAATTTGGCAAAGGGCTGATTTTTAAAGAATTAATGAAGTTACGCGTCTTTCACATTTTCCTCGTAGGGTATAATGGAGATTCCTGAGGTTCCATAACTCCACTTGAGGGGCACTGGGGTGGCCCAGAGCAAGTGGCGGTATAGTGCACATAGGGTGCCAACCACCCACATGGGTTGCCAACCCATGAAGTACAGGGTTTTGTTGTTCTAGAGGTGTTCTGAGCGTAGATTCTCTAGTAGCTTATGAGAGTGGATTCATGGTTTTTCATTAAAAATCTCATTTACTACCAGAGAATCTAAACGCAACACCTCAGAAACAACAAAGCCCAGTACCCCAATGGGTTAGCAATCCAGGGGGGTGGTTGGCACCCTCTGTGCACTACACCACCACTTGCTTCAGGCCATCCCGGTGCCCCCCAGGTGGAGTTATGGGGCTGCTGAAACCTCCATTTTTCCCTATGGGGGAAAAAATCTTAAAGACGCGTAAACCTCAAACATTCCTAAGAAACCAGCCCTTTGCCCTATTTCGAATCTGGGTGCACCATCCTTGAGGCACTGCCACCCAACCCACTGTTTTGCCCCTGAAGCCCCACATAAACAAGTTGAAAGAGTGAAGAGAATGATGAACAACAGCAACACTTAATTTTTTGGCACAGTTATTTGAGAATTTTGCAGCAGGTGGGAGCCTGTCCCTGTGGCACTAGCACAGCAGCACAACCCATTTGTGGATTCAAGCAGTCTTTCAATAAAAACACTCCCTCCCCATGGAACAGTGACCACAGGTCATTTGAGATAGCAAGATAGACCAATAAACTGCCTTGGCACTATGGAACAGCTACAAATGTTCATTTAACTGAAGTGGAGTGAGCCATAGCCCAAACAAATCAGCCTACTGTTCATAATTGTTTAGATTTATCATCACTGCATTTAAGAAAGTGCAAAACCATGGGTTATGGTTACAAGAAAGAGAGAAGCAACTAAGATTCCTGGGGATGTCAATAGATTGACAGGGGTATTCCCCACCCCCCTCCTTTTGTCTCCTGTAGTCCCATGTGGATGATCTGTCCCTGCAATGGCAAAAGTTGTGAACCACTGGCTTAGACATCATGTCCCATCAAATTACATTGTGGCCTAAATTACATTAGATTGCTCAGCTTGGGCAAACTTAGACACCACTATAACTCATAAAAATCAGAAGAAAAACAAAATAGCTCTTCAAAAGAGCCCTGAACAAGTCAAGAGATTCTTTCTAAACCTTTGGAAAGAAAAACCTGTGTCATTTCAGAACTTTCTTAACCAGCTTCTCTAAAAGCTTCTCCACACAATTTATACCATGGCTTTTAGCAAGAGCTTTGGAATTGCATTGAGCTCCCAAAGATATTTGGGTATTTCTGTCTCAAAATGCTGTCTTCCAAATCTCTTTGCAAGGTCAGTTTGCATTTCAATCACACTGAATACAACACATACTTAACTAAACCATTCAGGTTCAAGAGCTCTTTGCATATCTTATCTTCTGCTAATCACTTAGTGCCTCAGATGGAGTGGAGAGAGTCAGAGAAGTCAATTTCAATTGCAATGCTTTTGCAAAGAACAAAGCATTCTGTCCGAAACAGTCATTTCAATTTGGAAACAAAAATCTC
Organism: Hemicordylus capensis; assembly: GCF_027244095.1. Lineage (NCBI taxonomy): Eukaryota > Metazoa > Chordata > Lepidosauria > Squamata > Cordylidae > Hemicordylus > Hemicordylus capensis. The sequence goes on from NC_069662.1 coordinate 69,415,029, forward strand.
TGTTTTTTAATTCTTGATTTTGTTTTGGTTACAAAACCTCCGAAACTGCCATTTTTGGGCACAAAACGTTTTGTACCCAAATCGAAATGCACAAGCCTAATGGCTTTGATATAGACAGTGCGCCTTCCCCTCATCAAGCATGTCCTACCCCCACCCCATATTGCCCTGAGACCTTGGAGAACTTCTGCAAGTTGGAGTAGACAATTCTGGACTAGGAGGACCCATGGTCTGATAGCGTAAGATGGATTGTATGTATCTATATCTGCTTTATTCCCAGCACTCACCTTTCCTACTGTAAGATCCAGGGCCTGATTACACTATGAATGTTGTGTTTTTCTACCATTGTAAATGTTACAGCTTTTTCTAAAGAATCCTGGGAATGTTGATATGGCGTGGTGACAATTCTTTAGCCTAGGTCTCTCTCACATAAGTTAGGCATGACTGCTAAACCAGTTTAAGTCTGTACTATATATAAGCTCCTAGCTTTTGATAGCTTTATCATTGAGGGGTTTGCCTTGCAACAGAGAAAGAGGCTCATAGGATAATTGGCTGGTATACAACCTTGCCATTACTGTGTTATACTAATCAAGGCCAAGATTTCTTCCTAGCAATATGTGTTCTTTGTAGTTATTGAAATAAATATCTTAAGTTGCAAGAACCATGTATTGGAAATTTCAGTTATCATGTGATAGCTGCACTGAAAAAAATTGATCAGGCCGGTTCAAATGAACAGCAGCCACTGCATGAGATAATGTCAAGGCTGTGTGCAAGAACATGCCCACCACCACATCACTAAAGGCTATGATGACACGATCTCAGATCATCCTTTAATTGCATGTGGGCCCCTCCACACATGCTATAAAAATTGGTTTAAGCAGGGTTTTGTGACATGTGTAGTGGTGTGATTCTGATGAACACCCCTCACACATGATTAAAAGACATGGTGAGATCATATTGGCACATCTTTTAGTGACATCAGGGTGGGCATGTTCTCTCTGCAGCTTTGACATTATTGTGTGTAGTGGCTGCTGTTCATTTGAACCAGCCTAAAATGGATTCACCTTATGCATGCTGAGCTTACAGGTTAAGCTGTTGTTTCGATGTTTGTAGACTTCACATTATACTGTGATAACAAATATCACCAAACTACCCCACCCCATCCTGTTATTTAATATTCCATTCCACATCAGAGTATTGCAAATTGAATATTAAGTAACTACTGCTTTAGTTTTATAAGAAAAAAAATGTTTGCATTAAAATAAGTTTCATTTATGGGGCACATCCTCTGTGTCTATTGGCTATAAAGATGTTAACAGTAGAGTTACCGCTTTACTTGTTTAGAATATTCATTTCATGCAATTAGGGATCTTTAACTGCAAAACTAGAAGTGCTCTCTCTCTCATTTTCAGCTGCTGAATTTTTGTAGTGTCTTACACTACACTATACTGTATTCTGCACTATACAGTAGCTGTATTCTGCTGTACATTGCTGTACATTGCTTTGGTGTCTTATTTAATGCATTTCTAAGTTTGGTGTGTGTGTGTGTGTGTTCACACAATCACAAGTCAGTAAGCTGGGAACTTCTGGTGTCTAGCAAGCACGTGCTCCTGGTGAGCATGTCATGTGAACCTGCCGCAACCCCCTGCTGATCTCCCAAGATGTCTCCCATCAGGGGTTTCTATGCATCCTCTCCTGATCTCAGCCTGGGGGAAAGGAAGTTGCATAGAGGCCAACTCCTGAAATGTCTCCCAATGTAGGATAGCACTTGAGAAAATACAGGAGACCCTCATTATTTGTGTATTTTCCATTCATGGATTTGCAAATTGGATCAGGTCATAGGGACCCAGTTTCTTTATTCACAGGGCGAAAATAGGGCTATTTTTGCCCATCTGTGGTTCCTGAGTGGCCGGAAATGACTTCCAATGTCATTACCTGCCACCATCTTGTAGGCAAGATGTAGAAAAGAGCCATTTTGTGACTCGTTTCTGCCAAAAAAAACCCCACACCAAAAACCCGGAAAGTTTGGGGGGCAAACCCCCAAAAGAGAATAAGATACTGTGTTTATTTCTGCTCTACCACTTTCTCTTGTGATTTTTCAGTGCACTTCAGTGTGCTTAGGAACCTAACTCTCCAGTCTCCATGGGGTTAAGGTCTCTTTATTTGTGACTTAGTTATCCACAGAAATAGGCAGGAACGGAACCCACAAATTAAGAGGCCTTCTTATGCAAGACAATATAGCACATATCTACATACAGGACAGTGTAAATATGGGTTACAGTATTCAGTTTGCTATTGGAAGGCTAGAACCCTCCAGCTTTGCACTGACTCATGCGTGTCCATAAACAAATAAAAGTTTGATCAGTGCTGATGGGTATATGATCAGTGCTGTTTATGCATCTTGCCCAATTGTTGGTTTTCTATAATTACTGTTCTTTCTATCTTAAAGACTCTGTTTCTATAAGCTTCTTTTGGTTCCACAGAAGCTTTGAGAGATTAAGCAGGAGGCTTGCAGTTTCTCTACTCATACTTCTAGTTCTTCTGTGAAGTGGGTGGCAGGGGAAGAATGCTTATTTTCCCAGTTTCGGGATCAAACATATCTCTCAGCAGTGGATATGCAGAATCCTGGCGTAGAAACAGACCTCACTCTTCCTCTCTCACCTCTTCTATGCAATGTACAAATTAGCTCTGTGTCTCTTGTAACCAGCTTGCTATTCATAATCAATTAATTTGAACATTACTATATTATTTTCACATACTTACCATAATACAAAATTACTTCATCTACTGAATTATTGAACAAGGCAAGCTGGCCAAATGCTAGCCTCCATTTTCAAAAATCTCATTTTTATATTTAAACAGTTCTATTGTGAAAATATTTTATCCTGTTGTGTATTGCTGCTGAGTCTGCAGAGCTTCACTGAGCACAATCAAAGCACATGGTAAAGGAGAGGGCAGAAATGTGGCTTACGAACCCTGTAATTAGTTCCCCTTCCTACCTCTAAGCAGTAATTAAATCTGCTACTTCTGCTCTGTTGCTTCATTTTATGTAGCTGTTTAATGGCTCGGCTGAGTACATCTTTATCTCTGGAAGTGAAATATTTTATTCAGACAAAGAAAATAGCATAATCCATTATTTTCCCCAAGAATATATTACAAGAACGAACAGGGATACAACATGGCTTGGTTGTGATGACACTTCTTACTTATCAAATGAAGCAGATTACGTGAAATATTTGATTAATGAGGGGAGATAGTTTTCCATATATAGACTTATTTCCTCCAAGAGCTGTTCATGTCAAATCTTGAGCCCAAATACATCTAATTTTGAGTTGCTTTCACAGTAATGAACCAAACGGAGGGGGCCCTCAGTGTTTAGAATAGTAGTAATTATATGTAAAACAGAAAATCCACCAATTGTTCTGATGACACCAGACTTTTTTTTAGAATTTTTAAAAAACCAAAGTAAAATGGAAATATTTAAGTACGAATCTTTTGTAGTAGTTTGAATCATCTTCCCTATGAGGAAGAAACAATTGCAGAGACTCAGGATTTTGGTTTTAGAAAAAAAAGAATGAGTAACAGCATCTATGCATGTTTGCTCAGAAGTAAATCCCACTGAGCTGGATTTATTCTCAGATGAGGATGCACAAGATTGCAAGCTATAATCCTACATTCAGATATATTCTACACTAGCTGATATATCTTTACTAGAGAAGTAAAATTTCTGGAAATTTTGAAGTCATTAACCCCCCCCCCTTCAGAAAAAATATATAGAAATGTTGGGGGAAATTGAAATATATGCCATACTTGTTTCCTAGCACCCTTTACAGGTTTAAACTCTCATTGTTTCTTTAGGAGCATTTATTATATATAACCTGTTTTGCTCTTAAAGTGTGCCATCGAGTTGGTGTGGACATCTGGTGACCACAGAGCCCTGGGGTTGTCTTTGGTAGAATACAGGAGAGGTTTACCATTGCCATCTCCTGCCCAGTATGAGATGATGCCGTTCAGCATCTTTCTATATCGCTGCTGCCTGATATAGGTGTTTCCCATAGTCTGGGAAACATACTAGTGGGGATTCGAACAGTCAACCTCTGTCATGGTAGTCAAGCCATTTCCCCACTGCACCATTAGGTGGCTGTTTTGCTCATAAAACCTTCATTTTTATCATCTTAATGACTTATGAAAACGGAATTGCCTGTATTGAGACAAGCCTCTCTACCTTTTCACATGTTCCTTTATTTCTTGATCTGGTATATTTCCAGACATATACCAGTTTTTTTTCACATGCTTATAGAAGATGGAGGAATCTGAAGCAAGCAAGAAGTTTGAGAGAGTAAAGGCCAGACAGATTTCCTTATATGAATATATCTGAACACCTTTTCTTAAATATTGTATGCATAATTTTAAAAAATCATAATGCAATTCATTTTCAAATTTTCAAAATTTTTGTAAACCCCCCCCCCCATTTTCCCAGGTTTTTTTCTGGGCCTTCACATCACTAATCCTGACTAAGGCTGCATACATGGGGTGTGCCTATGCAGCAGAAGGCATCTAGTAATTCATTTATTTTGTTTTATTTGGGGGCTTTTTTATCAAGACAGTTACACAATTTCTTGATCTCTGCATAATCCTGGGGCTGGGCTGAGGTAATAGGAGTTGTTCAGATATCTAAGCAATTGTTCAGATATTAGTTCAGATATCTAAGCAAGACATTAGTTCAGATATCTAAGCAATATCCAGATATCTAAGCAATTGGAAAAAATATTTAAAATCATCTCAAGAGTGGTATTTTAATGTTATATTATTTAAATACTGACTTTCAATTAATACATGTCCAGGCCTACAACAAATTTAAAAAACCCAATCAATAAATTATTATCAATTTATTAATTGATTGATTGATTAAGTGCCGTCAAGTTGGTGATGACTCTGAGCGAACACATAGATAGATTCCCTCCAGGATGATCTGTCTTCAACTTGGCCGTTAAGGTCTCTCAGTGGTGCATTCATTATAGTCGTAATCAAGTCAATCCACCTTGCTGCTGGTCGTCCTATTCTCTTTCCTTCAACTTTCCCCAGCATTATGGACTTCTCAACGGAGCTGGATCTTAACATAGTGTCCAGACTATGATAGTTTGAGCCTGGTCATTTGTGCCTCAAGTGAAAATTCTAGATTGATATGTTCTATGATCCATTTGTTTGTTTTCCTGGCTGTCCATGGTACCATCAAAAGTCTTCTCCAGCACCAAAGTTCAAAAGCGTTAATGCTTTTTCTATCTTGCTTCTTCAAAGCCCAACTTTTGTATCCATAGAGTGTCACAGTTAAAACCATTGTCTGAACTATCCTAATCTTTGTAGGTATAGAAACGTCACGGCACCTAAATATCCTTTCCAAAGCCTTCATTGCAACCCTACCAAGTGCTAGTCTGCAGCGTATTTCTTGACTGCTGGATCCTTTACTGTTGATGGTTGATCCTAAAAGGCAGACGCTATCCACAACTTCAGTGTCTTCATTGTAAATTCTGAGGCTGTTTGCTATACCCGTTGTCATTAGTTTAGTCTTTGCATTTAGTTGTAGTCCCATTTTTTAACTTTGTTCCTTGACTTTCATTACTAGAGCTTGTAGATCATCTGAATTCTCAGCCAACAGAGTGATGTCATCAGCATAGTGCAGGTTATCGATATTTCTTCCTCCAACTTTAAAACCATGCTCATCTTCTTCTAATCCAACTTCTCTCTGTATATGTTCAGCATATAAATTGAATAAAGAAGGGGAAAGTATATAGCCTTGTCTTACTCCTCTGCTGATCTGGAACCAGTCTGTTTAACCATGTTCCATCTGGACCGTGGCTTCCTGTTCTGTGTATAGGTTTCTCTGAGAACAATGAGATGTTCTGGGGTGCCCAGTTTCCTAAGGATATTCCACAACTTGCCATGGTTGACGTAATCAAAGGCTTTTCTGTAGTCAAGAAAGCACATATTGACTTCTTTCTGGTATTCTTTGACTTTTTCAATTATTCAGCATTCATCAGCAATGATGTCTCTTGTTCCTTGGCCTTTTCTGAAACCAGGTAGAACATCTGGCATTTCCCTTTCCATGAAGGGCTCTAATCTGCGTTGGATGATCCTGAGCATTTTTTTGCTAGCATGTGACATTACAGATATTGCGCGATGCCTTGTGCAGTCTGTTAAGTCTCCTTTCTTTGGTATGAGTGTGTGGACTGACCACTTCCAATCTGTTGGCCACTGTGTCATTAATAAACAATGAATAAAAATTTCTGCCATATTAACCTCATTTTGAGATCCAAAGAGGCATATTTCACTGCCTTCAAAGCAACCTGCCATTGATTTAATAAGATAGGGTATTCAAGGTCATTGTTCCAAAGATCTTGGATATAATCAATATCAATCTTGTCAATGTATTTAAGCTTCTGATAGAGCAAGGTTACAGGCTTAGGTGCATGCAATCCAGGTTCCAGGTCTAATAATAGAAATGGAGTTGCAGAAGCTGCAATCTCATCAGGACCAAAAAGCTGTGATAGTAAATGCTGTAGCAGCATATACTGCCAGCTAGCATTTAAAGATTAAATCAAACTCAGCTCTCAAAGATTTAAAAACAGCTTCAGAAGAGATCAATTGATCTAGTGTAATGACGTTGTGGGAGGCCCAGTTGGCCCAATCAAAGATTTACTAGCAATCATTAAACAGATATTCTTCCACAACGTAAGCTTTTCATGCTGGAAAGGATCGAAACCATGTCTAGAATAGGGATGTGCATGAAGCACAATTCGCAGCATATCTCCGACATCTTTAAAACAGAGGATAGCAAGTACATACCCGCTCCTCTACTGCTCGCCACCACTTACTATATCAGCGGTACACCCCCCCCCCCCACCAGCTATCATCACGCACCAGTGGCACTCTCCCCAGCTGTCCTCATGCAATGCCAGCATGCACATAGTCTCTGCGCATGTGTGGCTGCCATTTGCATGGTCAGCAACAATGAAGGAGCTTTAAGAAAGATACACCACCCCATGCAGCTTCCTGCCAGGATGGCGCTCAGCCCAAGTACCCCCGTATGGCGCCAGCATGCACATGGTATCCCCGCATGCATGGGGGCCATACGCATGGTCAGCATTTTATTGCTGCTTGCGTGGACAATGCAAAGACATGGACTTAGTGAGCTGTATAGATGTGTACAAGTGAAAAGATACAGGATATATTAGCTCAAGGTCTTCTCTGTTCAGAATGGTGTACTTCTAACTAAGCCTGCCCAGGACTGTAGCATTCCTATTCTCCCACCACCACCTCATACTCTCTTTATCAGTCAACTCTCTGTCAGATAGAGAGTGATCCTCCAAGGCTGCCCATCCTCATCCATGCCCATCCATGGGCCAGGCCACTTTATACCTAATTTATAAAAACATATCGAGGTGATCTCAGCAAATGTTGGCCTATTCACAAAACCCTACTGAACCCAGTTTGTTGCTTGCCAACTTCTAGGTCTTAGGCAGTGGAAAGTCTTTGTTCCTACAGTGGGAACTTCACTATTGTCAAGCCAGTGATCTTCACTATTTTTCAAGTAGGGACCATTTTGGCAAAAATTTCCAATGTTAGAGCCATTTTCCACTTCCATGCAGTGCTGTACTTTCTCCAGCACTGGGGAGTGAGTGCTTTAAGAGAAACATAGACCTGTTAAACTCCAGTGCCATCCTGGAAGATGCATACAAAGTGCTGAGAAGTATAGTCTTTCCTAGAGCTTTCCCCATAGAGTTCTATGGGGAAGGTGCTAGAAAGGGCTTCACTTCCCAGTGTTCTGTGTGCACCTTCCCAGATAGTGTTGTATATATTGTAGTATATCACAATGATGACTGTACTATAATGTAGAATATGTTGCAGCTTTTAAAGAAATGCATTATATTTATATAATTATTCTTTCATTATAGTTATATATTTCAATACTGTGAAGCTATTCCCATGATCAGTAGAAAGCAGGTTAAGGGAGCCAAGCCCACTTTCTGCTGATCGTGGGAACCACTGGGCTCGCCGGCGAGCCTGGTGGTTCCAAGGCAGCTAGCCTGTCTAATTCCCCCTCCCCTTAAATGAGGTTAACGGAGCAAGAACTCCGTTAAGCTCATTTTTTTGCTTGTGTGCCGCAGAGGTGCATGGTGACACACAAGTAGACCCCCATCAGGAGGTTGCAGCCCACCTCCTGGCCTCAGGGGTCTCTCCAGAATGCCCCGTGTGCTTGTGTGGGGCATTGTGGAACTTCTGGGGACTGTGCAGCCCCCAATCTCTGCAGCACCCACCAGCTCCGTGATGGAGCCAGTGGCCATGTGGGCAGCCGATCCGGCCACCCAGGCTGCAGGCATTATCATCTGCGGGCAGAGCGGGCTAAGCCTGCTCTCCTCGCAGACCCACCAGATTGTGAGAAGAGCTTCACTGTCTCTTTAGAATGAGCACTAACTGATAAAATGGGGAGGGTATTGCATTGCCAACAATGAAACATAAATATCCTAATTTCCTGCTAGTCTGCTTAGTTTAGTAAGCAAGTTATAGTTCATCTAGTGCTCTTCTTGAGAATGAGGTTCCTGCTGGTAGTAGACCACGACTGGAACGTGCTTCTAAACGTTCATTTAAAGGGGGGGGGATTTTCAACCAAGATCACGCCCACCAACAAGAAGGAAAACATAGTGATAAATATCAGCAGTCGAGCGCTTTCTCCAATGGAATATAAAGTTCTAAATTTAGGACTGTCCTTTGTTCCATTGTCTTTTCATGATGAATTTAAATTAGAGGTGCATTTATTCAAACTGGAGAGACTCATAAAATTACGGATTATGTTTGGGGATACCCAGGAATCTGATCAGGAAAGATTTAGACCTAAATCCCATTTTGTTCCATATCTTGAATATCCCGCTGTTACTATTTTCATGAATGAAGTTAAAAAAGATATACATAAATTGGAAAAACAATATAAACTTATGAAATTCAAACATGGAAATTTAACAAGGGAAGAATGGGAAGCTGTTCAGGATCTGTCTAATGATGGTAGTACAGTTATAAAATCTGCGGACAAAGGTGGGGCTTTGGTTATTCAGGATCGGGAAAAGTATGATCTAGAAATTAATACTCAGCTGGCTGATCGGACTACATATGTCCCCAATGATCATGATCCCACTTTGAAAGTTCAGAAACTCATTAACATTGTGGTCCATGAAACTTTAATGATGGGTGTAATTTCTGACAGGTTAGCTGATTTTTTGGTCAACAAATACCCTAGGGTTCCGATTTTTTATACCCTCCCCAAGATACATAAGAACTTATTTCATCCACCGGGCCGACCCATAGTATCTGGCTCCAATTCTGTTTTTGAACCAATACCATCGTACATAGAACAATTTTTGAAATCTTCGGTTCTTCAAGTACAAACGTACATTAAGGACACTCGGGACTTTATAATTAAGGCAGAAGGGATGTTAGTTCCTAAGAATTCTGTGTTGGTTACCCTGGATGTGAATTTATTATATACCAATATACCTCTAGAGGAGGCACATTTGGTCATTCAAGAGGCTTTTGACAACAGACCAGATTGGGATCCCCCTTCTTATTTTTAATTGGAACTTGTGGATATTATTTTTGAGCATAGTTATTTTCGTTTTAAAACCCAATTTTATTTTCAAATAAAGGGCATAGCCACGGGGAATAAAATTGCCCCCAATCTAGCCAATCTGTTCATGTCAAATTTGGAGGATAACATTATATTAAATCCACTTTGAAACCCTTTTTTTGAAGAAATTTTCTTTTTTTAAAGGTATTTGGATGATATATTTTTAATTTTTAGAAATGTGTACAAATTTCAGAGATTTGATGAGTGGTTGAATACTATACATCCCACCATCAAATTCACCAGTCAAGTACATCATAGGACTATTCCTTTTCTTGACACTAGGGTGAATATCAGTGAGTCTAATAGAATACATTTTACGTTGTATACCAAACCCACTGATAGAAATGTTTTTTTTTACACTATTCTTCTTTTCATCCTTTTCAATTTAAAAATTCCTTACCGTACAGTCAATTTTTGCAGCTTAAAAGAAACTTTTCATATTCCAGGGATTTTGAGTCAGCAACTGATAAATTGAGTTCTCATTTAATGGAAAGGGGTTATCCCACTCAAGTTATACAAAAAGCCAGACGTAGGACACAGACTAGAGATAGATTATCTCTACTTAGGACAGCTTCACAAATCAATAGGAAGTAATCTCGGATTACATGGTCGATGCAATATTCTTCTCTAAGTTATAGAATTAAAAAGATCATCAGACGACATTGGAGATTAGTATCAGATTTACCAGGTTGCACTAACTTCCCGTTAGTAGCCTTTCGAAAAAGTCCCAATTTCAAAGATTTTCTTGTTAGAGCGGATAGCCTACCTCGGAGGGAGGTCGTGGAACCAAAAGGTTTTTTCAAATGTGGTCATTGTGTGGCATGCCCTATGGCATTGCAAACCACAGAATATAGGGACAATAATACTGGCAAAAAATATAGATTGGACTTCTTTGCTAACTGTTCCACCAAGAACATCATACAATGCCCATGTTCCGTGAGATATGTAGGCATGTCAACTAGAACAGTTCGATCTCGCATTTTGGAACATCGCTCTCGCATTAGGAACCAAAATTTGGAATGCCCTATGGTTGATCATTTCATGCAGGTAGGGCACTCCTTTAATAATTTTGAATTTTTTTGTCATCTATAGGTACAAACAAAAATAATTTTCTTATGCAAATATCAAAACTGCCCTCCTACAGAGGGAGGCATTTTTTATACATCAGCTCCAGACTTTAGAGCCTTTTGGTTTAAATCAGGTCACTGACCTTTCCAGTTATCTATAGGCACAATGCGCTGTTTTTTTATCCTGGCCCTATTTAGAGATTTGGATGTGGAATGGGGGTTTAGTGGGGTGAGATTTAACATTTTTCACAAGATTGATGGACATCCCCTTTAAAAGAGTAAAGTCTCTCCTGTTGGAGAATGGGACTATCATATATATTTTTGATAAGCTTTTATATGAGCTACGTTTTGGTTCTATATTATCCTCTCTAATAAAGCGCTTGGTGTCTGTCCGTGGACAGACACCAAGCGTGCGTTCATGCCTGCCTGTTCTGGGCATGCGCACAGCGCATGCCCAGAACAGAGCAAGGGAGGCACGACCGCCAGCACCCGGCGGCCATGTTGGGTGGCCAGAAGCGGCCGCCCAACGAAGCCGGAGAAGCGACGGAGGGGAAAACTGGATGAGGCGGCGGCAGAGCCGCCGCCTCGGCCATGAGCTGCGGCCGAGACGAGGCCGAGGCACCCAGAAGCAGCCAAACCAAATAAGCCGGGGGCAATGGCGGTGGGGGAAACAGAGAAAACAAAGACCGAGGAGGGGGACGGGGAAACCGGGCGAGGTGGCGGCAAAGCCGCCACTGAGGCCTGGCCACGCCGCAGCTCCTACACACCCTGCTGCCCAAAATCACCTTCCCCACTCACCCCCCGCCCTCCCAGCTGCCCAAAAACACCTTCCCCGCTCCCCCCCAAGGATTCAGGGCCGAAATCGCCCATGAGAAGGTTGCCGCCCCCAACTACCGCCCTCCCGCCCACCCAGCTGCCCAAACCCACCTTGCCCACTCCAGCCCGCATCAGTCGGGCGGAAAAAAAACCACATAATCCAAAAAGAAGAAGTGAGGAGCTCACAAAAAGAGCTCCTCCCTGTGCTAAGCCAATGCCCAAACTGCCGCTATGGACACCTATTGCGTCCTTCGCGTCCATAGCAACAGAATGGGCAGCAGCATAGCACAGGGAGGAACTCTTTTCACGAGCTCCACACTTCTTCTTTGCCGATTATGTTTTCTTTCCACCCGAATGATTCCGGGAATGTGAGGCGGGGGCGGGAGCGGCCCGGACCGGACCAGACCAGCAGCGTGGCCATGGAGGCGGTGGCGAGGGGAAGACTGGGCCCGGGCCGACTTTCGTCCAGTGAGTAAAGTTGCCGGGTGGGTGGTGGGTGGAGCGCAAGAGTCTTCTGGGGAGGGGGGAGGGCAAGAGGGAGTGGGGGTGGGCCCGGAGCACTTACTAGCGCCCGTTATTTAACGGGCCTGAAAACACTAGTATTTGTATAATTGGGAATTTAAATGGGACAAAAGGTCCACGGCTTCTTTGGAAGCTTAGCATTGCTGTTTCTTCACACATGTACATAAATATAATTGGTCATTTAGATGAGATTGGATAATGAAGCACATCCCTTTTGATCAAAGGGGAGTGAAAACATCTGGCAGACACTGTAGGATATATTAAGCATTATCCGTACCATTTGAAGCCAGTACAATTTGGTATCCAGTAGGATTTCTAATTTAGAAACCACTGGTAGGTGCAGTGTCACTTTGGAAGAAATAAATGTGAGTAATTACTAAAAAATTTCTAACCCTTTGAGTTAACATAATTTGTTGAAGGTATTTTAAAATGATACATGTGTTATTGTGTATTCCGCTCACTTCTCTTGATGAAGTCCTGTTCAAGCAGGAGGAAACAGGTAAAAATTACCTAGGATACCTGTTGGGTATTTTTTGGACAAGGAGCATCTATCAGAAGGAGCAACATTTGTACAAGGAGCTACTACTAGAATAAGAACTTGCAAGGAAAAAGATCTGGAAGAATTTTGAGTAACATTTGGAGTAACAACTTGAACACAGAACCAGCAAGAGAAAAGATCTGGAAGGACTATATATCTACATGTATAAGGACCATGGGTCTAATTGACCTTCAGCCACACTTTTTTGGGGTCTAGAACACAGGCAATTTCTTTAGTAATTTGTGTGTTTCATAATATATGTTTAATTTATCCTCGTTTCATGTAAGTTGTGTGTGTGAATAGACTCTTATACACGGTATATATACTACCCAGTATATGTTTTTGTTCTCTGGTCCGTGTATCCTCTATTCTTTCATTCTTTAGAATGAGCACTAACTGTTAAAATGGGGAGGGTATTGCATTGCCAACAATGAAACATAAATATCCTAATTTCCTGCTAGTCTACTTAGTTTAGTAAGCAAGTTATAGGCTATACATTTTTTGTTGGAAGTTGTGAAAGTGGATGGATGGTGAGGATGTTATAGTTGAAGAACAAGCGGGTTTTAGAGTAAGTCTAAAAGACTTGATCTATATACTATAGATCAATTTTACTGTATTTTACTGGTCTATGACCAAAATAAATAAATTACAAATTACAAAAAAATTACTATAGATCAATGCATGATCCTCCAGCATCTGGCAGAGAAGTATAGCTCAAGGTCACAGGGAGCTTGTTTGCTGTCTTCATCAATTTTAAATTGGTGTTTGATTCTATATTTAGGGATAGATTGTGGGTGAAATTGGAAGCTTCTTCAATAGATCTCTGGTTGCTTGAACTCATTTGTATTGTGAACTCATAATAACAACTATTTGAAAGCGAGATTCGATCTATCATGTCCAGTTTTGGTACAGAAACAGGGCTGCATATTGGTTCCTTTGTTATGTGATTATTATATCAACTTATTGTTTTAATCCCTATTAAAATCTAACTTGCATCCACCAAAATTGGCCACATGTTCAATTCCCATGCTGCTATATGCAGATGATGCAGTTATGTTAGCATTTACTGAAATTGGTCTTTGAAGAGCTCTCCAAATGCTTGCTACATACTGTATTGAAGAAAGACTCTAGACAAATTATCAAAAGGCCAAAATTATGATATTTGCCAAAAGATACATCAAACATAAGTGGCAGATTAACAGCTACGAGGTCAAGCAAGTTAAATTGTATAGGTGCTTAGGTGTAGTTTTTCAGTATAATGAATCATGGAGGGCTCAAGTAACATATGTTATGCAAGGGGCTCAAAGAAATAGATCAGTTTTCCTTAGATTTTTATTTATGAAGGGTGGTTTATATAACCTCAGCAATCCAAGTTTTCCAAGGGAAGGTCATAGCACAATTAACATATGGTGCACAATTGGGTAAATATAAAGACCTCCGCTCCCTGGAAGCAATTCAATCTAGGTACCCTGAAAAATCAGTTATGTAACTTGAGAGTACTTCTGGTCCCCAACTTCTCCCTGATATCTCAGGTTGAGGCACTGGCCAGGAGTGCTTTTTATCATCTTTGGCTGATACACCAGCTACGTCCATTTCTTGAGACAAACAACCTTAAAACAGTGGTGCATATGATGGTAACCTCCAGGCTTGACGACTGCAATGTATTCTGTGTTGAGCTGCCTTTGTACATAGTCCAGAAACTGCAACTGGTGCAGAATGCAGCAGCCAAGTTGGTCTCCGGGGCCACCCATAGAGACCACATTACTTCTATTTTAAAAGAACTACACTGATTGCCAATTACTTTCCAGGCAAAATACGAAGTGCTGGTTATTGCCTATAAATCCCTGAATGGCTTGGGCCCATGGTATTTAAGAAAGCACCTTGTTCTTCATGAACCTATTAAGATCAATGGGGAAGTCAGGTTGCGATTGCTACCAGCCTGCTTGGTGGCAACCTGTCAGCAACCCACTCTGATGCCCCTCCCAAGTCCAGGGAGGTGATATGTTTGATAATTTTTACATCAATTGTGTCACCACATTCATGGAATTTAACAAGTTATTACTTTCATTTGCTGCCACTGTATGATTGCCTATTACCCTGCTCACAATAAATAACCTCTCTCTTTTTTGCATTTTAAATTTTTATTGGATTATACAATAGCTTTTACATTCAAATTACATTCATTTATCTAATTCTACACATAAGTAAATATTCACTTCCCGCTTTCCTGTCTGCGCAGTTCACAATAACAGTACATATAAACCATTGCTATAATAATTCAAAACATACATACTCCACAATACTACTCGATTTTACCCAACCCAACCTGCTGTTACTACTGTATTTAAAACCCTACTGAAAAGTCCATATTAGAAAAATAATTTTTTAAGTAAAGCAAAAATGGTTCCCAATCTTCTTTAAAACAGTCCATAATTTTTGTCTCTTATAAGTCCTGTAAGCTTTGCCATCTCAGCATATTCCAAAATTTTTATCAACCAGTCTTCTTTTGAGGGCAATTTGGTGTCTTTCCCCCCCCCCCCCCATATACTATCCTGGCCGCACTGGTTGCATACATTAAAAATGTTGAATTTCTTCTGGAGAACTCTCTTTCAGTTATTCCCAGCAGGAAGGATTCTGGCCTCTTAAGAAATGTCACTTTAAAGATTTTCTTCAACTCATTGTATATCATATCGCAAGAGGACTATGACTTCCTGCATGACCACCACATATGGAAAAAAGTTCCTTCACATTGTCCACATTTCCAACATTTGTTGAAATATTTTTATACATTAATGCTACTTTCCCCCCCGGTGTCAGATACCACCTATACATCATCTTATAATAATTTTCTTTTAAAGTATAAGATGCAGTAAACTTCAAATCAATTTTCCATAATTTTCCCCAAGCAGCCATATCTATATTATGACCCACATCTTGAGCCCATTTTATCATAGTCATTTTAACCACTTCATCTCTTCTCTCCTCCAAAAGCAACAACTTATACATCTTAGAGACTAATCTTTCATCATTTCCACACAGCTCCTTCTCAAATCTTGACATTTGATCCACAAACCCAACCTTAAGATCCTTTTTATAAATTTCATTTAGTTGATGATACTGAAACCAATTGCTAGCCAAATTTTGTACTTCATTTAAATTTTTTAATTTACAGTGAAACATTCATCTTCACAACTGAAATTCTTCCCATTAAAGATAAGTTCATTCTAGTCTATCTTTGGAAATCAATTCTTACTGTATTCCATATTTTAATAAAATTATTTGGAAACAACAAAGAGTTTTTATCTGTCAACCAGATGCCCAAATATTTGATTTTCTTCTCCACTTTCAATTCACGTATCTCATAAAATTTATCATTTGATTTCTGGTCCATATTTTTTTTGTCAACACCTTCATTTTACTCTTATTAATATAAAACCCAGCCAATTGGCCAAATTATTCTGTTTTTTCCAAGAGCCTTCCAACCTTTCCTAATGGATTTTCCAGAAAAAACACCACATCATCTGCAAAGGCTCTGAGTTTATACTCCTGTTTCCCTACTTTCGGGCCTTGTATTTGGTCATCTTCTCTAATGTTTCTACAAAGCACTTCCAGGAACTAATATAAAAAGTAATGGGGAAAGCGGACAAACTTGTCTAGTTTCTTTTTGTATTTTACAGTTATTTGATACTTCCCCGTTTATAATAATTTTGGCATATTGCTCCGAATATATTGTCTTAATGGCCCTAATAAAATTAATACCAACTCTCATTGCATCCAATAACTTGCACATAAACTGCCAGGAGACATTGTCAAATGCTTTTTCTGCATCCAAAAATCATAGCTATCTGTTTGTCACTATGTTTTTCATAGTACTCCAATACATTCAAGTCTGTTCCCAGATTGTTTCTTAGTTGCCTTTTTGGCAACAAACCAACAAACCCCTGCTTGATCTTCATGAAAAAAAGCTCTTAATACAAGCTTCATTCTTCTTGCCAAAATGGCTGCAAAAAGTTTATAATTATTATTTAACAGTGAAATTGGCCTGTAAAACTTAACTTGCGTTAGATCTTGATCAGGTTTTGGAATTAATGCAATGTTGGCATATTTCCAAGACATATTCCAAGGCATATTCCCTTTTTACAGAATATCATTCATCGCCAATTGCAAAGACTGTAATAGTTGATCTTTAATAAAGGTTTTGTAATACAAAGCTGACAGACCATTCGGCTCAGGTGCTTTATTAACTTTTCTTTGATTTATTGCTTCCGTTAATGCCATTATTGATATTGGTGCATTCATAATTCCTATATGATCCTTAGTAAGTTGTGGAATATTTTGCGTCTTCAAGAATTTATCAATTTTTATATCCTCTACTTTGTTTTCTTTATATAATTCAGAGTATTATCTGAAAAAATCCCTTTTTATTTCCCTTTCATCATAAGAAAGTCCATTTTTTGTAGATATCTTGGATATGTACTTATTCTTTCTCTCACTTCTAATTTTCCAAGTCAATAACTTGCCTGGTTTGTTTGCAAATTCAAATGACTTCACATACTTTAAATTCTGTTCAATTTCATTTAATACCCACATAGACGGTTGTTGTTGAAGCATTTTAATAACTTGAATAGTCTCTTGCTTATCCTTAATAAATAAGAATTCTATTTCTTTTTTTGAAATCTCCATCAATAGTCCCTCTTTTTTCAATCCCCTTTGTTTTCTAAGGTGTGCATTCTATTGTATAAAAAAACCTCTGATAACCTGCATAGTTTGGGGTGCTTTTCCTGCATCCCAAACTATCTTATTATCCATTCCTTGATTTCAATTCAATTCAAAATAATCCTTTAACTTCCTTTTGGCTTTCTCCACAATTTCTGCTTTTTTCAACAAATATTCATTCAATTTCCAACGAAAGGATACTGTTCCTATCTTCTTCCATGTAAAGGAAACTGCATTATGATCTGAAAAAGTTCTGGGCAAAATATCCATTCTTTTCATACACAGTGTGGTAAATTTAGATGTCCAGACCATATCTATTCTTGAATGGGATTTATATCTTTCAGAAAAATAGGTATACTCTTTTGCATTTGAGTTTTTGATTCTCCACAAATCATACAAGTCCATATGTTCTGCTAAATCAAAAAAGGCTTTTGGTAACCTGCCTTCTAAATTCCTTTCCACCATATCAGATTTTCTATCCAAAGTTGTAGAGGCGACCCCATTAAAATCTCCCAGTAAAACTAAATTAGCATTTGATAATTCAGCCATTTTCTGTTCTAAATATTTATAGAATTCTACTCCCCCCCACACTGGGTGCATAAATTCCAATTATCACCATTTTAACTCTGCAAACTGTAATTTCCATAGCTAGCACCCTACCTTCTTCATCTTTAAAAATCAACTTGGGTTCAAATTGCTGCTTCACATAAAATACCACCCCTCTTTTTTTTTTTTTTAATCAGAGGGAACAAATTCTTACCCCAAGGCCCTATTAACCAAATATTTTCTGTCTTGTTTCCTAGTATGTGTCTCCTGTAAACATATTATGTCCAATCTTTGTTTTCTAAGAAAATGGGGGGAAATTGTCCTTTTAATTCTATTGTTCAATCCATTGACATTCCATGACACAATTTTGCAATCCATCTTGACTAATTAGAGTTCTGTGCTGAAGGCACTGAATGTTCCGGGGTTACACCTTTTTTGTATTTACGCCAAAATTATTGCACTTTGAGGAGCTCTGTAATTCTATTTCTCTTCCCTTTGTAAAAAAAGGAGACCCCTTCAGGCACTTCCCATCTAAAGCATATTTCATTTGTGTTTAAGGCATTTGTTAAAAATTTGTAATCCTTACATTTCCTTAAGATCCTGGATGGTATTTCTTTCAAAAAATTTATCTGTTGGCCTTCAATGCTAAGGGCTTTAGCAAAATGTGCTTGCAATATCTGCTCTGTATTCGATTTGGGGTTGAACCATATTAAACCATACGGTTTCTCGCTACTTTTTTTGCTGTAGCATATGCAGAGTTTACTCGAAAAACTGAATCTATCTGCTTCTCCATCTCTTCACTTTGAATTCCCAAAAGTATTGCTAGTTCCTCCATAAGAACCTTCTTTATATCTTGACCAGTTTTTTTCTGGGATCCCTCTGAACCTCAAAAAATGCTCTTTTTGTCTCAGTTCCAACAAAGCGATCTGATCTAATAATTTCTCCCTGTCGTCTCTTAATGATCCCAGATCTTGCTCCAAACTTTCCACCCTTCTTTTAAATTCTTTATTGTCATCAGCTAATTTTTTTCACTGTCTCTTCAATGTTAGATATTCTTTTATTCAATATTTGTATATCTTGGCCGACTTGTTGCAAAGTACCAGAATTTGCTTCGAATAACTGTTTCATAGCAACTAGTGTCTCATTCAAATCTGAAGGCATTTTCCCTTCACCTGGGCCTGGATTTGGAACAGAAAGTCTTCTGGCCATTTGTGTTTGGGATTGGTTCTGCTGCCACTTATCTTTAGCCTTCTGCATTGTTTCCAACTCTTCTTCTCATGCAGTAATGTATAAATGTTCAAACCCAACAACACAGCTCTTAGAACAACTTCCAGTCTCCTTGCTGTCCAAAAGTTAACAGGCCTCCAGTTATAAATAACCTCTTGGTCACATAACCTCGTGAGCACATGTTTGCGTATATGTTCAGTGCATCAAAAAAGTAACAAAGCTTAAGGTGTAAAAACAATTAAGAACAAGTTTCTTATTTACAAAAGATGGAAACAATTTCTGCAAGGCAGGGCACATAAACTTCACTAAAATGTTGCCAAATAAGTCAGCTGCTAGACTCAACACAGTGTATCTTGACCTTCTTTCTAAATATATCTCTTAGGTATGAGCTAGTTTTTTGTTCCCCAGTCCTACTCAGTACCTCCCAACTAACTCTCCAACTCCTAACTAACTCTCCAACTGTCACCAACTGACTCTTAGTCAAACCTTCCCCCTAACATTCCATGTGTGGTTGCTATGGAAACTCTTGGCCCCCCCCTCTCTCCAGCACTTTGCATGTACATTTCTCCATACAACCCAAAACTGAGCCTTCTCTAGAGTTGCCCGGAGACTCTGGAACACACTCCCAAATGAAGTCAGAATCTCCCCATCTCTGGTTGTTTTTAAACTACTTTTGAAGACACACCTTTTTCATTAGGCTTTTAGTTTATTTTTTAGGGTTTTAAAGTTTTATTTATGGTAATAGTAATCTTTTTAATATGATTTTTAGGTTTTAGCTACTGTTTGTTTAAGTTGTAAATGGCCCTGAGATTGTATATGGGGTGGTATAAACAAACAAACAAACAAACAAACAAACAAACAAACCTCTAATGCAACTCTCAGAAGGGAAGCAGAGCTAGTCCCAATTGAGTCCTGTATATGGATACTCATAATTACATATTGGTTGAAATTAAAATTTTATCTATCTATCATATTTATACACCATCTGATATGTTCACCTCTAGGCAGTGTACACAATTTAAAACGTAACAAATATAAAACAGAGTAAAAACAAAACAATTTAATGGAATAAAATGTCATAATCTCATAGGATAAAAACAATTATAGTTTTACATTAATTTCAGTTAAAAGCCTGAGAAAATAGGTGTGTCTTGAGGAACACCTCAAAGAGGTGTGTTTTGAGGAACACCTTGAGGAAAAGCAAAGAGAAAGAGAGACTCTTAATTTGACTGGAAGCATATACCAAAGCCCTGGTGTAGTCCCAAAGAAGGCCCAGTCCCTAGTTGCCACCAAACAGGCCGCTGGCAAACTGGACCTCTCCATATGATCTTAATAGGCAACAGGGTTCATATTAGAGAAGGTGCTCTCTTAAGATCTGGGCCAAAGCCACTGAGGGCTTTATAGGTAACAAGTGAATTTGGGCCTGTTGAATAACGGGCGCTAGTAATGGCGCTCCTGGCCCCCCACCGCCATTCCCCCTCCCTCCGCCGTACGCCCCCCCCACCTTTAAGGGCCAAATCGGCCCAGGCACTTGCCCCCGCCAGGCCGGGGAGACGGAGGCCGGGACCGGGGGCGGAGCGGAACCCATGTAACTTTTTAAAAAAAAAATTGCTCCCGCAGCCGACGCCGCCGACCGCCCACCCTCCCTCCCAGCTGCCGAGTCCCCCTTACCCTGGCCGACTGCTGTCGGCCGAAGACTGCCCTCAATTTAAGAGGCAGAGAGGAGCTCACAAGCAGAGCTCCTCTCTGTGCAAAGCCTCTTGCCGAACTGCCGCTTTGGGCGCTTGCGTCCCTTGCGCCCAAAGCGGCAGTTCGGCAAGAGGCTTTGCACAGAGAGGAGCTCTGCTTGTGAGCTCCTCTCTGCCTCTTAAATTGAGGGCAGTCTTCGGCCGACAGCAGTCGGCCAGGGTAAGGGGGACTCGGCAGCTGGGAAGGAGGGTGGGCGGTCGGCGGCGTCGGCTGCGGGAGCAATTTTTTTTTTAAAGTTACATGGGCTCCGCTCCGCCCCCGGCCTCCATCTATTTTGGCCGAGGCTGCGGCTCTGCCGCTGCCTCGGTCACTTTCCCCCGCCTCCTCTCCGGCTTCTTCGGGGCGGCTGCTTCTGGCCGTCCAAGATGGTTGCCGGTGCCGGCGAGCGTGTCTCCCTTGCCCTGTTCTGCGCCTGCGCTTCGCGCAGGCGCAGAACAGGGCAGGGAGGCACGGACACACGCTTGGTGTCAGTCCACGGACGGACACCAAGCGTTTTATTAGAGAGGATAATCAGCACTTTGTATTTCACTCAGAAACATATTGTCAGCCAATGCAGTTCTTTTAAAATCTGTATTACAGGTTGAGTATCCCTTATCCGGACTGCTTGGGACCAGAAGTGTTCCGGATTTCGGATTTTTCTGGATTTTTGAATATTTTCATAATGAGATATCTTGTGCATGGGAGTGGAAGGGGGGGGGGCGCCTTTTCCTTTTCCCTCTATCGCCACAGCAAGGACATGGAAAAAAAACTGAAAAGCTTCACAATAAAAACAGAGCCTCAATTAGAGAGAATTACAGACAAATTACAGCATGTTTAAAAGCAGCAAAATTGGGAATCTGCGAGCAAGTGAGAGGGGCTCTCCTTCTCTCCTCTTCTGCTTTTTTAATGTTTTAAATCATCTTCAGCGATCTCAGCAATTTTAGCTGGGGCAACGGGTTCAGCGTCTCCCCAAGGGAATGTGTAGCATCCAGCTAGCGGCATCTCCTCGTGGTGGAAGCTGAGAGGGGGGAGGGACCCGGGTGGGAGGAGGAGGGGGGGTGGGCTAGCAATTGCAAAGGTGGTTTGCTTTTGCTCGCCCACGTGTTCTGCTTGTGGACTGGGCACATACAAGGAGAGGAAGGCAGGTAGCTGAGCCTTCAGCCAGCTCGGTTTGCAAACTGAAGTGTTTTCCTTTTGCTAGTGAGTTGTGCGTGTGCAAGAGCAATTATTACAACAGACATCAAGGCTCTTTAAAAAAAAACAAAAAACGTTTGTAGCTGGCTGCCTGATGGCTTCTGGCATAAACAAGGTCCATCAGGCTGGGACTTGCAATGGGTCTTCTAAAGCTACTAGTCATTGTAGTTCATCGGAGGAAAGCAATCAGGAAATGCATATGAAAATGTGTAAGATCACCCAGCTCACCAAGGTAATAAATAAGTTTTGTTTTTTGTTTTGCTGCTGGTTTCTGGATTTCAGAGCATTCCGGATTTTGGATGTCCGGATAAGGAATACTCAACCTGTATATGGTCCTTTCAGGTTGTCACGGAGACAAGTTCGGCTGCCACATTCTGTACCAATTATCGTTTCAAGACTACATACAAAGGCAGCCCCACATAAAGTGCATTACAGTAGTCAAGCCTGGAGGCTACCAGCATATGCACCACTGTTTTAAGATCATTTACCTCCAGAAATGGGCACAGCTGACATATCAGCCGAAGCTGATAAAAAACGCTCCTGGCCACTGCCTCAGCCTTATAAACCAGAGAGAATTTTGTATCCAGGAGCACTCCCAAGCTACATACCTGATCTTTCAAGGGGAGTGTAACACCATCCAGAACAGGCAGATCTAAACCATATCTCAGGTCCTGACACCCCCCCACCCCCACCCCCACCCCCACCCATCCGTACCTCTGTCTAGGGATATGCACAAGCTGTTTTGGCACCTCCTCTTAGAAGTACCAAACTGGCTTGGGTGCTGACATTTGAACGAGCTCAGCAGGGTGGGGAGTGGTCCCTTTAAAAAGCAGTTAAGGAGCTCCTTACCTGCTCATCTCCACCTTGCCTCTTTTCCAGCAGCACCTCCCGCTCTCCAAAAGGTTGTGCACAGCTGTGGCACTGTTCCCTGCAGCCTCTGCACAGCATCAGCATGCACATGGCTGGTGTGCATGCCATGGGAGCTGCTTTTTAAGGGAACTGCTCCCTGCCCCAGCTGCAGCTGCCCGAGTCAGTCATGCAAATCCCTACCTCCATTTTATTTGGATTCAACTTCCATTTGTTATCCTTCTACCAGTCCATCACCACCTCCAGGAAGGCATTTAGGGAAGTTATGCCATTTCCTGATGTGGTCCATATGGAGAAATAGATCTGGGTGTCATCAGCATATTGATAACACCCTGCTTAGAGCTAAGAGGCCACCACCTGCGCAGTCACCATGCTCAACCATATAAGATTGGAAATGGGTCTGTAATTAGCTAATTCTGGGGGATCCAATGCAGGTTTCTTCAAATAAGATATAATAATAGCTTCCTTAAAACAAAGAGGCATCCTGCCCTCCCTCAGAGAAGCATTTAAAATATTTACCAGACCCTCTCTGATAATACGATTACCAGATGAATCCCATTGTACTGATCCCTGTTCTGTCAGTCAAATTTGTGTCTGGCTGGAGGACAGTGGGTGAGAAGAAACTAAAGAAGTATTGTTTTCTTGCATCAGCACTGATCTCCCTAGGTTTTCTAAAGGCAAAGGAACTAATTAGACAATGTATTTGGGATGTGGCTTTGGACTCGGATTGGGCACAGAGCATGAGCTGTCCTGTTGTAGGAAATTCTAATAAAACCTTTGCCCCAGCCAAATACCACTACGGCCTGACAACCCCAAAACTCTGAAGAGCATTTACTTTAGCAAGTCTTAATGTGTTTTCTTCTGCTTTGTTGGAAGGGAAATACCTGGGTATACTTTACTCCCAACCAGAGGCCTATCTAGGGAAAATAGCGCCTAGGGCAAGCACTGAAATTGCGCCCCCTGTCCAAACATCTGACACCCATCTTTCAGATAACTTTACCATAATATCAGCTGAAAATTACAAGTCAGGCTCATTAATCTTTTAAAATTTCAAAAACTATTTAGCAGTGGACGTAGCCAGACCAAAAAATGCTGGAAAACTACAAATTTCAGTATGCTGGGGCTCATGAAATACCCAAATACTATGTGGAGGTGTACTTGGAAAACTAAACAGAAGTGCCTGTCTAATTCTCTACTATGCATCTACTAGCATCACTATTACATACGTTTTAAAAATAAATGGAGAATTTGATTTTTCCCAGATATCCTGAAAATAATTAAAGGATATGCAGAGTAAACTGTGTCACTACTTGGAATATATTCTAGTATTTCAGAAAGACAGTAAAAATTAGAGAAAGAGAGCAAGAAACTCCCAGTGGGCCTTAATACTAAGGATTTCACACTGATTCAAAGACACTGCTGCAGGCAGTGCGTTGCTGCTTGGTCCCTTCCACCCATTCAAAATTCCTGGGCCAAGGCCATCATCATCATTATTTATTATTTATTTATTTGATTTCTTTACCACCCTTCCAAAAATGGCTCAGGGCAGTTTACACAGAGAAATAATAAATGAATAAGATGGATCCCTGTCCCCAAAGGGCTCACAATCTAAAAGAAATATAAGATAGACACCAGCAACAGTCACTGGAGGTACTGTGCTGGGGGGGGGATAGGGCCAGTTACTCTCCCCCTGCTAAGTAAAGAGAATCATCACATTAAAAGGTGCCTCTTTTCCAAGTTAGCAGGGAAAAGTTATGTATAAGCCTCATCATTGCAGCTTATGTAGATGAGCCACTGCGGGGAACCCCGGGTGAGGGGAGATGGCATTTCCAGTGATCCCTGCCAAGCAATGTTGGCGCGGTGGACAGATAAAGAGAGCCAGCGTTGTGTAGTGGTTAGAGTGCTGGACTAGGACTGGTGAGACCGAAGTTCAAATCCCCATTCAGCCATGAAACTAGCTGGGTGACTCTGGGCCAGTCACTTCTCTCTCAGCCTAACCTACTTCACAGGGTTGTTGTGAAAGAGAAACTCAAGTATATAGTACACCGCTCTGGGCTCCTTGGAGGAAGAGTGGGATATAAATGTAAAATAATAATAATAATAATCCCCCAGTGAGGCACTACCTTGGCGTGGTTGTGGAGCTTGCGTGCCCTGAGGAAGGCGAGAGCTATGCCAGAGGTCCAACCATACTGGACAGGTCTTACCAGAGGAGCCAGACAAAGAGTGCCTCTCCCATCAACAATATGGTGAGACATAACTTGAATAAATCTATACCGGATTGGTCATCGCCTGGGTCAACAAGGACCACGCCAAGTGCTAGATTCCCTGGACATCTGGTGGCAAGTGGGCAACAGGACTCAGGATCTTCAGTTGAGCAACCAGGGCTGGAGACTGCAAAGTTACTGGAAGAAATGTCGCTTAACTGAAAAAAATATACGGAAAATGCCAGGAAATAATGATCTGCTATTACAAGTCTAGTTGAACTAGAAGAGGTTATTTAAAAAGAATGTACCAAATTTGGAAAGAGAAGCATCCAGAAACAGAAATAACAGAACAAAGGCTAGCAGACCACAGAAGATTCATAATAAGAAACAAAGTATTCACAGGAGTTGAGCTGGAAGAACTGCAAAGAGCAACACAGGCTCAAGATATGGAAGAAGAATTACCACCAACTGAAGCAGTTGCTCAGGTGCAGGTGGAGGAGGTGTTGGAAATAGAGGATGCCATTGTTGCTGAAGGGTTTCAAAATCAAAACCAAGCAATCTCCCCTTTGCCTTCACCTCAAAAACCCAAATGCCATTTAACAGAAAAGCAACAAGAACTAAAGCAAAAAATAACTGAGCACATGAACCAAACAACCACCAGGGTTCGACTTCCAGTTCTAAAAACAGTTGCCAAAAAACAACTTGCTCAGGAATTAAAAGATGTAAATGCTGCACTTGCAGAAATAACAACCAATAATTTGCAAGAAACAAACCAACTAATGTACAGTGCAGCAACAATAACAACACAAGAGCTCGGATATAAGATCAGTGGACCTGTAAAAAAAGAAAGTAGTACATCACCTAAATGGAAGATTAGATTAGAAAATAAAATCTCCAGGCTTAGATCAGATGCTAGTAAATTGAAAGCTATGAAAGACAAGGAGCTGAAGAATGAAAACACCAAACAGTATCTGATCCAAACATACCACCTAGATTCAAGGAAAATTAGAGAAGTCCTGGAAATAATAAAGCAGCAAATAACAGCAGTGTCAAAGAAGATTAGCAGATATGAAGCCAGAATTACACAACACAAGCAGAATCTCCAATTCCAGTTGAATCAGAGACATTTCTACCAAAGCATAGAAGGAGATACTGCAAGAAACCTAGAAACACCAAATAAAGAAGAAAAAGTGCAATTCTGGGGGAAATTATGGGACAATCCAATAGATTATAATAAAAAAGCAGGCTGGATGAAAGAGGTCGAAAAATGTAACCAAAAAATGCAAGATCGAATAATAACACCAGAATTAATAAGTGAAAGAGCAAAGAAAATTAAAAATTGGACTGCTCCAGGCAACAATGAACTGCATGGCTTTTGGCTTAAACACCTAACAAGCCTTCATAAACAAGTATCAAAACAGTTCAATCACATTTGGCAAGGAGGTGATATTGAACAATGGCTAACAACTGGGAAAACCCATCTCATAATGAAAGACCCACCAAAAGGTGCAGTTCGAAGTAATTATAGACCTATAACCTGCCTGCCAACCACGTTCAAATTTTTAACTGGAATAATAGCAGATGAAGTGATGCAACACTTAACAAACAGCTTCCAGTTGAACAGAAAGGAAATTGCCCGAACACCAGAAGCACAAAAGACCAGCTGCTGATTGACAAAATAATTTTAGAAAATTGCAAGAGAAGAAAAACAAATCTAAGTGTTGCATGGATTGACTACAAGAAAGCTTTCAATTCATTGCCTCACACGGATACTAAAATGTTTAGAAACAACTGGTGTCAGCAAAAACATTCAGATATTTATTTATTTTTAAAGCAATGAGCATGTGGAGTACACAGTTAACAATCAATGGCGAGACACTTGGACAGGTTAGCATTAGAAGAGGCATTTTCCAAGGGGACTCACTATTCCCTCTGTTGTTTGTAATCGCCATGGCCTCACTTTCACAAATACTAAACAAAACAGGCCTCGGATACCAAACATCTAAAACATCAAGTAAAAAAACCCATCTGCTGTACATGGACAATCTGAAGTTGTGTGGAAAGTCCCAGTCAGAAATCGAATCACTGTTAAACACTATCCGTATATTCAGTAGCGATATAGCAATGGAGTTTGGACTAGACAAGTGTGCTGCATTAATAATGAACAGAGGGAAAATAACAAAAACAGAAGGAATAGAACTGCCTAATGGAAGCAATATCAAGAACCTGGAAGAGAAAGAACCTTACAAATACTTGGGCATTCTCCAGGCTGATAACATTGCACACACTGAAGTTAAAAGAAAAATTGGAAGTGAATACATCCAGGAGAGTTAGAAAAAACCTAAAGTCCAAACTCAATGGCAGGAACACCATACAAGCCATAAACACCTGGGCTATACCTGTTATCAGATACAGTGCAGGAATAATAGACTGGACCCAGGCAGAGCTAGAGACGCTGGATCATAAGACCAGGAAAATCATGACCATCAATCATGCTCTGCACCCCCGCAGTGATGTCGATAGGCTATACCTCCCTCGCAGCTCAGGTGGAAGAAGAATGCTGCAAGTCCATCAAACAGTAGAGGAGGAGAAAAGAGGCCCTGAAGAATATATCAAGGACAGTGAAGAAGATGCAGTTAAAATGGTCAATAATGCGAAACTATTCAACACCAATGAAACAAAGCAGGCCTACAAGAAAGAGCAAGTCAAGAACTGAGCAGAAAAATGGAAAAATAAGCCACTGCCTGGTCAATATTTGCACAATGTAAGTGGAAAATCAGACATCACCAAGACCTGGCAATGGCTTAAGAATGGCAACTTGAAGAAAGAAACAGAAGGTTTAATACTTGCTGCACAAGAACAGGCACTAAGAACAAATGCAATAAGAGCAAAAGTAGAAAAGTCAACAACAAACAGTAAGTGCTGCCTTTGTAAAGAAGCAGATGAAACCGTGGACTACCTAATCAGCTGTTGTAAAAAGATCACACAGACTGACTATAAACAAAGGCATGACAAAGTAGCAGGGATGATACACTGGAACATCTGCAAAAAATACAAGCTACCTGTAGCCAAAAATTGGTGGGACCATAAAATTGAAAAAGTTGAAGAAAGTGAAGATGTAAAAATATTATGGGACTTCTGACTACAAACAGACAAACATCTGCCACACAATACACCAGATATAACTGTAGTCGAGAAGAAAGAAAAACAAGTTAAAATAATTGACATAGCAATACCAGGGGATAGCAGAATAGAAGAAAAAGAAATAGAAAAAATCACCAAATACAAAGATCTACAAATTGAAATAGAAAGGCTGTGGCAGAAAAAGACCCAAATAATCCCAGTGGTATTTGACGCCCTGGGTACAGTTCCAAAAGACCTTGAAGAGCACCTCAACACCATAGGGGCCACAGAAATCACCATCAGCCAATTACAAAAAGCAGCTTTACTGGGAACAGCCTAGATTCTGCGACAGTATCTATAATAACAGCAACAACATTGACAATAAAATTCAGCCATCCCAGGTCCTTGGGAAGGACTCGATGTCTGGATAAAACAAACCAGTCAATAACACCTGTCTGTGTAAATAAATAATAATAAATCCGTGCCTATGTGCTATGTGCACCCTTTCTTTGTAAACAATAGAACTTGGCTGCTCCAGTTCCCCTCCTTGGGTCTGTTCTTGGTTTCCCCCTCTTGTTCTCACTTGATGTTTTTGTGCGTGTGGACACCCATGACTGCTCACCCTGAACAGCTGAGCAGCTTGACAGGATGGCCAGTTAAGGATGGGGCATGTTGGCATCCCTGTAGCCTTGCAACTCCATAGCTGCATGGCTGACAGGAGGGGCGGGGCTGGTTTTCTGAGTGGCTGCCAATGAGAAGTGCCAAAAGCATGGAGCAGCCGTGTCCTTGGGCAGGTCTGTGCCACCAGCTCTATGATTGGAGGTAAGAAATGGGTGCTTAACTGCAGTTAGGAATAAGTCTGGCTTTGGGCGTAGTGCTCCGGAGGCATAATCGCAGTTATTGGCAGCGAACCATGAAGAAAATCTCAGATTCAAATTGGAGTTTCTCAGGGCAAAAAGAAGTTAACTTTAGACCCTTAACAGAGATTTTCCGAGTGCAGGTATACTACAGTTAAAAGCTCTGTTAGCTTTAACTGCAGTTAAACTGTATGAACCGGCCCAGTGTATAGGAAATATTCTTATGTTCTTATCTGTTATGTTCTTATCTAATCTAGTGGCTGTGGGACACCTCCAGCCTCAGAGGCATGATGCTTCTCAATACCGGTTGCAGGGGAGCAAAAGCAGGAGAGAGATGCCTCCCCAGAGGCATCTGGTGGGCCACTGTGTGAAACAAGATGCTGGACTAGATGGGCCTTGGGCCTGATCCAGCAGGGCTGTTCTTATGCTCTTTTGTTCTTATGAATAACTTAGTAGGAGGCTTCCGAAGAAGATCTTAAGGTCCAGGTGCTGGGGCAAGGCACTCTCTCAGGTAACTCAGTCCCAAGCCATTTAGGGCTTTAAAGGTTAAAGCCAGCACTTTGAATTGGGCCCGGAAATGGGCTGGGAGCCAATGCAACTGACGAAGCACTGGCATAATATGCTCAAAATGTCCGGTCCTAGTTAATAATCTTGCAACCCTATTTTGTACCAGCTGCAGTTTCTGGATCGTTTTAAAAGATAGCCCCACAAACAATGTGTTCCAAGCGAGAGGTTACCATAGCATGGTTTATGGGTGTTGTAATTGGCAATGAGCTTTTTGGCTTCAACACATTCTAGGTCAAACCATGGTCTGGAGCGGTACAGGTGTTGTTTGAGGTGAGAAGCGTTTTCATGAGTTAGGTGGTTTTACAACAACTAACTTGCTGTAGCCCTCTGAGATGGAGGGCTTTGCAGAGAACAGGGAAAGGCAGATAGGTTGAACATGTTCAGAGGTGAGTTGTTCTGTCATTGCTTTGTCCAGTGGCGGGTTGGGGAGACTCTTCCCACTGGTAGAATTTGTGGTTGGTATAGTGCCTCATTGTGTCTGGACAAAGGCTTTTAAGCATAGGGAGACTGGGAAGTGAGCACTGTCAAATTGGGGGATGACCTTAAAGCAGCCTGCAAATTGGAGCAGGTTTCCAGAGACAATTACATAGTCAATGACACTCAGTTTGGTCCCAGCCCAGAAGGTGAATTTGGTGGGTTAGTAGTTTGTAAGGGAGCCATTAAGGATAAAGAGGTTAAGTCTGTTAGCCATTTGGCCCAAACAGAGTCTTGCATAGTTCGGCTTCTTATCCTTCAAGTAGCATGTGAGGGGGGCAGCATCTGTTTCAGGCTTATGCGGGCAGCACTGATAGCGTGCATACAGAGTATCATTGTCGGGGTCTAATCTGTCATTGAGATTGCTACCTGCCACTTTATATGTATTGAGGAAGATAGAGAGAAGGTCAGTTTCCTGACCTAGGATTTCTGTCTTGGCGGAGGTAGGTATAGTAATATTGATTACTAGCAGGATATAGTGTCTGAAGTGGATTGTTACAGCCAATGAGGAGAATCTTACTCATGTAGCACGCTGGGTGATAGAAACTAGCACTCTCAGTCTACCTTTAGGTCTGCCCCTTCCCATGCCAGCTTCTGCTCCCAGTGAATGTGCGCTGAAGCCACTGAGTGTGAGGTCTTCAGATGTCCAGGTTTCTTGCACTATTGTGATGTTGTGTTAGGAGATGAAGTTTGTGCAGCATATGCTCCTGCAGCTCGAGTGCCAAACTGCCACATTCCAGATCAGAAAGGAGACCTTATGCTAGTCTTTGGAGCATCAGTCTATGGTTTTATTAGTGTGTACCAGTGTGCAGGTTCCCAGAGGAGTATCCTGTAGAGATGTGCATGAGCTGGTTCAGCACCTCCTCTTGGAGGCGCCGAACCGGCTCGGGTGCCAGTGTTTGAACCAGCTTGGTGGGATGGGGAGTGGTTCCTTCATCAAAAACAGGTAAGCAGCTCCTTAGCTGCTCAGCCCCTCTCCACCGCCCTGCAACTGGCCACACGGGGCTGCCTGGAGCCCAGAGCCATTTGTTCACATCCCTAGTGTCCTAGTGATAGGTTGAGTGCACAGAGCCGCAGAATCAGAGTGGGTAGTTTCTGATGTGGTTGGCTCAGAGTCCAGAATCCAGAAAGTGGAAATGCAGCAGGTTTCAAAGAAAGGAGGCCTCCAAGCATCTACCACTGTACTATTGCTGCCCACATCATGCAAATTCTAAGGCTCCTTCCAAATGCCAACCCTAGAAAGCCTATACTGTGCCCTGTTTTCAGTGGAAGAGATTATATGGCAACTCTGCAAGAGAGATCAGCACCAGTAACAAACAAACCTACTTGTCAACCATGCTAGGGTGCTGGGACAAGTGGAGGGACATCCTAGTCCCCTCACCCTCACCCATCGTCTTCACCTTCAGACAGGACCATTTTAAACTGGGGCAGCCTCCTCATTCTTTTTGCACTTGGAAAATGTGCCATTTCACGAAATGTATATCATTCTTGGCCAGAGGGAGACTTTTAACTAGGCAACAGTTAATGGACAAAGTAAATTGCCCATCTCTCCCTTGGTATGAGTATTTACAGTTATCTTATTTACTACATAGAGAGGTTATGATTAGCTGCCTAAGTTGTTCTAACAGTTTTTGAAATCCTATGCTTGAATGGTAATCTGAATCACAAAGGCTTACCTTCACAACTTTATAATCTCTTGGCACTTAAAAAGTGGGACAAACCCATCTAGTATAAGGTTAAATGGGCAAGTGACTGTCCTTTAGACATAACAAATGAAATGTGGCAGAATATTTGGTCATCCAATTCATTGACATCTTTAATATTGAAAATAAACTTTTAACCAAGTGACATTTAGCAGTGGACAGACTTGCAGAAATATATCCTAACTCTTCGCCCTTATGCTGGATGAGCTCTGGAAGCAAAGGCTCATATTTTCACATTTAGTGGCCATGCCTCATAATTGAGAATATTTGGCATTGTGTGCAATTCCATATGTCCGCTGCCCTTCAGGCACAAGTCCTCCTGCTTCCCATCCATTTCCTCCTCAACTTGCCTTTTCATTACATTTTACCAGGCATACATGGTGAGTTTTTCTCCCTGTTAGTCGTCACTGCAAAACTTACCACTGGGGACTATTGGGAATTTATTTATTTATTTATTTATTGTTGCAGTTATATACTGCCTTTCATTAAAAACAATCACAAGGCGGTTTACAAAAGTTAAAAAACATACAATAAAATGACAATAAAGTTATAAGCTAAAAATATAAAAACAAACCAAATATAAAATCTATCAAATACAAGCATAAAAACGAAACACAGGTAAAAACACATAGAAGCAGCAATAAAAACAATTATGTAAAAGCCTGGATAAAAAGCCAAGATTTAACAAGCATTCTAAAAGCTGTGATGGAGTCCGAGGAGCGAATGGCCACTGGGAGAACATTCCAAAGTCTGAGGGCAGCAACAGAGAAGGCCCTGTCCTGAGTGCACAACAGCCAGGCCTCCCTCATTGTCAGCACCCGGAGCAGAACCCACTCAGATGTCCTTGTCAAGCGGGCAGCAACCCTTGGGAGCAGGCGGTCCCTCAGGTACCCCAGGCCCAAACCGTTAAGGGCTTTCAAGGTCAAAACCAGCATCTTGAATTGGACCCAGAAACAAACTGGCAGCCAGTGCAACTCTTTCAAAATGAATGTGATGTGCTCCCATCGGGCAGCTCCGGATAAAACCCTAGCTGCCACGTTTTGCACTAGCTGCAGTTTCCGGATATTCTTCAAGGGCAGCCCCACATAGAGCGTGTTACAGTAATCCAGCTGTGACATGACTAACGCATGGGTAACCATGGCCAGATCTGCCTTCTCGAGAAAGGGACGCAGCTGGTGCACTAGCCGAAGCCGTGCAAAGGCACCCCTGGCGAGGCGTATCTAGGGAAAATAGCACCTAGGGCAAGCACTGAAATTGCGCCCCCTGTCCAAACATCTGACACCCATCTTTCAGATAACTTTACCATAATATCAGCTGAAAAATACAAGTCAGGCTCATTAATCTTTTAATATTTCAAAAACTATTTAGCAGTGGACATAGCCAGACAAAAAAATGCTGGAAAACTACAAATTTCAGTATGCTGGGGCTCATGAAATACCCAAATACTATGTGGAGGTGTACTTGGAAAACTAAACAGAAGTGCCTGTCTAATTCTCTACGATGCATTGTAGCATCACTATTACATAAGTTTTAAAAATCAATGGAGAATTTGGCTTTTCCCAGATACTCTGAAAATAATTAAAGGATTTGCAGAGTAAACTGTGTCATTCCTTGGAATATATTCTAGTATTTTAGAAAGACAGTTAAAATGAGAGAAAGAGAGCAAGAAACTCCCAGTGGGCCTTAATACTAAGGATTTCACACTGATTCAAAGACAAACTCACCATTAATAGCCATATTATTAAGACATCACATTTAGCATCACTTATCACAAGAAGCAAAGTAAGAGCAAATGAATACAATCCTAGCTCATAAGCTTCAGCTCAGTGTTCACAAGCCCTGATTCTCTGTACATAGTCCCAAACTACTGTAAATATGAGTACAGTGACTTATATTATATATATATATATATATATATATATATATATATATATATATATATATATATATATATTTAAAAAATACCTGTAGCCCCTTCGGGGGGCTTCCTAAAGGCCCTTGAGGGGTCTGCAAAGGTCCCCCCTCCCCCCGCTGGCCTCTAGGGTCTTGCAGAGACCACTTGAGCATGTGCGGTGGCCATTTAAAAAAATATTTTTTTTAATGGCCGCTGAAAACAAAATGGCCACTGCGCATGCTCAAATGGCCTCTGTGAGGCCTGACATGGCCTAGGGCCTCACAGAGGCCATTTGAGCATGTGCAGTGGCCATTTTGTTTTCAGCAGCCTTTAAAAAAAAATTTAATTTTACAAAATGGCGTCCCCCCTTCAAGTGGCACCCGGGGCACGTGCCCTGCCTGCCCCACCCTAGATACGCTCCTGCCTCCACCTGAGCTTCTAAAATCAGAGCCAGGTCCAGTAGTACCCCCAAGCTGCGTACTTGCTCCTTCAAGGGGAGTGCAACCCCATCCAGAACTGGTAAAATCTCCTCCTCCCAACTGGCTCTCCTACTGCCCAACAGCACCTCCGTCTTGTCTGGATTCAATTTCAGTTTGTTAGCCCACATCCAACCCATCACGGCCTCCAGCCCCCAATTCAGGACATCCACCGCCTCCCTAGGATCAGGTGACAAGGAGAGATAGAGCCGAGTGTCATCCGCATATTGCTGACAACTCAGTCCAAGTCGCCGGATGACCTCTCCCAGCGGCTTCATGTAGATGTTAAACAGCATGGGGGACAAGACCGAACCCTGCGGGACCCCACAGGCCAACGGCCACGGGGCCGAGCAGTAGTCCCCCAGCACCACCTTTTGGACCCTCCCCTCAAGAAGGGACTGGAACGACTGTAGCACAGTACCTCTGATTCCCATACCTGAGAGGCAGCCCAGAAGGATACCATGGTCGATGGTATCGAACACCGCTGAGAGGTCCAGCAGAACCAACAGGGACACACTCCCCCTGTCTAGTTCCCAGCATAGGTCATCCACTAGAGTGACCAAGGCAGTCTCAGTCCCATATCCAGGGCAGAAGCCAGATTGAAAAGGTTTCAGATAATCTATATCATCCAAGACCCTCTGCAGCTGGTATGCCACCACACGCTCTATCACCTTCCTCCAGCGTCGTTCTAGCCATCACCAGAATAAAAGGGCACATCCCTGTTAGGATATGGTTCACCAAAATCTGGCGAATTAAGGTGATGGATAAAATCTGCTTGTCTTTAAAAATTAATCTCTATAATCATAATATAGTTTCCCACTCAAGATGGCAGTTATTTTGGGATTATGTTTCTCAGGACAAAGATTTGGTGGATCCATCACATAAACTCAATTATATTTATGTGTGGTAGGGGTTGGGGTTTTTGGTATACTCTCAAACACTTCATTTAATAAGGGTTGTTTGCTTTTTGCTGCTCCTGTTATACTATGCATTGTACAATTTCCAGGATTAATGTCACGGAGGGCTGTTTTATGTTTTTCTTCTCTTTATATTCCTAATGGCATATATCTGTCTCTTGCACTGTCTGGAACATATTTTTGCTGCTTCTCTTTTAAATCAATAAAATTTATTTTAAAAAGAAAAATGTACATAGGGGTGGGGATGAATGACCCTTGCCCTGGCTGCTTTAGACCACATGCTATTATCTCCCACAAACACTTGTATTTCTGGCCAATGTTAGCTCTACACACTGAGTAACTATAGTTATAAACAACTGAAGACTTGGCTAGATAGGCATGCCAAATCTGTGTGTGTGTGTGTGTGTGTGTGTGTGTGTGTGTGTGTGTGTGTGTGTGTTGAGAGAAGAGCTGGGGGAGACTGACCTGCAGTGATAACACTCTGGTCAATGATTCTGTGAGGCAAACGAATGAAAATAACCACAACAAATCCTCTTTAAATGGACTGCTTTTTGGCAACTCAATCTTTATTATATCTAAAAGAACATGTAAATCGGGCTGAGAATCTTATTCCCATTGTTGAAATCCAAAGTAGCAAACCTGGGAGGCAAGGAATGATAGAGAAAAAGTTCACAAGGGATGAATGTGGGAATCGTCCTAATCACATTAAGACTAGAGGTTAAGTGAGGGCTTCACAGAAAATGTAAGTTTGTTGAGGAGAGATTTGGAGAGAGCTGAAACCACATAAATGTTTTAAGGTTGTTTAAATTAAAAAATCTCATTGGTATTTTGTTTTGATAAAAACACTTTTTATGACACACACAGAGCGGTGAGAATTTGGTTGTTGCTGCTGACATTCAATGCAAATTAGGTGAAACAAGGTATATGTTGTGTACATGTGCACACTTAAAACTACAAGCATAAATTTGACAGCGTTTGGCTGAGACTTGTTTATTCAGCTAGGTGTATAACAACTTTTAAAATGGACCTTAATCAGTGCATAATCATCCACAGTGAGACACTTCTGAGAAGAAGTTGATCGCTTCTCTGTGTGTGGAGTCTGTTTTCCTTTTTAGACCTTCCACCTTTCTTTTAATCTCGCTGTAGTCCATGTGTATGTTGAGCTTTTATAATTCTATTGCATTAGGATGTGACATTCCAGGCCCTTGACAAGGGCTTTTGTTTAGCAATATTTATAGCAGCTTCTTGTCATTGTAGAGCAAAGGCGATTGCCCTGCCCTCTGGCCCCCCTTTTAAGCAGATTTTAAGCAGAAGCTCCTCTCATGTGGCACTAATTGAAATGACTGGTGGAGGGGTGTGTGGGGGGGTGTTGTGAGCTCACTCTGCCTGATTCTGGCTTATCTGCTTGAGGGCTAAACTGAGGGGTGGGGGTGAGAGAATGCAAACCTTTTGCCTCATTCCAGCAGGGCTCAGGACTACCCAGCCATCTGTCCACTCTTGGAATTGGAAGACAAATAGAGTCTAGGCGCAGCTACTACAACTTCACAGAAAGAGAGATAAATTGTCCTAAAACTCTGGCTGAGAATTTCATATGAGGTACAGCTCCGAGACTCTCTCAGCAGGTCAGTTCTATTCTATCCGTCCGGTGTAGTTGTTGAGATGCAAAGGCTTCACCAGCAAATCTTCTATGTGGGCTCTGCTGGTATTAGGACTTAAAACTGCAGCTAAAAAGATACATTTCCTTAAAGTATTGAGTCTAAAAAATTTAGCTGGCTTTGTTTTGCCCACATACATAAGGAATTTCATCAGTGATGTGAGTGCCTTGCATACTGGCAATGCTGACAGCTGAGCAGCATAACAATGGGCAAGTCTTGGAAAAAAGATTTTAAACTAGCAAGTTACTTGAAGAGTGGTTTGGGTTATGTGCATGTGGCTTAATATTTGAACAAGAAGGCTGTTTTAAAATATGTATTAGGAGTTGTCATCTGAAATGTGTTGTCTTCACTTGGGTGAGTAACCCAGCTTGAATCTGTCATTTGAAGATTTAAATGCTGTAACATCATTTTAAGATTCCTCGTTCCCTTTAACAGTCTGCTTGAAATTTAACACAAATTCGGGAAGGAGAAAAGCAAGCCTTTCACAAGCTGTTATGTGATTTGAAAGTAAAGAAGCTTGTTTGTACTGTACTGTAGACTAACATTAGAATCAAAATTTGAAGCTGAAATGCAATGTGCTCACATAGAATTTCACTTTCTGAAGTTAAATTGGCATATCTTTGTTTCTCTCTCTTTTTATGAGCAACTAAATCCAGATCAACAGCCCTCCAGTCTATCAAAAATTGTTGATAGGAACTGATACAAGTATTAAAGAATGATCTCTACAGTGGTTTTATGGATTTTAAATATACCAACATTATAATATAAATTTGTTTAATGTTGGTTCTTGAAGCTCCATTATGATATTGTATCATGATATCATGGTAGAAATACTATCCATATACTTTGTACATATTAGAATATAATTTCTGTTGCTGTGTTTACTTCATAATGTTGGAGTGCTACTTTAAATGTGCTCATAATATTACGAGGCTAAACAGAGGTAACATCTGAAAACAACAGAATTTAATCTTGTTTTAACTTCAGGTCTTGCTGTTTACTGTGTTTGTCTTCTCCACATAACACTTAAATATTGTTTAAAAGACCTGATTTACTGCTACTTCCTCTAAACTAATAATGCCTGTTATAGATTTCTTAATGATTAGTGCAGAATAGCTTTAATGGATGTTAAAAATAATCCATGATAAAGAAAAATTAAAAAGGCTGCTGTTTTGATTGATATTTCCTACCTCATTGATTTTAAAATTTTAGGAATCTGACAAAATTAGGGGGGGAAATCTCCAAGAGACTTTTTAAAAAAACATGAGCAAACACAAGTTCAAATCCCAGGGTTATGTAAAGGTAGGCATAGCAGGTGCACTACACTAGAAGGGCATGACACGTTTTCCTGATATCTAATCACAAAAACATGTTCAATATTTAGCTCTGTTTTCATACATTGTGTGACTTTTTGTGAGGGGTGACTTGCTGTGGGGGTTACTACACCGTGAACCCTTTTCAAAATACTGAAATGGAAAACTCCATCCTTACAGAAATACATTGGTATGAGTCCCACATGTTATAGAAAGTGCGATAATAAAGCAACAAAATGTATTTGGCTTTGTGAAACCAACAGTTTCTTTCGCTATATGTCAAACATTGCTGAATATTAAAATACAAGCATAAATAACATTAAGTAGTGTGTTCAGTATGCCTTGCGCTACACTCTCATTATATGAATGCCCCTTTGAGAAGCCATATTTGTTGTTCTGTAATTTTCTTTTCCTTTTGTTGGAATCCAATTACTTCTTAAAAGTCCAGTTGTTGCATTTACTTCAGCTTGTGGCCCATATAATGTATAACTAGCTGGATTTTTTTTTTTTTTAATGAGTCAAAACTGAGGTAATACATTGATAAGCTATTCAACTTGCCTGGGTCATTTTAGAAAAAGTTGACATCTATTGTAAAAATAAATTTGCCTATAATGCAGCAGTTGTTGTGAAAGTCTTGGTAGCAGTATCCAAAAGGTGCAGCATAATGAAATTTATGAGTTGTGGAATGTGCTGGTAGTGGTTACTTCAGTATGGGAAAAGAGAAATACTATATCATTCTGGAAAAGTAGTGGAGGGCCTTATGAAAAGCTGCAGCCTTTCTGAGACACTGATGTGCTCAAGGTAATCGTCAGCTGGGTCAAGAGTGAGGAAGTTTGTGACTACTGTGTTACTGAAGGGTTGTGGGAGGAAGGTTGAGTGTGTCTTAAGGGAGGAGTAATGACAGCCTTAGGAAGCTATGGATATATAGCTCTTTGTTCTGCTGTGAAGGAAAGAAAGCTTTATTTGGAGAGTGGGTGTGTGGTGTCACAGCAGTGCATCAGAACAGAGAAAAGAGCAACAGGATGCTTGTCGAAAAAGAGGCTTCATCAGTTGAAAAGGTGGGAGGCCAAGAATGAAATGGGTGCACTGCAATGACATCCTTGCAAGAACATAGTGATTTTGAGCTGAGAGTTTTGCTACAGCCTCTAAAGGTTGTAATCTCTGGCTATCAACAAAAAAGATGATATCATGATCACTACCATTATAGGTTTTTTTAATTTTTAAAAATGCGTCACTTCACTGCTACATTTGATTATCTTTTCTTTTTAAGTGGAAATATTTTTTGTATTCTTTATCAAATATTTGTGGCAATAAAGTTCCGAACTCAGAAGGTTACAAATGCACATACGTATAATCGAGGAGGCATAGATGCAGGCAAATGCAAACCACAGTGGCCTTAAAATATACACTTTTCAATATTTTGAAAATATATATATTTTAATTCTGAAAGGAAAAGCTATAGTAATAATTATGAATAGCAGCAAGATGACAGAAAGAAGGAGGCATTCAGATTTGTTTCCAAAACATTTTAATGTAACTTAGGTTTTTTCCCCCCCTGCCTTGGTTGCCATCAGTAATAAAGAAAATAATCAACAGGAGATGGGAAAATGGGTCATTTGGGTTTTAGTGTTAAGCAGCAAATCCAGAGCAGATAAGATTTAGCTGAGATGTTAAGGTTTATTCAGTGCATTTAGTTAATGAAGTTTTTTTTTTTTTTTAAAGCATGTGTGGCAGGCTTGGGGGAGGGTGTGGAATGGCCGCCTGTCGGGTGGTATATCCTGCTGTAATTCTTCCTGATTGATTAATACTATAAAGGATGGGGAAATTTTTTCCCCTTAAATTTGAACTGAGTCTTCAATTTAAAAATAAAGTGCTAGCTCACACAAAGACAGGTTTTTAAAAGATCACTAACAAATAGATGTCTGAAATATGAAATTAACACTGTTATTTTACACACACACACACACACACACACACACACACACACACACACATACACATAATGTTATATGCTGCAGATTGTATGAAAGCACATAGAAAAAAGGCAGGAAATGGCTCTTGTAAAAGGTACCCATAAGCAAATATGTCACTATTTCTTTGTAGCCATTTTTCTGATAGACAGGTTAGTACTGACAACAAATGTGACATGAAGTTCTTTTAGAATCTGTACACATACGGAGAATTCCAAATTGTTTTAACAATGCATCTTTGCTTGATCTCATATCATTCTCTGGTCACTCTTACATTGTAGCGAACTCAACATCCCACATATCTGAGTATATTGGAGAATATTGTTATTGTTTACAAGATGAACTTTGGTGTTGGAAGAGACTTAGAGGTCTTCTAGTCCAAGCCCCTGTTCAGTGCAGTAATCTGCTACAGCATCTATGTCAAGTGGAGAAACTTAACTATGTACACTGCTCTGGGCTCCTTGGAGGAAGAGCGGAATATAAATGTATTTTTTTTTTAAAGTGGCCAGCCGGTCAGCCTCAGTTTGAAAACTTCTAGGGAAGGAACAGCTTGACAGCTTTTGCAGTAAGGACATCTATAAGAGCTTCTACTTCTTGTAGAATGAAATAAAGCCAAGTCAAGCCCTTTTACCTGAGAGTTCTTGGTTTTCTCTTTTTAACTGGGGCTGCTGCCAATTCTGCTAGAAGAGGTAATAGACTCAAAATGTGCAATTCTGGCAAGTTGGGACAGTGTGCCAAAATAACTAGCCGATATCCTAGAATGCACACATTTCCACCTCCAAGGTCTGGTGCAGAATCATTGAGAACGGCACAGTTGGGAAGGGGAATTCCTTCCATCTTCTCAGACAGTATTGTATATTTATAACCCTTCTCATAAAAACTTTTGCAAGGCAGTTTACTGATGGTTCCTCAGCAGCAGTATCCAAGGAAGGCCAAAGTATTAACCTGGACAAGATTTCTAGTAGCATCACTAGTGATTGTTGCATAGAAACCTCTGCACTGGCACTGAAATGCTATGACCTTCCTCCCTTCTTTCCTTCCATTAGATTTAAAAACTGCCTGATATAGACATCTCCAGGCAGTTTACATACAAGTTAAAAGCAACCAACAATAAAAACAATTGACCACCCCATCCATAGCTGTCACCAATGACTTGACTAAGGAGTGGGGGTGGGAGGTTGTAGGAATCCTAACTTGCAGATCATTTATTATCACTCTGTAATTTTTCTGAAACAAATTCCGGAAAATATGGCTGCAACTGCTAATGCAGAAAACTCAGGAAACAAAGGAAAAAGTCTAAATATGACATGGTGCTATTGCCATTGTGACAAATACTCAATTACATCTACATCCAACTAGACATGTGTGGAAAACAAAATAAACTTATGTTTTACTCATGAGAACAAATGGGTGGGGCGCGCTTACAGGGGAGAATTAATAGGTGAAGGGTGCAAAGTCCTGCATTTAGATAAAAAATATCAAATGCCTAAATATAGGATGTGGGAGACCTGGCTTTACAGCAGTACATGTGGAAAGGCTCTAAGTGTCTTCGTGTACCACAAGTTGAACATGAGCCAGTGGCATTATGCAGCTGCTAAAAAAAGCTAATGAAAGCTCAGGCTGCATTAACAAAGCCATAGTGTCCAAATCACAAGACGCTTTAGTTCCACTGGGTATGCTTAGCCTGAAAAAGAGGAGACTGAGCAGGGAGGGACTTGATAGCCACCTTCAAATATACTGTATGAAGGGCTGTCACAAGGAAGGAAGAGCTTAACTGTTCTCTGTTGCTCCTGAGGGCAGGACTAGAACCAATGGGCTTAAATTACAAACAAGCAGATTTAGGCTAAATATTATGAAGAATTTCCTAATTGTAAGAACAGTGGCATAGTCTGCCTTGTGCTGTGGTGGGCTGTCCTTCTCTAGAAGTTTTCAAACTTCTTTAGAAGTTTTCAAACTGAATGGCCATCTGTCAAGCCATCTGTTTCCTGCACCAAGCATAGAGTTGGACTAGAAGACCTCCAAGGTCCATTTCTTCTTTAAAATGCTATGGTGCTATTAATAATATTTTACCCTTCCTCCATTTGCTGATTCTTGCCTGCAATTCCTCCCCTCACTTGTCCACCTGGATGTTTTGAATCATCCCCCCACCCCACAAGCCTGGCTCCAAAACCAAAGGTTTACATGGCTGAAGGGAAAACATCCACAGTGCATTTGCAAGGAAAAATTGGTGGATGTATCACTCCACTCATCAATTCTCCCTTTAAAGTGATTTGTTTTTACATTTGCATTATCTCAGCAAATGCAAATTTGGGAACATATTTCAGTGCAATAATTGGTAGTCTCACCTAGGGATGTGTGAACCGGTTTGAATCCGAACTGGGGTGGTTCAGAGGTTCGGATTCAAACCAAACCAGCCATCAGGTTCGAGCTGCAGGTTCGAATTTGAACCGAACCAGGGGGTGGTTCGATTCAAACTGGTTTGGACATCCAAAAATTGGTAGGATGGAAGCTGGCACCCAGGGGTACCTGTCACCCAAACCCCAAAGCAATCGGACACTTGTACGATTTTTAATGAATTTTTGAAAATTATTTTTATTTTTTCTCATAGGATATAATGGGACTCGAACCAGGCCATTATACCTTATTGTGGAGCACCCATGGGTGCCAACAACCACCCAAACGCTGAAGCAATAGGACAGTCCTACGATTTTTAATGAATATTTGAAATATTTTTAATTATTTTTCTCATAGAGTATAATGAGACCCGAACCAGTCCATATCCCCTATTGTGGAGCACCTAGGGACACAACAGCGGGGTGGGTGGTAGACAGACAGGGGTGTCTACCACCCAAAAAAACCCCAAGGCAATTGGACACTCCTCTGACTATTGGTCATTCATGAGGTAATTCCTCATAGAGAATAATTAGGATTACAGCAAATGTATAGCTTCACGTCGGGGGGGAAAGGGTGTCATAGAGTGTAGTGTAGTGGGTGGTAGTTCCTAGGGTGGGCAAGGAAGCTATCAGAATTATTTGAAAGGAATTGTATCAGAATTATTTGAAAGGAATTGGGCAAAGGGCTGGTTTTTAAGTGATTTTTGAAGTTTACGCGTCTTTAAGGTTTTTCTCCATAAAGAAGCATGGAGGTGTCAGCAAATGTATAGCTTCACATCGGGGGCAAAGGGGTGGCCTAGAGCAGTGTGGGGTTGGTGGTAGTGCCAGGTAGGGGCAAGGAAGCTACCTGAATTTTTTCAAAGGATTTGGGCAGAGGGCTGATTTTTGGTGAATTGTTGAAGTTTACGCGTCTTTAAGGTTTTTCCTCATAAGCTATAATGGAGCTTTCAGCAGCCCCATAAGTGCACTTGAGGGGTGCTGGGGTGGCCCAGAGCGAGTGGTGATGTAGTGCACATAAGGTGCCAACCACCCCCATGGGTTTCTAACCCATGGGGTACTTGGTTCTGTTGTTTCTGAGGTGTTCTGAGTGTGGATTCTATGATAGCAAATGAGATGTTCAATGAGACACCATGAATCCACTCACTCTCATTTGCTATCATAGAATCTACACTCAGAACACCTCAGAAACAACAGAACCAAGTACCCCATGGGTGACAGGTACCCCTGGGTGCCAGCTACCATCCTACCAATTTTTGGGTGTCCGAACCAGTCTGAACTGGTCCGAACCGGTCTGAACCAGTTCGAATCCGAACCAAACCAGGGGGTGGTTCAAACAAAACCAAAACCGAACCACCCCCTCCTGGTTTGAACCCGGTTCAAATCCGAATTGAACCAGGCGAACCGGTTTTGTGCACATCCCTAGTCTCACCTTCAGGTAAAGTAGAGGAGTCACTATTGTTATTGCAATTAGAGTTTTCACAGTGCATGAATTCCAAATGCTGCTGAGCTTTTCCTCAAGAAAGAACAAGTCTCTCTAATGGATTTTCAACCCACTCTGTTGGGCATACCCTCAGCAACCTTTTTGAGAACCATGCTGACAAATGCTCATAGCTATGTGGATTCAACCCTTGGAGAGACCATGTGATGCAATGGCTGGAGTGCTGTTTCTGTGGGCCGCCTAGGTTCAAGTGCCCTGGCAAGTGCCAGTAGGTTGAATCTACATAGTTCTGTGGCACACCGTTGTATCTTCCCCTCAACTTTCTTAAAAACAAAACAAAACAAAAAGTGGGAGGCTTTTATGATCTAGAAGTTGATCTAGAAGTTGGGGTAAGCAGTAGAGTGGCCAAATTTGCAGATGACACTAAACTATTCAGGGTAGTTAAATCCAAAACAGATTGTGTGGCAGTCCAAAAAAAAATTCTCTAAACTGGGGAAGTGGGTGACAAAATGGCAAATGTGGTTCAGTGTAAGCAAGTGTATATTGATGCATGTTGGGGCAAAAAT
Organism: Hemicordylus capensis; assembly: GCF_027244095.1. Classification (NCBI taxonomy): domain Eukaryota; kingdom Metazoa; phylum Chordata; class Lepidosauria; order Squamata; family Cordylidae; genus Hemicordylus; species Hemicordylus capensis. The sequence goes on from NC_069662.1 coordinate 69,459,473, forward strand.
CTCAACTTTACATATACACTGATGGGATCTGAGCTCTCAGTGACTGACTAGGAGAGGTTGTGGTTGTGGTGGACAGGAGAGACTGACTAGGAGAGGTTGTGGTTGTGGTGGACAGCTTGTTGAAAGTGCCAATTCAGTGCGCGGCAGCTGTGAAAAAGGCCAATTTCATGCTAGGCATAATTAGGAAAGGGTTTTAAAATAAAAATGCTAGTGTTATAATGCCATTATTCAAATCTATGGTGCAGCCACATCTGGAGTACTGTGTTCAGTTCTGGTCATCATAAGAAGGAATTTGTAGAACTGGAAAAGGTGCAGAAGATGACCGAGATGATCAGGGGCCTGGAGCACCTTCCTTATGAAGCAAGGCTACAGCATCTGGGGGTTTTTAGTTTGGAAAAGAGGCAACTATGGGGAGACATTATAGAGGTGTATAAAATTATACCTGGATAGAGAGAGTGGACAGAGAGAACATTTTCTCTCACACAGAGAACACTAGAACCAGGGGTCATCCCATGAAACGGAAGGTCAGGAAATTTATGACAAAAGGAAGTACTTTTTCACATAGCGCATAACTAATCTATGGCATTCTCTGCCATGGGAATTCTTGGCCACTAGTTAGGATGGCTTTGAAGGGGGCTTAGACAAAGTCATGAGGGACAGGTCTATCAATGGCTACTAGTCTGGTGGCTATAGGCCACCTTCAGCCTCAGAGGCAAGATGCTGCTAAATACCATTACAGGAGAGCAGTGGCAGGAGAGGGGGCAAGCCTTCACCCGCTGCCCATGGGCTTTTCAGAGGCATCTGGTGGGCCACTGTGTGAAACAGATGCTGGACTAGATGGGCCTTGAGCCTGATCCAGCAGGGCTGTTCTTATGAGGCTACAATGCTGTGCAGAGAACAAGTAGAATGGGTGAGTCGGTTAACGCATTTCCCTCCAGCAATTTTTCTACTCAGAATTACTCTGAAGTTGCTTTTCTCTCAAGATCAGACCTAACTATAATACATCAAGTTATTGTAAAGGAAAGTTGTGATTGATTTAAAGCCTTCCAAAACTGCTGTCAGTATAATAAACTTCCATGTATTGCTGAAAACACTGAAAATTTCTCTTGGCTTCCTGAACTAATCACCACTTGCTTAGTAACCCCACATGGTTATGTCAGCTGGCTCTAAATGAGTGACACTTGGTGAAGCAGCACTCAGTAGAAGAAGGTGCAAGAATAGCAGAGGTGAGGACTTTGATTCTTTTCCACAGTGTTTTGTGGGAGCCTGAGGTGTTTATAGTCTGCAGCAGGAATATTACAAATGAGATATTTCCAAATGAAATATTTTCAAAGGGCTGTGTACCAAAGATTAGGAAGACTATAATTGTCTGAAGGTGTGTTGAAAATAATGGAGAGGTGATAGACTATTGGGAAGTGCCTGGTTAGTCATCCAGGGCCAAATATTTTTAAAACCATGCCATGTCAAGGATCTTTCTGTGGCTTCTGCCTCTTCTTCTCTCTTCAATCATTTTTCACCCTGTTGCTCCAGAGGTCTATTTCACACACTACACTTTTTAGATGTACACATAAGACTCTGTCTAGTTCTACCACCCGGCAACGGCTGGTGTGGGTGCCGTTGGGGGGGGGAGGCACATTTATTTATTTATTCATTTATTCATTTATTTATTTAATACATTTCTATACCACCCAAAATGCAAGTTCTTGGGGCGGTTTACAAAATGATAGAAACAGCCAATAAAAGATTAAAACATTTCAACAATTAAAATTAGAAGTTAAAACTATTAAAACACAATTAAAAGAGTATCTAATTAAAAGCCTGGGTGAACAAATGCATCTTGACTGCCCTTTTAAAAGTTGTAAGAGATGGGGAGATTCTTATTTCAGCAGGAAGTGTGTTCCAAAGCCTCGGGGCAGCAATGGAGAAAGCCCGTCCCAGAGCAGCCATCAGACGAGCTAGTGGCAACTGCAGATGAACCTTTCCCGATGATCTCAATGGGTGGTGTGGTTCATAGCGAAGACAATGTTCTCTTAAATACCCAGGGCCCAAACTGTTTAGGGCTTTATAAATTATAACCAAAACCTTGTACTCTGCCCGGAAACTTACCAGCAGCCAGTGTGGATGTTTTAAGATAAGAGTGATATGGTCTCTCCAAGATGACCCAGAGACCAATCTGGCTGCCGCATTCTGGACTAACTGTAGTTTCTGGACTACATACAAAGGCGGGCCCATATAGAGCGCATTGCAGTAGTCAAATCTGGAGGTGACCAGCAGATGTACTACTGTTCTGAGGTCATTTATCTCAAGAAATAGACGCAGCTGGCATATCAGCTGAAGCTGATAAAAGGCACCTCTGGCCACCGCCTCAACCTAGGACACCAGGGAGAGTTTTGTGTCCAGAAGCACCCCCAGACTGTGTACCTGTTCCTTCTGGGAAAGTGTGACAGGCAGAAAGTGTGACAGGCAGACATCCAGAACAGGCAGATCAAAATCATTTCCCGAGTTCCAACCCCGCACAATAAGTACCTCCGTCTTATCTAGATTCAGTCTCAGCTTGTTATATCTCATCCAGCCCATCACTGCCTCCAGGCATTTAGGGAGGTTATGCCTTCTCCTGATGACGTTGACATGGAGAAATAGATTTGGGTGTCATCAGCATACTGATAAAACCCTGCACCAAATCTCCTGATGATCTCTCCCAGCGGTTTCATGTAGATGTTAAACAACATCGGAGAGTAAATCAATCAGTGCTTACCTCCACTCTTGTCGAACCTGGATGCTGCTCGGAGCAGCGGTGCACCGCCCAGCACCCCCTGTGGTGGGGGATCACCTCCGCCACCTGGCTTCCTTGGAGCCGATCCCCCGCCATTGGCCAGGTGAGTGGCAGAGGCGATCCCCTGCCGCAGGGGGTGCTGGGTGGCGCACCGCTGCTCCGAGCAGTGTACCACAGGTACAATGTCCACACACACAGGAATTATGATAAAGCAAAGCCTTGTTTTCCTCCTCTCCCACCACATAGCACAGGTGTGGGCACTCAGAGCCCAGGTCATTACAAGGAACGGGAAGACTGTGCAAACCTCCATATTCCCATCGAGGACTAGCCCCTCTCCGTCTCCTTCTAATCTCACATTCCTTGATCGAATGGAGTAGGAGTGCTGAATGATAAAGGAGATATACACAGACTTCCCACTGTTACAACCAAGCTAGTGCTTTTGAGTGTTACTGCAGATTTATCAAGGAGTTACACTCAAGGGACTGATTATTTCATAGAAGCATTTCAGGGTGGTTAAAACTGGGAAAGACACAGAATTTTCCCACTCTTCCAATGCATGCATGTTTCTTGGTGTGTATGTGTACATATGTATGCTTGTGTATATACACATGCAAGTGTTTGTGTTGTGTGTACATGTGTTTGTGGTATGTGCATGTATGTTTGTGTGTGTGTGTTGTGTTTTTGTGTTGTGTACATTGTGCTGCATATGTGTGTTTGTTTTTCTGTTTGCATATGCTGTGCTTCTGTTTGTTTGTGTGAACTTTCTTTTTGTATACCCCCAAAAGCACCACTGCTTCCCCACCCCAACAGTGCTACTAACTACTCACTTGTCTTTACCCACCTGTCCATTTCATGTCCCCTCCCTCACTTCCCTAAGAGTTCACATTCCATAACAAATGGAGCAGGCATTACACTTGCAATAGAATACACTAGCTATATCCCCCTGCCAATGTCAGACTACTGACAAATGTGTCAGCATTCTGGCTTCATTGTCTGTTATGCTCTGTATAACTTTGCCAGTACTTGCTAGTCAAAGGCTTTAATGGGGCAGGAAAACCTTAACAACTTTTGAATCACTGTTCACATTTCCACCAAACAACTAAAAGGCACACTTCCTAGACACATCTGGACAAAGTACATCAGTCATTTTCACCAACATTGAAATAATTATATTCTGTGTCTGTCTAAAGATTGGACAAAAAAGGGCCAATGTGCCAAATTTCAGCACTATTTAACTTCTTGTACCTGTGGCAAACTTTATCAGATCTCTTGGAAATTAGGCACATTTGTAGAATTTGTCTATAAATCATGAACGCCACGTTTCAAATTATCAACTCAACAGATGGCATATTTATAAGCATTTTTATTTCGAGTCTTATAATGGCAGAACTAAAGGGGTATTCCCATGTCCCTTTAATGAGAAAATGGCTACTCAATCCATGTATTTCTGCTTCAAATGTTTGATTTTTGCACACTTCAGAAGTAGTTATGTGTACATTATTATTGTTGTTTCCTTTTATGAGGTTTTGCATTGTGGCAACCTCATATAACATTGGCAGGTCAGCAGGCCACTGCAGGGGAAGGGAAGTCAGAAACATAATTGATGGATGATCTCCAATTGGGAATTGACAGAGGGAATGTGACACTATTGGTCTTCATGGATCTCTTGGCAGCCTTCGATACTACTGATAATAGTATCATTCTGGAACTTCTGAGGGGATTAGGGGTGGGAGGAACTGCTTTGCAGTGGTCCCGCTCCTACCTCACAGGCAGATTCCAGATGGTGTCCCTTAGATACTGTTGTTCTTCAAAATCTGAACTTTCCTATGGTGTCCCTCAGGGCTCCATACTGTCTCTGATGTTGTTTAACATCTACATGAAACCACTGGGAGAGATCATCAGGAGATTTGGTGTGGGATGTTATCAATATGCTGATGACACCCAAATCTATTTCTCCATGTCAGCCTCATTAGGCATAACCTCCCTAAATGCCTGCCTGGAGGCAATAATGGGCTAGGTGAGATATAACAAACTGAGGCTGAATCCAAATAAGACAGAGGTACTTATTGTGTGGGGTCGGAACTCGGGAGATTATTTTGATCTGCTGATTCTGGATGGGGTCAAGCTCCCCCAAAAGAAACAGTTATGCAGTCTGGGGGTCCTTCTGGATCCGAAACTCTCCCAGGTGTTCCAGGTTGAGGCAGTGGCCAGAGATGCTTTTTATCAGCTTTGGCTGATATGCCAGCTGCATCCATTTCTTGAGATGAACGGCCTCAAAATGGTGGTACATATGCTGGTAACCTCTAGGCTGCATTACTACAATGCACTCTGTGTGGGTCTGCCTTTGTATATAGTCCAGAAACTGCAGTTGGTTCAGAATGCGGCAGCCAAGTTGGTCTCTGGGTCATCTCGGAGAGACCATATTACTCCTATGTTGAAAGAACTACACTGGCTGCTGATATGTTTCCTGGCCAAATACAAGGTGCTGATTATTACTTATAAAGCCCTAAACAGCTTAGGCCCTGGGTATTTAAGAGAACATCTCCTTCACCATGAGCTTCATTGCCTGTTAAGATCATCTGGAGAGGTTTGTCTGCGGTTGCTGCCAACTCGACTGGCGGGTACCTGGGAGCAGGCCTTCTCCATTGATGCTCCTGGACTTTGGAATGCACTCCCTGTTGAAATAAGAGCTTCCCCATCTCTAGCAATTTTTTTAAAAAAGCATTGAAGACATATGTATTCACCCAGGCTTCTAATTAGATTTATAGTTTTAATATTTTAATGTTGGGTTTTAAAATGATTTTAATGTTAATCATTTTAAGGTGTACATGATTTTAATTGTTTAATTGATTTGATGTTTAAATGTTTTTATTTATCTATCTATCTATCTATCAGATTTATACCCCGCCCAAACTTACGTCTCTGGGCGGCCAGTTTTAAAAGCATTTTTTAAAAATTGTAAACTGCCTGGAGGCGCAGGTAGTGGGTGGTATAAAAACATGCTAAATAAATAAATAAATATGTGAAACAGCTATAAGAGGAAAGGGGCATGTCAATATGAAACAGTTAGACTTGATAAGTGGATAAAATTCAGGCCTGAGGGAATTGTTATGATGTCACAAAAATATGCCTGAATGCAAGTTTTCAGTGAAGCAACTTTTATGTTGAAAAGCAGTATATAAATATTTGTTGCTGTTGTAGTATATGGAAGCCACCTAATGGCGCAGTGGGGAAATGACTTGATTAGCAAGCCAGAGGTTGCTGGTTCGAATCTCTGCTGGTATGTTTCCCAGATTATGGGAAACATCGATATCGGGTATCAGCGATATAGGAAGATGCTGAAAGGCATCATCTCATACTGCATGGGAGATGGCAATAGTAAGCCCCTCCTGTATTCCACCAAAGACAACCACAGGACTCTGTGGGTGCCAGGAGTCAAAACTGACTTGACAGTACACTTTACTTTAGTAGTATGTGGACAAGTATGTGCTCATAATGGTAGTAAAGTGGGCCAAACTGGTAGCAGATTTTGAATATCTTATGGAATAACCTGGTCCACCTAGGGGCAGCTCTTTCATGAGACAAGGTGAGGTGGTTGCTTCAGGGTTATTGGGCACCAGAAGTGCAAGAAGATTTGCCCCCGCTGCTGTCATCAGAGAAGCTCGTCAGGGCTGATCTGACTCTTGAAAACCTTCCAAGGAACACCTCTCCTCACACTCCTTTCAAAGCTTTCAAGAATCACAAGTTGAGGAGAGGAGGCTACTAGCAACCTTCTCCCTGCCCGCTGCCTGCACCACTTTCAAGACTTACAGGGATCAGTTTTGAACCCCAGCAGGGGCAGGGGCATGGGGCAAGAGAGAATTTGGCACCTCACCTCAGGTGCTGCAACACCTTGGGCTGCCCTGAATCCACTTGTCAGTTTCAAGCAGAAGTCAGACTGATGCTTCTGGGAAGCTTTGAAGGAAGGTTTCTCTCGTGCTTGTTCCCAGTATCTGTTGTTCAGAGGAATGCCAAACATGGAGGATCCCTTTAGCTATTATGTCTAAAAGTCTTCAAAGGACAGTGCTAGGTTTTGTTTTAATGTACTGCAGTTATCATTGGTAGAGGAAGTGATCTAATGAATCAGATGCCATATGTAATCTGTCAAATGTAAGAACAAAATGGAAGACACCTTGTAGGTACTTATAGAGGCAGGAATAAGCTGCCTTGCTTTTACACAGAGATTCAAATACAGTGTTCTCTTTTTTCAATCCGCTTTATTAAGCTCACAGATGGATGGGCTTTTAGTGAATTCAAGAGCAATGGCAGCCAACCCATATAGCAGACTTTCCTAATGCAATCAGAATTCCCTCAGGAGCCACACATTAAAACCATTATGAAAATGGAATTTTCTTTTAACTTATGGCCTTTCCTTCTGTCTTTCCCCTACCCCCACATACAACATACAACAAATGTTCTGTCTCCAATGAATTCTAAAAGTCAATACAGCTAAAAGCACCAAGCCACACAGAGAGCGCAGGGATAAATAATAAAGTAGTCAGAATAGAGATTCCCTTTGGTTGCTAACAAAATGCCACCGCAATCCTGGGAATATATATATATATAAATATATATATTCATTCATTCAGGTTACAGGTGGCATTTTGTTTTATATGTTTTACATTTTATACAGAATGCCGCCACAATCCGGGGGGGGGAGATTTTTATATATATGAATGATTGTGGTGGCATTTTGTTTATATCTGTCTATCTATCTATCTATCTAGGGGTGGGGGTGCATAATGAAACTGCACTTAAATATAATGTTCTCTATGGAAATCAGGAGGCATTGGCCAAATCATACGTTTTGATGATTAAGTGAGGTATCTGAAGCCAAATGAAGTTCATTTTCTATTTGCTTTTGCTAATATTATTCAGATGGTGTAGTTTTATAAACAGTTATCAAACTTACCCAAATTCTCTTTTGCCCATGTTGATTTCACAGAATCTGTTCTTTGGAAGCAGAACTATATACAATGATGATAGATCCAGATCTTCAACATGGCTTGCTGCCAAAAACCTGTAAAAGGGGTGGGTGGGGTGGGACTGATTTCAAGCAGAAAAGTATTTTACAGTGTAATCATGGGAATAAAACCTGGCTTGCTCCCCCACTTATGTTCCTCTCCACACTCTGCTGCTGTAAGCAATATTCTTTTTTCCGGGCTCATTTCTGGTATCAGAACCAGAATGAAAAGGAAACAACATAGCAGAGTAAAACAATATAAGATGGAGAAGGAATGGGTTTCTCCCCCTTCCTGTATGCACACCTATTAATGTAAATAATAGACTCCCCCACTCCCACTGCATTTGTGAACAGGGGCAAACATCTGAATGGCTACCCTGGTCTTTGTATCTTTTTTGGCCCTAAGGTCTAGCTCAGTGCAAAGCAAGTAAACGGTGCCCCACATGGAGTGGGGAGGACATTATGCCCCGTGCCCCACATGGAGGGAGCCCGATCCAAATAATATTTCCCTATTTGAATGGATCAGACCAATCCTTTTCATTTAAGAAAATAAAACTAATCAGTCAAAATATAAGCCTAAGATCAAGAGTTATTTCAGTATTTGGGGTTCTTTCATTGTCACAGGATTCAGTGGCTGACATACTGCACAATGTTATGCACACAATGGAATGTAAGATTTACATAATTGCACAAGAGTATTGTTGCACCATTGCTTTTCCCTAATAGTGTTTTAACTGCATACCTGGCTTTTAACACTTGCCACATTTCAAGTTATTAGTGACGCAGGACGTGATGTACGTGTGACGTGCGCATGCACAGTGAGGCTTTTGAAGCCATTTGATGGGGGTGGGGGCAGCAGGAAGGTACCCTGCCACCCCAAATGCTTACAAAGTGGGTGTGCTGGAGGGGGGAAAGCGGCGGGAGGAGTAAGTATACCCTCCCCTGCCCTTAAAGATCCACCCCCCCGGCATCGAACTGCCGAACTGGCCCCAGGTCCGGACCAGTCCAGAGGCCCTTAGAATGGGCTCCGGACCAGTTTGTGCACATCTCTACAAGAAAAGTCATTTTAAAGCTAAAAATAGCCTGCTGAACAACTGTGTCCATTTTTAAGTGAATCCATGGGGAAATGGCAAGGTTATGAGGAACAGATGTTGGATAGCACACATGAAACCCCAAAGCCATGATTGGATCTTTTCCCCCCTCTACATTTTCCATGAGATTTTACAAACTAATAGCAAAGCTCACACTGATAGGGTATTTGGGAAAGAGCTCTCTTGATATTCCACCTTCCATACAAACTTCATTCATGGGTTTGTTGAAATAAATATGTTTTACATTTCTACCAATTAAGAAAATGGCTCCCATTAGGTTCTATGGTAACATCAGATTCGGACATGCTCAGCTTAGGATAGAATATTTGTGAGGAGAGAGGAAGTGGGAGGGGAGTGACTGTGTAGAGGAGGAACGAAGAGTAAACAATGGCTGTTCAGATGCCTCTATTCTCATTATCTTTAGCCCTGGAAACATCTGAGAAGGGCTACTGTCAGGACTGGTGAAATCTTTCCTCCCTCCCAGAGGAGGAATGATGTATTGAAAATGAAAGGCAACCATTACAGTTCAATGGTTTAACTCATGTGTCTGAGGTAGATAGGGAAACAGGCTCAATTACACGGGCCTCAGCTCCTTTGCTCTTATTGTGTCTGTCTGCCAGTGGCCTCTCCTTCATTTTTCCTCAGGACTACTAGGCCTCAGTTCTTGTGTCTGGTTTTTACCCTGCTTCAACTTTGTATCTCTTAAGCAGGAGAGGACTGCTGAGTTCCTTGTAAGACTCAAGAGGGCCCTGCACTTTTACAGTGCAGACATTCAACAGGTGTGACCTTGCCTAGCATATGAGGGTGCAAGCAGTGCCTGTTGATTTTCTGCCTGTGCTTCAACTGCTGTTGCTACACAGCTACAATCAGCACAATTAGTAAAAGAGAATTATGGATGGATATGTTTACCATAAGGATAGATACCATAGGGATGAATATGCTACTGTATGAATATAAGGTACTAGGAATCTAGAATGAAATACTGACAGTAGAGGAGATACATTTTGTTCTTCATTGTAAATCTTCAGAAACAGATTTGCTTATTTCTGTTTTGTTCTGTAATGAATGTACAACTGTTAATAGTTATTAAATGGTAGTATAAATCTGCAAGTCTCCATCCGTATGATAATCATACCTTTGTACCACTTCTGGTCAGAAGCTTCTGACTAAAAGGTTCTCTTTTACTAATTGTCATTGTTGCCTGCTGAAGGCAACTCACTCACCATAAACTCACCGGCACATGTTACCAAATTCTTCTTAGACATTGCTGTAACACTAACCCCCAGCTTTTGTTGTTGCCACCAGTCTACTCAGAAAGTGGATTGGAGCACAGAAAACCTAGCCAAATTGTGTTTCCATGGTTATGATTTTGTAGGCCAGCACAATATCTCAGACTGCTCATCAGGTCTCATCCCCCATGGCATGAACATTGTGGGCCATCAAATATACTTACTTTTTGGAGCTGCCACCCCCTGTAAACTAAATGTTGTTTTTGTTTTTTGCTTTAATTGAATGTTCTTATAAGAGGAAAGCAACAAGAGAACAAATGTAATGCTAAGAAATAAAAGATTAAGAGAGAATTAAATTCCTGTTTTAAAAAGTAAAATGAATCTTCTTTATAGCATATTTTCTTAAAAGTGGGAAAAGAATCCTCCATTGGAGAGCTAATAAACAACACAGCATAGCATCACCAGGACTCTTGAAGTGTACGAATCAGATTGGAATGAGTTGCAGAGCTGTCTAGAACTGAAGTACCTAGAACTGCAGCTCATCCATTTGTGGAATGGTGACCACCTCTATTACTTGAATGCCCACTGTCAAAGGAATAAGTAGCAGGTTTTGTGTGAAAAATTAATTGAGTTTGGAATATGAAAATCTAAGCATAGTGCAAGATAATTGGGGGGTTGTTTAATCCTATTCATCCTTTGCAGCAAGAGCTGACACCAAAGTGGTGACATACTTGTTTCATATTTATTTAAAGAAATATTAGCAGAAACGCCAAAATGCTTTGCAACAGAAACTAGTCTGAATATGTCTAAATTGTGACCATTTAGGGCAACTGATTCAAAAGACTTCTGTAAACAGTAAATTGTATGCTGTCATGTACATATCACTGATAAGCATCTATTAAGATATATTTGGCATGGGCAGATGAGTTGTAGCAAAAAACAAAACTGTCATTATAGATCATGTCATAAGGGTAGCTTTCATGTCACCATTCTTGAATAGATTAATAGTTTTCTGTGACAATCTTGCTCTCTTGCAGCTCTCTTTCATTATAGAGACAAGTCTGCCTTCATTAATTACTCAAGCAACTGGGGTGTGTGATGTAAAATATCCTAGCGACTGTTGTGTGTACACATTACTGTGAATGTCCAAGTGTTCATGAATGTTGATAATCCCAGATGAATTGTATAAATGTTACCCCACTGCTCAAATATATACAAGCAACTGCTAAGAATTATGTTTAGATGACCGTCAACAAACACCATGTCCAATCTTTTGGACATTCACAACATTTGTTAGGGATTTTCAGCATACATTGTATATGTAAGAAGTCACCTTATTTTGGACATTTACTGTAACATGTACACCAGGGCTTTCCAACCTGTGGTCCTCTAGATCTCAGTTTCTCAACCGGCGGTCCGTGGACCGGTGCCAGTCCACAACGACTTGAGTGCCGGTCCTTGCCCTGACGAGTTAACACCCCCACCCCACCTGCGAACCTCTGTGTCGTTTTTTAAAAATCTTCAAATTCCAGCTGCTTGCCGCTTGCCTTCCCTTGCCGTGAACCTCTGTGTATATTTTTAAATTCCGATGCTGAGGGGATGGCTGCTGGGTGGGGGATGAGCCAGTGGTCGAGGGGATGGCTGTGGGGGGGTGTGAGCCAGTGGTCCTTCCACCCACACACACCCCGGCGGCGGCACGCGGCGGCGGCGGAGGATCCCAGAGCGACGCCATGGCCTGCCGTCCGGCCCGGCGTCGCTTCCCAATTGCAAGGCGCGCCTGCAGGCATTACTGCGCAGGCGTCCCTCACAGTTGGGAAGCGACGCCGGGCTGGACGGCAGGCCATGGTGTCACTCTGGGATCCTCCGCCACCGCCGCGCGCCGCCGCCGGGGTGTGTGTGGGTGGAAGGACCACTGGCTCACACCCCCCCACAGCCGTACCCTCGGCCGCGCGGCGGCTGGAATTTCAAGAATTTTTTAAACACGGAGGTTCAAAGCGGGTGTGGGGGGGGGCGGGTAGAAGGACCACTGGCTCATCCCCCACCCAGCAGCCATCCCCAGCCATCCCCTCAGCATCGGAATTTAAAAACATACATGGAGGTTCATGGCAAGGGAAGGCAAACGGCAAGCAAAGCCCTAATTATTATGACGAGACAATAGTTCCCTATACTTGTTAAGAATTCTCTTTAATACAACACCATTGTAACAGGCATTACTGTTGTGCTGCTAATTGTCTACCATCTATTTCGAGAACTACATATAACTCCTTCTGTAGTTCCATTTGTGCAACAAATGTCAAGTGAAGGGCAACAGCCACATTGACTCTTGTTTTCAACTTTCCATGTAGCAGGATATTGACCAATGTCAAATGATTGACAAGATCGCCAATTAATATTTTCCAAATGCTCTCCACATCAAATATTTCTGACCCAGAATTACACACACACAGAAAAACTCTCTTGGGAGAGGAGGAGTCCAACATAAATTCTGAGCAGTGATAATAGCAAAGAAAAAAGGAAGAGTAGAAGTTGATGAAGGCAGGCAGGGAGCAATTGGGAACACATAACACTGAGGAGCACTGGGTGTCAGCACTTTTCCCCTCAGGCCCGCAGTTCTAATAATTAACTCAAGATGTTCTGTTTTGCAATGATTATGGACTCCATGACCCAATCTAACTCCAGCAAAAGGTGTGATCCAACTAATGCTTCTATATTTCATGAAATACAAGGGAAGATACTTCATTAAGTGCATAACTCTGTTAGTTAAATAAATTGGGCTTGAAAGTGCTAGACATAGGCTGCATTGCATTCTTTTTTGGAATTTTATTTGGGCATTTGGAGTTCTGGCTGTTGCAAATTGTGCCACCGTTTGGGGCACAGAGGTTTTGCAATCAACTCCTCATTGAATCTACAATGTTGTGACACAGATCTGACATAAATAGCAAATAAAACATATTTCCAAAGGTTTTAAGAGAAACTTAGTTGTACTTTGAACATTCACCACATCTTATCTTTGGCAAAAATAAAATTAGTAATTGATACTGCTTCCTAACTTGACAGGATTAAGTGCCTTGGCATTAAAATCAATTTCACTCCTGCACAGTCCTCTCAAGAAAACATACTGTAGTGAAGTCATCAAAAGATGACTTTTAACTGTCATTTTCAATGATAAGGTGATTTGGTGGTGCCACAACCACATTCCATATTCAAAAGTTAATATGTCTTGCGGGGGACCCACAAATCTCTACATGTGGCAATGTTTTATTTTACTGCATGGGAGTGAACTCACAAGAATGCTAAATCTCAGGAAAATGTAGCATTGTCTGTAGAAAATGTAGATGTCTGCATCCTAAGATTAGATCTGTTATTTCAAATGAATAAGTTAACTCCAGTCTCTCTGCAGTCCCCTGCCACATGCACCTCTCTTATCTGCCCATTTTCTCTCTAGTCTTCTTTCCCCCTCCTTCCTCAACTGCTCCCTCAGCTAAACATCCTTTCCTAGGCCTGTCAATTCCCTTGTTGCCTACCCAGGCTCCTGCCTAATTTTGCTTTTTCTATGCCTCTTTACCTAGCTCCTTCTGCAAGATCTGAGCAGCTTATAGAGACTTTCTCTCTCTCCCTCAAGCCAGACCTCCCTATTCTCTTTCCATCTCTTTCTTTTATAGCTTTCTTTCTTTCTTTCTTTCTTTCTTTCTTTCTTTCTTTCTTTCTTTCTTTCTTTCTCTCCCTCTCTCCCTTCAAGCCTGCTCCATCCCCTTTTCCTTTTTCTATCCCTCTGTGTCTCTCTCTCAAGCCAAGCCTGCCCCATTCTCTTTCTCAAGCCAAACCTGCCCCATTCTCTTTCTCAAGCCAAACCTGCCCTATTCTTTCCCTCTCTTGCTTCTCTCTTTCCTTCTTATAAAAGCTTGTGTGGTGAAGGATCAAAGTATAATTTTCTTATCAAAAATTAAGAGAAAAACTTCTCTAATTTTTTTCCTTAGAAGTGCTCCGTGTTAAGTGTGATGTTATAAGTTTATTCGGTCATTGACCAGCAAATTAAGTGTGATGATTTGGCAGAGGTGGAAAGGAACAACAATGCATTTTATTGTTATGTATTTTGTACAGATTGTATTGTATTTATATTATTAGAATTTTTAATTCAATTTATTTTATTTTAATTTAAATTAATCTTGGCCAGAACTTCAAAAGTTAAATTTTGATTAAATTCATTTTAATTAATTTCACTTTAATTTGATTTAATTAATTGGTTTATATTAAGTGTTACTTTAATCATCAGCACCCTAAAAATTGACCTTGGCCCCCATAAGCCAAGTCACAGTCAGTTTTGGCCCCCCAGGTCATTTGAATTGTGCACGCCTGTAGGGTAGTACTAATAGATAAACTTGAAACCTCTTTACTAACTGCTGGTCTGGGAAACTGCACATGAAGAATGTAGCGGTCCTTGAAACTCTGCAGGAAGAATTTACCAATCCTTGACTCCAAAAAGGTTGAGAAACACTGCTCTAGATGTTGCTAAACTACAATTCCCATCATCTCCAGATACAATTTATTGTGGCTGGGGATGCTGGGAGTTGTAGTTCAGCAACATCTGGAGAACCAGAGTTTGAGAACCACTGATGTACACAATTCCGTTATATATAGCTCTACACTGAAGAATTAAAACTGCATCTGCCCTTGTGCTGATAACCAGTTCTGTGCCTGTGGAGCTGTATTTCTAGCATTGCTGTCTGGTGGCTAATATGAACTCCTACTTTGACCCTTTGCAAGGGCTTCATCACACAGATTCATACGGTGTGAATCTATCATTACTCACAAATGGATCCTGTGTGTGGCCTCTTCTACATATAGAGGGACAGTTGTCCTGGGAGAATGACAAAAGGCCAAATTGAAAGGTCATCAATCTTGATATTAGCTACAACTGATCCCAGCCTTTTTACAGTAGCCACACATTTGGAGAGTAGTTGAGGATTATTTGTGAATGCATTTATTCCTTCCCAAACTCTTTCTTTGGGGTTATGTGAGGATTTGGAATGGAAAGATTGGAGAGAAGGAAGTAGATGGGATAACTGTGAGAAGGGGCTACAGTAGAAACACAAGAATAAATGAATGTTGCATCTGTGGTACTGTTATGCATACAGGTGGGACCATTTCAGTGTTCTGAGAGAGTGTTTCAGGCATAATGGGCAGCAAGGGAGAATATTTGCTTATATCTGTTTTCAGCCAATCTCTTCAGAACTCTCTTACATTTACAGCTTCCATGAATGTCAACAGTGAAGTGGCTGGACTTGCCTTCCCATAGACCAGGCCTGCATAGGTGAGAGTATTGGACTAGGACTGGGAACCCTGAGTTCAAATCTCTGTTCAGCTGTGGAACTCTGGGTGACTCTTGGCCAGTTACTTATCTCTCAGCCTAAGCTACCTCACAGGATTGTTGTGAGGATAAACATAATGATGTATACTGCTCTGGGCTTCTTGGAGGAAGTGCAGGATATAAATCATTAAAATAAATACAGCCTCCAACCATGCATTATGGCCTGTCAAGTGCCTTGTTTTGCAGCCCTATGTAGAAAGCAAATATAGACATTATACTGACCCTTCTGTGGACTGCATTCGGTTTGTTGGGTTACAAGTTGTGTGGACCAAATATAAGTTGAGATATCTCATCATAGTCTATATTTGGCAGGTTTTGGTTTAACCTGCATATTATTCAACATCCCTAGTTAAGGAAGCACATGGAAGTTTGGGCAATATACAGGAATGCCGCATCAATGTCTCCTTCCCTTCAAATTCAAACTGCTAGTGCAACAGATCTGCCTGAGCTCCCTGAAAGCTGCTCTTTCAACCTTTCTATGCCTTTTTTAAAAAAACCTCTCAATTGTCCCTTGGCTTCAGGCAAATGATTCATGTCCTGTCCTCTTCAGAAGCTGAAAATTCCCTTTCATCTGTAGTGCTAACCTTAAGGCATTTATGCCATCTGATCATGTCCCTTCCATTTCTATTGCTCTTTATGTTCTGTATCCTATGAATTAGTCACTGTTGTTATATGTATTTGGTGGAGGAGGGATGTTTTTACTCAGAACAGGAGACACATCCCAAGGCACATGGGGTGCTCTTTAGTGGAGAATAGTAAAAGTATTCTTCTATTAAGTCTATAGCACTATATAGTCTATTCAGCTATGTATAAGAACTACGCATGCACTAAACCTTTGTGTCTGTGTTCATGGTTGGATGTATGTGTGCATACATATATTACTTACTTCCCCCCCTTTGGAGGATTTTAATGTTTAGACAAAGGGACCTGTCAATATTGGGAAATCATTCATTTTCTTGCAGATTATGTTCAGTAGTACTGATACACCTCCCTGTGCCAAAAATCCATTTAAAATAGTTTCCTCAAATTTGTGGCATGTTTGGGGGGAAATCTAAAATCTCCTCGCAGATCCATATTCATTGAAGTTGATTCCATCTCTGTAGACTTCTGGATGTCATTTCCCCAAATTTCCAAATATCTAGGCAAGTGTCTCCTCCAAGCATGGTTTTAAGAAAAATTAAAAACGCTTTCTGAAATCATATTTGGTGAAGTTGAACAACCAAGTTCAGAAATTTGGAGATGCTGTGTGTACAACATTGTCAGGTTTTATATTTTCCCCATTACTATCTGTAGATCAGGGTGGGCAGACCTAAGGTTTCTGGGAGCTACTGTGGTGGGGGGGGGCAGAACCTTGGAAGCTACCCACATAAAATAGCAGCTTAGAGAGATGGAAGCAGTCACAAAATAACAGTGTGGGGAGGCAAAACCAATTGCAAAATGGCAGCTGCTATAAGTATTTACATCAATAGAATATGTGATTTTAACATCAACCCCCCTGCATGCTAGGAGAGTTTTGCTGCAGGACATGAGGAGAGTGGCTACATTGTGGGGAAAAGATATAAATTGGAAAGAAATTGAAAGCAACCCTGAGCACCTGAAGAAAGATAGATTAAAAATGGTGCAGCATTGCAGCCATGCCCCCACTCAGCAGCCAATCAGATCTGCAATATTAGCTGGAAGGGAAGGGTGGGAGAAACAAGCACAAATGCCTAGAAAGCAACTTCAGATAAGCTACCAGTAGCTCCTGCGCTACCTAATGTCCATTGGGGAGAAATGTGGGGCGGGGGAGGGGGAGAAATGACACTACTCCAGAAAGCCTGGACAGAGCCCTGTGGCACTCCACTCAGCTCCAGGTTGACCGGGAACCATTAGTGAGCACTGGATTTAGTTGTCAATCAGCTGTGAATACTCCTATTAGTAATATCACTTAGCCCACACTGGAGAATTTTTCAAATACTTTGCTGAAATCAAGATATACTATGTCCACAGCATTCCTGTCATCTACTAAACTACATCTGTCAAGAATGGAGATAAGGCTGACAAACCCATGCTGCTCTTGGTAATCACCACCTTACTTTCTAATGTTCACAGACTGACTGGTATCAACATCAGACTTGCTAGTCTGTAATTTATGGTATCCTTATCTCCCTTTTTGGAAAAAACGAACCTTTTCTCATATCCTAGCCTGTTCTCTAGGAATTCTCAGGAATTATCTGAAGTTGTCACAAATATGTCAGGATAGTCAAACTCTTCCATATCTGACCTCTTTGAAAGTTTAGTTATTTCATCTAGGAAAGTATTGTCCATGTGTTCTGCTTAGACAGATGTTCTGTAGTACTGCTCCAACCATGGTATCACTTCTATTTCTCTCTCCTTTTAGGGGTGTGCACAAAACCAGTTTTCCCGGCTTGGTAAGAATCCAAACTGGGCTGGACTGGTTTGGTTTTGCCCCCCTTTGGACAGGACCCCAGTTTGGTTCAAATTCAAACCAGTTGAGCCCAGTTCAGAGCCCTACCAGCAAGGGGAATCCAGTGAAGATTCTGCTTTACCGGTAAAGGGGCCAGCGTGCAGTAGTATTAAGAAACTACTCACGATGTGAAAGCAAAGTACCCACCAGCAACACACACATACACACACACACACACGTGTCCAGGGCCAACTTGGGCTCATTTTGGACCAGGTTCAGGCTTTCTTCGACCCGTTTCGGGCCTTTGCACATCCGTGGAGGCCTTTTTTAAAAAACCTCTGTGCTTACACACGGGCCATTGGCATTTCCTGGGTCAAACAAATGGCCCATGTGCATGCTCGGAGGATTAAAAAAATGGCCTCCATGCATGCACAGAGGGGCCGAAGAATAAGAATGCAATAAGTATTTATATACCGCTTTTTAACCAAAGTTCCCAAAATGGTTTAACCAAAGTTCCCAAAAATAGATATAAATAAATAAAGTGGCTCCCTGTCCCCGAAGGGCTCACAGTCTAAAAAAGAAACATAAGATAGATACCAGCAGCAGCCACTGGAGGGATGCTGTGCTGGGGATGGATAGGGCCAGTTGCTCTCCCCCTGCTAAATATAAGAGAATCACCACTTTTAAAAAGTGGCTCTTTGCTCAGTTAGTAGGGAAGAAGGCCCAAAATGGGCCTTAATTGGGCCTGAGCCGGCCCTGGACACTCCAGGGGAGGCTAGTGGGGGCTGGGGGAGCCGCCGCTGCCACCAACACACCCATGGCCAGTGATAGGGACTTTGCTTTCCAGTCACTTTGTGAATACCTTCTTAATACTGGTAGAGAGAGGAGGCTTCTATAAGTAAGGGGGAATCATCACCAGATTCCCCTTTGCTGGTAGGGCTCCAAACTGGGCTCAATCAGTTTGGAATGGAACTGAATCCAGTTCAGTTTGAGGTTGAACCCCTAGAAATGAACTGGTTTGAATGGGAATCGGCTTGATTTGAAGCCGGTTCGCACATCCCTATCTCCTTTTATTTGTAACCAGACATTTTGTCAAAATCTAGATTGACCACTGAAGGCACTGTTTCATAAAGTTTGCTTTTTTTTCATTTTGTCCTGTTTGGTTTTCCTTAGTTTGGTAAGAAGAGTACTACCTTACTCTAGGTCAGCTTTCTTTCCCTTTTGTGCTGCGTGTATGGTGAATAAATCATGTTCTGTTGGAAACTCCCTCAGTCATCTTTCAACAGGGCTTCCATGCTCACATGCTGGATTTGTGTGCTGGAGTATAAATTCTAACATGATACTCCTCTCCCCTTTCTGTCCCTTTTGAACAAGTTATACCTTCCAAGTACAATATTCCAGTCATAAGTCTCATCCCACTAAGTATCAGTAATACCTGTCAGATAATATTCCCAAGTTAGAATTTCAAGTTTGTCCTGTTTGTTTCCCATCCTCTGTACATTAGTATATAGACATTGGAGACTGGGTGTCACCTGCTACTGGCTCACTGACATAGTTTCTTGTGTGTGTCTGACTCAGAATAAGATAGCTACCCATGTATCTATTAAAAATTCTTTATTGATGATGAAAATCTGTAAAGTTCAAGTATACTCTGGTAACCATAAGATCCAAAAATAATTCATTGTAGCAAAAGCAAAGGACTTTCCCCCAGACCTCTGTCTCTACTGCACATTTTCTTGTAAACTGTGCACGTATATGAATGTGACAAGGTCACAATTCCATTCATTTCATACTTCCTGTAGAAATAACTCCCTCTAGCATCATCTGGTTGTTCCAACTTGCTAATGTGCCATTGAAAAAGAACAACAAACTCCAAGCTTGCAGACAAATGTTTAGAAAATGAAGTCATTGTCTGTAAATGGCTATATTATTGTTGCCTATGGATGTTTCATGTGCAATAATAATAAACACAAAAAGTGGTTTGTCCAGTAGAATTTGGATTTCTATTGGATTTCCTTATGATTAGAGAGGAGATCTGGTCTTGTGGTAGCAAGCATGAATTGTCCTCTGTGCTAAGCAGGATCCACCCTAGTTTGCATTTGAATGGGAAACGTGTGAGCACCATAGATATTCCCTTTAGGTGATGGGGTCACTCTGGGCAGAGCACTTGCATGCTTGCAGGCAGAAGGTTCCAAGTTTCCTCCCTAGCATCTCCAAGATAGGGCTGAGAGAGACTCCTGCCTTGGAGAAGCCGCTGCCAGTCTGAGTAGGCAGTATTAAGACAGATGGACCAATGGTCTGACTCTGTATAAGGCAGTTTCCTATGTTCCTATCTTTATCCAGCTACAATACTGTCCTCTTGACAGCAAGAAGGTCAGGTTCTGATAATTAAACTCCTTTTGTTTGTTTTATATATTTATCTAAATCCTTCATCCTAAGACCCCAGGGCAGTTAACAACAGGATAAAACAATGAAATGCAATATAATGAACATGAAAACAAGATACTCCCCCAAGTACATTGTCCCAGGTTGTATAGAGTACAGTAGCACTTTGAACCGATGCCAGTTATAGCTTTTTTGATTAGCAAATAGTGCAGGTAAAAGCCCCCATACTCCAGCTCTGCTATGAGCCCAAGTTGCAGGGGGTTTGATCTGTTGTCTAATTACACTTTTGAAAAACTGTAGTATGATCCTGAGTCTCATTGAAATCAGTGATACTTAATTTAGATCCAACTAATTTGTCCAGCTGATTTCAGTGAGGATCAGGTTAGAACTGACAAAGATTCTACTAGTCTTGAAAACAGTATCCGTTTCCCCCAGACAAATTGCATCCAGTTGGATTTCACTGAGGCTCTTCTTTCCAGCTCTGATTTTGCAAAACTTAGATTTGTTTCTCCTTTGCTGGTTACACTGAAAGTCCTGATTGCTTCTCTACTTCCACTCAATAATGTAAAAACAACCAAAAAGACTATTATTTATTTTAGCATGAACTTTGTAGTCTAGAGCCCTATCCACAAGGGTTCTTGCTCTTCTCCATTGTATTCAGAGTCAGCACTTGGTGATTCATTACAAAACAACTCTAAAAACAATAAGTAGAGAATATCTAAATGATTTAGAACTTTAGTAAGCTGCCACCAGCTTCAGGAAAGTTTCCAAACCTGAAATGTAGTGCATGTGGTGCATCCAGTGGTATTTTAAAGTTTAAAGTTGGAAAGTGAACCAAAATTTACTTAAAGACAAAATTTACTTAAAGACCTTGTTCTGGTAAGAACTAATCTGCCTACTCTCCTTTCACTATCCCTACAACTGGACTAAATTTGGCCCAAATCAGGCAGTTCACAAGTTAGCCCACTTGCGCCCCAAATGTTCACACATCCACCATCTTGAATTGGAGTGGATTACATCATCACGGACTATTCTTTTGAGGTGGCATGTCCCAGTCCCTACAATTGTACAAAATTTGGTCCAAATTGGTTCCCACTTACTCCTCAAATGTTCACATGTCCACCATCTTGAATTGGGATGGATCATCACAAACTGTGCCATTGAGGTGTCAAATTTCAATTGGTTAGGCAGTTCAAATCGGTTAGAGGGTTCACAAGTTGACCCACTTGCACCTCAAAGTTCATGCATCTGCCATCTTGAATTGGAGTGGATGGCATCATTACAGACTACACCATTGAGGTGTCCTATGTGTCCCATTGTTGGCCTTCAAGACCTATCTGTTTGGCCTGGCCTTCCAGGGTTTTTAATGTTTTAATTGTTAATGGTTTAAAACTGTTTTGAAAATTGTTTTGTATTGATTGTTTTTACAATGACAGGCACGGGTTTTGTGTTTGCTTCTGTGCACTGCCCAGAGCCTTTTGATGGGGTGGTATATAAATGTAATAAATAAATAAATAAGACAAGGCAATCTTACCTTGTTATTAGATGACATTATCACAAATATATGTATATTCTGTAGTTCCACATGTAGGTTAGTCAGCACAACTTCTGACTTGGAAATCCACAGTGTAATCATGAAATAAAAACTAGCCAAACATCAGTACACATACACTCCTCCTTCCCCCTGATTATATCCCATCTTTGGCTTGTATCCAGAGAACCATGAGTAGAATTGTGTTCCCTCAAGAGATTTTTCCCACCTTACTGTTTCTTACTGTGAATCAGTAGCATTCCTCTTGTGTCACTGGAACTTCCTTCTACGGCAACTATGGGCTCATTGAAATTAAGGCTGCATTCTCATGACCACTCTTCTGCCCAAATTTAGCCAGGACTGGCGGATGAGACACATGATTACTATAGCTGCTGGGTTGTGGTACAGCACCCACACAATCCCAGTTAGCAGCTATGGGGGAATGGATCACAGGAGCCATTAGCCTCCCAGGACTTGAATGGAATCCCAGTAGTCCTCACAATGCTCTCACATTGGAAAGCTTTCATCATGTCGGTAGCCAGGCTCCCATTGGCTGCAATGCCAGAGTAGGCAGCCAAAGCAGCTCTGAACATGCTCAGCTGCATTCCTTGGAGTGCTTCAGAGATGTTTGGCCCGTCCAAGGAAGCAGGGAGCCACTGAAGTGAGGTGCAGCCACAGTACCCCTTCCTTGCCTTGGGGCAATCACCCAGGTCATGACCCAGCTGATCACCTCAGCAGGGAGGGATGAGGCAGGCACACTGAAAAGGCCTGTTCAGGACTAGATGAACAGGCAGGCTGTGCAATCAGACAGCTGTGCAGATAGAGAGAATAAATTGGATCCTCTGGAATTTGATACTGTCCAACAAAATTGACAATTTGAAAATCAAGATCATAAGGGGAGTAGTAGTGAGAAATGAGATAAAACCTATCCCGTATAATATTAAAGGGTTGATGATTCCATAGTAAGAAAAGTTTATTCCTCCTGCAGATGTTGGCCTGCAACTCCCTTCATCCCTGTCTATTGGGCACTGTGGCCACTTCAAAAAGGGGGTGATGGGAGTTGTAGTTCTTCAGCATATGGAGGGCCAAAGTTAGGCAGCCCTACCTCTATACTGAAAATCCTCCACCACATTTGCTCAGAGACAACATGCTCCTGGATACTAAGTGCATAGGGAGGTGGGTTCAGTGGCAGCTATTTAGTAGTAAAAGAAAGGCACTCTGTTGGAGAGTCAGTGGGGCTATTCTCATGACCAACAAAAATTGGGCTAGCAGAGGCTAGCCTGATTTTTGTTGGTCGTCAGAACCACTGGGCTCGCAGCCGAGCCTGGTGGTTCTGGAGTGGCTAACCCGCTCGAGAACCCTTGGCAAAAAGCAGGTTTGCGGAGCGAGCACTCCTGCAAACCTGCTTTTTGCGATCATGAGTAGCCGCGGCACACCTTCGTGCCGCACCTACTCATGAGTAGACCCGCGGCCTGGAGGCTTAAAAGTAGCCTCCCTGCTCGGGGGTCTCCCCAGTATGCCTTGCGCGCTCACGCAGGGCATACTGGGGCTTTCGGGGGCCACATGGCCCCCGCTGCCCCCACCCCCCGCCAGCTCCGTCTCGGAGCCGGACATCGCGTGGGTGGCCGATCCAGTCGCCCAGGGCTCCCTGCCCACTCATGAGCGGGGAGAGCGAGCTTAGCCCGCTCTTCCCGCTCACCGGACAAAACCGGGTCTCACTGATCATGAAACCCGGTCCAGTGTCTGCAACAGTGACACCCTGATGCCTTCCATCACTGATAGGCTTGCATATCATATTGACCAATGGGACTCAGAGTAAATTTCATCAGGTCAGCCATCTGGTTTTGATTGGATTTTTGAACTTTATTCCATTTGTTTTGCTATGGTATGATGGATAAATGCAAATAAAATTGATCCTACAATCAATTTTTAAAAATAGAACCATAGTTCCCAAGCTACAAGAACTAGTAGTACCACTTTCCCCTGCACTAATCAGACCTTATCTGTAGCTCTGTGTCTCAAAAGGGTGCTGCATTCTGTGGATGATGTAGACAAATTAGAAAGGATTTAAAAGAGGACAACAAGCCCTGAGAGGAAAGATTGAAGGAACTGGGTCTGTTTAACCTGGAGCTTTCACAGACAGTAGGCTTTACCGTGGGTTTACTGAGAGGCCTTACTGCTGATTCGAAATTGCCCCCCAAAAGCCATGCAAAAAGTGGATTTTTTTTACTCCATATATAAATTGGGCGACGTTCTAACACACAATGAAAAACCAAATTATGTGTGAAGTGCTCCCCGATAGCTTACAGGGACTTTGGGGTAAATCTGACTGTTATGTGGACGCACCGCCTCTATTCTAGAGGAGATGCAAACTAAAAGCCTGGTGTGAAAAACTTCCCAGAGAAGAAAAGGTTGAGGAGGCCATGAAAGCATTCTTCGAATACCAGAAGAGTTTTCACATAGAAGAGGGCAAAGACTTGTTCTCTGCTGCCCCAGAGGGCAGGACCAGATCCAATTGGTTTAAGTGACAGGAGAATAGATTTTTTGGTTAACATTAAGAGAAACCTCTTGATAGTAAAAACAGTTTGACAATGGAACCAATTAGGTAGGGCAGGGGTTCCCAACAGGGGGTACTTGAAGGGCTCTCAAGGGGTACTCAGAGCCCTCTTGCCCTCCCCATGCTGCAGCTGTGCTATTTGTTCCTCATCTGAGGATTGCCTACACACTCTCCTTCTCAAAAGGGGAGGGAGGAGGATAAAGACTCTCCTCCTCTGCTCCTGGTTGGCAGGCTATGTGATGAAGCTCAGTGTACCTCCCTTCAGCCTGACTGACAGGATTCAGAAAATTAGCACTGAGTACTCCCATTGAAATTAATACAAGTAAACAATTTTTGTCCCATTAATTTCAATAAGACTGCTTTTATGTAACTTAGTATGGATGTGACCCAGTGACTGTGGAGGCCAACTGTAACACTTAAATTTGTGGTTTTTTAATGTATACTAGCTAAACCAGGTTCAAACCATCTGCGCCTCTACCCCCCACAAGCCCATCCGCCAGTCGCCGCTTTCACCAGCCAGCCCGCCACTGCTTCCTCCCCCTCCCCCCACTGGCTGCCGCTTTCACCCCCCCCCACCCACCCCCACAGCTTTTTTCTCCCTCCCATCCGCCCACCCGCGACCGCAGGTTTTTTCCCCCTCATCTGCCCACTGCCGCTTTTCTCTCCCCCAATCCGCCCGCCACCACGTTTTTTTCTCCCCCCCCCATCCACCCGCTGCCACCGCTTTTTCTTCCCCTCCATCCACCCTCCTCCGCTGCCGCCATCGCTTTCCTCCCCCTCTCCTCCTCCCTTGGCCAGGCCAGGCCGGGCCACCTCCGTTATTAATGCCGGAACTCTCGCAGCGTGTTGCGAGAGTTCCACCGTCAAATCCTGGGCACGAATGCTGGCTAAGAGAATTAAATATATAGATTTAAATATATAGACACACACAAATTTAAACACTACAGTTTTGAGGCTGCTGCAGTCACTGGCTGTCTTACATCCAGCAAGTAACTCACAAGCAAGTAACTCACAAGCAAGTAACTCACAAGCTACTCACAAGCACTCTTAATGAAATTAATAGGACAAGTTTATTTGTCCACACACAGTCTGTATGCTGTACCTGAGCTGAAAGTTTGTGGCAGAAGGAATACAATTATTAAATAGGTTGGGAACCTTTGAACTAGGGGGTTAATGGGCTCTCCCCTTCTAGAGGTCTTCAAGAAAAGGCTTGACAGCCATCTGTTGGGAATGTTCTGCCTCTGGATTTCTTGCACCAAGCAGTGGATTGGAGTAGATGGCCTCCAATTAAATTAAATGATCTACTTTTATTAATAAAATATAGTTTTGGCAATTAGGAGGGAAAAGTTTCTAATGAGAGATATAGTTTAGTGGCTAAAGCTACAATTGACTTTTAAAAGTTCCCAAAAGACAACTTTTCACCTAAGCTTTTTAATTTAACTGTGTTTTAAATTGTTTTAAGGTATTTTATTTTTGTGTTTTAACTTGGTTTATGTTGTTGTAAACCACCTATAGATGTAAGTTTGGGGTGGTATACAAATTTGATAGAAAGAAAGATAAAAAATAAATAGCCTTAATGGAAATGAATTGTGTTTCCTGTCTATACAAGAAATTTTGGTGTGCTAATTTTACAAAGCGGATACTTAATGTTGCTGTTTATGTGGTGATTTGTATTACATTTTATTTGTGTTATAACATATAATTGCCAGATTCACAATAATCTATGAGTACTACTACTTTCCTGTCCTCAAAGAATTAATTTAGCAAGGAACCAGATGCCACAATAGGCTCTTCATTGCCACCAAAATTAGCAGCATTTTTCTTTTTTCATTATCTCCCTTTTAGCATTTACCAAATAAAAATGTGTAATGAGACACCATAGTGTTTTTGTTTCCCCAACTGGCCGCCAGTTCAATAAAATGGTATCAGGAGACTCCAAGCACAATAACATTTTATCGCATGTTTTTACTTACTAGTTTGTGTGGAGAAGGCAGGAAAAAGTAATCCAAGGCTGCTGTTTTCAGAGAAAGCTGTGCATGCCTGGCAAAGTCTAGTTCCACCTTTATAAATATTCTGATTTATATGTTATTCAGTGGTCACAAAGGTTTTTTTTAAACATAGTATTCTATAATCTTTTTTCCTAGCAGTCTTTGTAAAAAGCCATTCTCATAAGCTCATACAAGTAACTGGGAATCCTTTTTATGGAAACCACTACCAAGGGAAAAGGAAATGTGTTTTAAGAGCTAATTCATTCAGTGACTCTCCATCATGCCTCATTGCTTTATATCATAAAAGGCTTCAGTAGCCAATGAAAGTAATCTGATTTAATAATTAGGGCCAAAGCAGAGTTGTCTGTTTTCTATCAATGCAGCAGATGTGGACAACAAACTTAAAAAAGAATTCTCAACATAGCATGTTAAAAAAATCTTAATCACATCTTAATCTCAACTAATGTATAATACCATATACATATTAGGTGGCATGTTTCATAGTATAAATATGCAGGGTCATCCATTGCCAATACTTATTTGATTAGTATTGTTAAGGAAAAGACTTGGTCTGAATGTTAATATTGTTAAGGAAAAGACACACAACATCATTTCCAAAAAGTCACTCTGCTCTGGATCATTGATTTTTAAGAAAGTAGACATCTCTACAATTCTAATAAAGAAAGTTGGGCCATTAATTTGGACAAGAGTGGTAGACAAGAGAAATTATCTGAACAGCCAGTAATAAAAATATACACTTTTCCATTTATCTTTGCTGCCCTTCATGTGCTGACACCAGTCGTCCCTGTGTCTTTTAAAAAAATTCCCTTGAAAGGCAAGTTATATTGGCCTCACTTGCCACCCCCCACCCCACCCACCTTGATTCCTAAGACTCAACAGGTCTGATATATGACTGGGTGACACAGAAAGGTCATATTCCTGGAATTAATATAGGAGCAATTACTATAGTTTCCCCACATATTTTAAAATGCATGTACATTACAAGATGAGTGAAAATGTAACCTTCTCTTGAAAAGGGCTTTTTTAAATAATTGAAATACGTAATGCTCTAGCTTAATGTTCTGAATATGTAAGCACAATCTGTTTTTATAGCTGACTTTCTTCGCAAAAGACTATTTTACTATAGTATGAAGGACATTGGTGCTGTTTGTGTGACATTCTTATCCTACGTGCATTGATTCAGACATATTTCCTATTTGTTTCAAAACTCCTTGCTTTGTAGTAGAAGTATAATAGGACTGCATAGGGGCGTAGCTATAATTGAGCAAAAGGGTTCAAAGAACACAGGCCCCCAGCTCCTGAGGGCCCTCCAGATTCACCCCTCCCTATTATCTTCATTATGTCCCTCACTCTGGGGGGGGCCACCAGAGAGAGGGATGAACACAGGCCCCCACTCCCCTAGCTACGCCCCTGGGACTGCAGCCAAAGATTGCAATTCGATTAACAATTACCTCAGAGTTCCACTGAATTAAGTCAAACTTACTTCTGAAGAATCATGTTTAGAAGTAAGCTGTCCAAGTTAAAATAAGAATTTTAAGATTGTGTAAGAACATTGTCAGGCCCCAACCAAGACCTGAGACGGACACAGATCAGGCAATTGCCTGATTCTGGCACATACCAAGGATGAAAGGAGTCACTTGTGGATGATTGTTTGAGATAGGCTGGGGTCAGTTACCAGATCAGCTAGAAGAGGGTCAAAAGGGATCAGAAGGAGGAGACATGGCTGAGGATGGGCAGATGAGCAGTGATCAAGCAAATGAAATGGGGCAAGGTGCGGCAAGGGAGGTCTGTGTTGCTATGATACGTAGCTTGGACTAAGGCCAAATTGTTTAATTTAATTATGTGCCATTTCCCTCCCCAGAATTGTACCCTCACATTACTGTGGTGGGCCCCCAAAGGTGCCATTCGCAGCAAAGATTTATTTGTGAAACCAATGCTACCGGACAATAAGGGTTTTTTTTAAATTATTAGCAGTGTTGATAAATCACAGTTTCCTTTTATTAGAAATTACACAGTGGCATACAGAATCTTATTTATTTGATTGATTGATTGATTGATTGATTGATATACTGCCCTTCCAAAAGTCACACAGGGTGGTTCACATAAAAATAAAAAAGCAATTAAAACAATTAACAATTACAAACAAAACCCAGTTAAAAGCAAATTACAATTGCAATTAAAACTAGACAACATTAAAATTAAATATCATTAAAAGCCAGGCTAAAAGGATGGGTCTTTAGGCTCTCCTGAAGGCCTCCAATGAAGACAACCCTCTTATATCCACGGGGTGCACATTCCACAACCTAGGGGTGACAACAGAGAAGGCTCTATCCCAAGTTGCCACCAGATGAACTCAAAGATGGACCCCTTCTGATGATCTCAATAAGTGGTGGGGATCTTGTAGAGTAAGGTGTTTCCTCAGGTAACCCAGGCCTAAGTCATTCAGGGCTTTAAAGGTAATAACCAGCACTTCGTACTTTGCCTGGAAACATATTGGCAGGCAGTGCAACCATTTGAGAACAGGCATAATGTGGTCTCTCCAAGATGCCCCAGAAATCATCTGGCTGCCGCATTTCGAACTAACTGAAGTTTCTGAACTACATACAAAGGCAGCCCTACATAGAGCGCATTGCAGTAGTCCAGCCTGGAAGTTACCAGCTGATGCACCACTATTTTCAGATATTCTCCTCAAGAAACAGGCAGGGTTGTATCAGTATCAGTAAGTAGCAGCTGATAAAAAGCACTCCTGGCCACAGCCTCAACTTGAGGCACCAGGGTTAGGGTCCAAGAGCACTCCCAAGCTACAAACCTGTTCTTTCTAGGGGAGTGTAACCTCATACAGAACAGGAAGGTCTATCCTTCCTGTCTGCTTCCCCTCCGGGCTGGCTGCCTGGCCAGCCACTTTTCCCAGTCAGCAGCTACCCCCACCCTGCCACTTTCTTCCCCCGCTGGCCACTGCCGCCTTCTTCCCACACACCTCCCCCCGCTGCTTTCCCCAGAGCTGCTTTCTTCACGCACACCCTGTCACTGCTGTTTTCTTCACCCCACCCCGGCTGCCACTTTCTCCCCCCCTGCAACCACCACTTTCCCCAGCGCCACTTCGCTCCCCCCGCCCAGCAGCTCGCTCGTGAACTCTTGCAAGACCTGCTACACATGGGATTAGCGACAGGTACATTTCAGAGAAATACATAGATAGATATTTAAAAGAGAAGTTTAAACAGACCATAAAACACTGCCTAAAAACATAATTGTACAGATTGGGATACAAAAGTCACAAAAATAAGTACTAAAAAATGGTGGTGACCACTAACTCTGAATAGAAAATCCGGTTTCAGATCATTTACCATATCAGTTATGAAGAAAGTTAAATTTCACATAAGCAAGTTAAAATAACATTCAGACCAAGCTGCACCAAATCCAGCATTTCCCCCACCCAACAGTGTTAATTTGGCAAGCCCACACGTAGGGCATGGAGGCAATAACTCTCTCTTGTTTGCCCCCAGCATTTACTATTCAGAGGTATAATGTCTTTGAACATGAAGGTTTCATTCAGTTACCATGGCTAATTGGAGTTGATAGGCCTTCCTTCCATAATTTTTTAAATTTTAAAAAAGTCATTTAAGTTAGTGATTGATTAAAACTTGTGCATACGTCCTGCCTCTGAATGATAGAAAACACTCTCTGAAATTAGTTGCTTCTAAAGAACTTTACTACAATTAAACATAGAGTGAATTCAGGAGTGAGCTGGGAGCCTACCCCTTTATATGCCAAACAGGCAGAAATTAGGGGTGTGCTCAAATCATTTCAGTGCCTCTTTGAAGAGGCACTGAAATGATTTGGCTCCCTACAATCGAAACGTTTCAGCACAGGGCAAGGGGTCCCCTTAAGAGAAGGCAGGCAGGTCCTACCTGCCGTCATGCGCACGCGCGCTCACTACTTCTGGCCACTTCCGGCTGATGGGGGGAATGGGGCGGCAGGGGGGAACGCTTCCGCCCCGAGTGGCTTGAAATTTACAGAGCGCCGGCAGGGGAAACACGGCGGGGGGGGTGAGTACACCCTCCCCCGCCCTTAAAGTACTACCCCCGCTGGTGCCGAAACACTGAAAACCGCTCCAGTGCCGAAACATTTCGGAGGCCTTTACAATGGCCTCCGAAACATTTTGGGCACATGCCTACTGGTTTTGACATTTAAAGTCCTTAACTTGGCCCTAAGCACTTATCTAAAGAAACATGGAACATGGGAACATGGGAAGCTGCCATACACTGAGTCAGACCATTGGTCCATCTAGCTCAGTATTGTCTTCACAGACTGGCAGCGGCTTCTCCAAGGGTGAAGGCACGAATCTCTCTCAACCCTATCTTGGAGATGCCAGGGAGGGAACTTGGAGCCTAGAGGCTCTTCCCAGAGCAGCTCCATCCCTGAAGGGGAATATCTTATAGTGCTCACACATCAAGTCTCCCATTCATATGCAACCAGGGCAGACCCTGCTTAGCTAAGGGGACAAGTCATGCTTGCTACCACAAGACCAGCTCTCCTCCTCCTATTCTACTCCCGCAAGTAGGCGAGGACTGCCTACTCGCTTTATTTACCACCAAAATGTAACATCTCAAGGTGGTTTATCTCCAACAAAAACAGTTGAAAACTGTTCATAAAAATTATTTTAAAAATTATATAATTTATAATTTATTATATATAATTTATTATATATAAAATATATGAATTATATAATTTATAAAAATTATAAAATATATATAAATTGTTTTTTAAAATTATATAAATTTTATTTTTTTTAAATGTTATGCTGCGCTTTGCATGGCGCTTTAATTATTTCCGTGTGTGTGTGTGTGTGTGTGTGTGTGAGAGAGAGAGAGAGAGAGAGAGAGAGAGAGAGAGAGAGAGAGAGAGAGAGAGAGAGTTATGTACACACACTACCTTGATACTGCCACCCAGAACAAAACTCTTTCCGCTCACTGATGATAAAAATTACAGGGATCACTGATAGGAGTGTCCTTATATTCATCTGTGAGATATTATAGGATATGTAGTCACATCCTGCACTGTGCTTGTTCAGTCAAGATTTGCCCAGATCACTTTCCTGTACTCTCTGTATTGTCACTTATTATTTTATATATATATATATATATATATATATATATATATATATATATATATATATCCTATATAATAAAGTGCCTGGCTTGTGTCCGTGTCTTCGAAGGATGGTGTCTGCGTCCGTGTCTCCCTCGGCTGTTCTGGGCATGTGCGGCGCGCATGCCCATAACAGCCGAGGGAGACACGACTGCTGGCACCAGGCGGCCATGTTGCCCGGTTGGTCAGCCCAGCCGCGGGGAGGCCAGAGGTGGCGGCGGAGGGTCCGGGCTGGCCGCGGCGAGGCCAGAGGCGGCGTCAACAGGACCGGCCAAGCCGCGGGGAGGGTAGAGGCAGGGGCGGGGAGCAGCACACTGGGCGGCGGCGGCGGGTCCGGCCCAGCTGCGTGGAAGGCCAGAGGCGGCGGCAGAGGGTCTGGCTCGGCCCCGAGGAGGCCAGAGGTGGCAGCAACGGGACCGGCCAAGACACGGGGAGGGTAGAGGTGGCAGCAACGGGACCGGCCAAGCCACGGGGAGGCCAGAGGTGGCAGCAACGGGACCGGCCAAGCCGCGGGCAGGGTAGAGGCGGCAACGCCAGGTCCAGCCCGACCGCGGGGAGAGAAAAGGCGGCGGCAGCACGGGCAGCAAACACAGCGAAGGGCATGAATTTTTGGGCCCCAGCCACCCATCCGTCCAAACGGCAAAAGATAAAGTGACACACAAACAACCCCCCCTCCCCCCCAAAAAAGGAAAAGAAAAAAACCTTGCTGAGGATGAAATACAGATCTAACAAACAGATCTACACAACCCTACTAGCGCCCATTAATTTAACGGGCTTAAAATTACTAGTATAGTAATTTAGAGATAGAGAGCCCCTGGTGGCGCAGTGGTAAAACTGCCGCCCTTTAACCAGAAGGTTACAAGTTCGCTCCTGACCAGGGGCTCAAGGTTGACTCAGCCTTCCATCCTTCCGAGGTCGGTAAAATGAGTACCCAGAATGTTGGGGGCAATATGCTAAATCATTGTAAACCACTTAGAGAGCTCCGGCTATAGAGCGGTATATAAATGTAAGTGCTATATATATAAAAATATAGTTTGAAGAGCTGAAAAGGGACCAAGGAAGTTGTGCCCTAACACCTACACTAATATATCCTTTGCAGATATTCTGGAGGGAGAAGTTGTTATCAGGAAGCCCCTTTAAAACAAAAAACAAAAAAACCTACATTGAAAAAAAATATTCAGCAGTTATCTACATGATTTAAAACAACACCAATGTGAAAACTTGACTTGCTTCTTGACCACATATGATGATCCATATGTAGTCTGATCATTTCAATTATTTGTTTCAGATTTTCAGTCTGTTAGCTAGTAGTATATCCTAGCAAAACCTGTAAAGACAGAGCTCTCAGTGTGTGGATTTTATGGTGAATTTGCTTTGCTATTCAAGCAAATTTAACTTTTCCATTTGCATTTGATCTCCAGACTCAGTGTTGGTAATAAATCCAGCCTGATGGTAACAAAAATGTAACATTGTTGTATTCAATGACCTACGTTTGTCGTTTTTCTTTTTGAATAGAACTGTATTTTTAGTGTGTCATTAATCTTACACATATAGCAGTGGTTCATTTAAGAGAGGGGACTTTTACATGTGCTTGCTAATTAGGAATGAAGTTTGATGTACTAATTAGTCTGCTATAGAGAGACAGCTGCAGGCCCCAGCTGTCTTTGCTTCCAATAGGCTTCCCATTCTGAGGCGGGGTGGAGGTAGGAGTTATAGGAGAGAAGCAGAGCTACTTCTGACAAATTGATTTAACTAGAGCACACAGCCTTGAGGGAATTCTGTATTGCCTTGTCACTGTACAAGACTGAAGCCTTTGTAGGCTACAGACTGTAGAGCACTGAAATTTCCCATCAGGATTTTTCTTCCTCCATTGCTCTATCCCCTTGAATGGCTTGCCAAGCATTTATTTCCCCAGTAATTCTCTGTCTTGTCGTGATGGATCTCTGTCTTACATGATGGCAGAGATCCATAATGTAATGAGCTAAAAACAACAAAGCAAAACAAACAACACTGCAGGTAATCAGTAGCTTAATATTCTGCAACAAGATGTAAGAACCAGCCAAACCAAATCTGCCAAAATAAACATGTTTTGGTCTGATGTCTAAAGACTATGAAGGACAGGGCCAATCTCCTCTCTCCCTAGAGTTCAGTGACTGAGAATGTCCCATTAACTGTATCTCTGACCCAAAGATTTGCGTGATCAGAAAGAATCATGTGGAAGGAGATGATCCTGGATTTGGAAACAGATTTAAAGCCAGTGCAAATGAAGTAGCAATGAAATGGCAGAGTGCTTTCTAGATTAAACCCTACAACAGTGAGTGTCCCTACGGATCTGCTAAGTGTGCTTCCATACTTCCTGTGTTGTGACACTGCAGTCCCTGCATTGATAGCAAGGTGCCGTTCACATTTCCAATGCTTTCTTTCGGATTTTATCTTTGCATTATCGTGCTACATGTTGCATGTACGTCACAAAAAAATAGCTGTATTTTCCCATTGTAAGAGTTTGAGATCATAGGGGTCAATTTCAATACGATTCTGCCAAGCCAAAGCATTTCACCACTGTTGTAGGGTGTAATCTGGAAATCATCCAAGATATTTTCACAAAACTGAATCTGGATAGAACTTTAGTAGCTTTATTCATAACTAGCTGAAGTTTCTGGACACCTTTCAAAGACTGTCTCATGTAGATAGGACCGGCCCAAGGCTCAGGGTTTCCCCAGGTGAAGCCTGCCCAGATGTCACCTGCCTGCTCCCGTCACCTGCCTGGGAGCCTCCCAACACCCGCTCTCCTTCCTGGACACAGCCTCCACCATGGCTGAATGTGCTGGAGGCAGTGGGCAGCAGGGTGGGTGGGAGATGGGGAACATGCACCAACCCTCCTTGTCACTGCCTCCACCCACCACTTTCGTGGTGAGCTATCTCGCTCGCTATGAAAGCAAAGTGTGGAAGCAGCAGCAAGGAGGCAGGACGAGTCGGTGAGTGATGGGAAACCCTGCCCACCCCTCTGCCCTTGCCACACCATCTCTTCCACCCACTGCTTTTGCAGTGGGTGGAGGCAGCACTGGTGGGGAGGGAGGTTGAGCAGGTTGGTGTTCCCCATCACCTATCCATCCACCCTCCTTGCAGCAGCCACAAAAGCGCAGGCAGGGATAGATAGTGGGTAGGGAATGCCCACCTGCACACCAACAAGGGGCAGGCCCCCACAAGGCCTGCCTGCATGGGCGAAGGGTGCAAGCCAACCCTGGGTCCCATGTGACCCCAGCTGTCACTGCCCGTGCCTGCTTTGCACCCTAAGTGGGTGCTTAGTTCATTAACAGGTGGGCTGGCCCTTCATGTAGAGCACAATAATGTTAGATCCAGAGAAATCTCTCATTGCATAGACTACACCATCCCTCTCAGCTGGGCAGGTTGATCAGTGAAATTATTTAGTCAGCGAGAAGAATGAATGTTACTCAGAGAACCTTCTCCCTCAACATAATGAGCAAGATATCCTTAGACAATTGCAAGAATACACACTAGAGTTTATTGGTAATCAATGCCTCCTCACTGACCACAGCATTGTGGCAATATTCAAGTATTTATCAAAAACTGATAAACAATTAGGCCCACTTAAACTCTCTTTTGATGTTTTTACTCAGAAATTTTTGAATAAACGTGAAAGCTCAGCTAATCTGTTTGGGTTTGAATTACAAGGAGGGGAAGAAGGATATAATGAGGGTGAAGAGAGCCGAGTGGCACCAAGCCAGCCTCCAAAGGGAGCAGATAAAGTAAATTACAGTTGGACTTTGAAAACAAATCAAGTTATGCAGCAACTTGCCTCTATTAGGGGAAGCCATTGGGGACCACAAAGAATCATAAAACACTCACTGAGCCAACTCTTAAGATATCACCCATATCACGTTGATCTGATTGGTGCTGGCTAGCTATCAAGCCCCCTCACATAAAAGAGAATCCTGTTAACATTTAATCAAGCTACTATCCTGTCTGTGTTGTTTAAGATGAAAACATTTCTCTCCACTTTTCAAACTCTGCCTGTGAGAGTATTTTGTGACTCAGTACCTTTCCCACTGTTTGCTCAAAGAAATGACCTTAAAAAGCTAGTCCTAATCAGAACTGTGTAACGCCCACTGTCATAGCAAATAAAACATCCCCTTTATCCCCCGTGCTTTCAACAGCCTGAGAGTACCACTGGAGAGACTTTGGATGACTCAATGGAAGTACAAGTGATTAACTCTTATGGCTCCCTCCCTAAGAAAGAACAGGTGGATATCATTTCTAGGTGGAGAGCCTTAAGAACATCTTACCATCTTTACTACTGCTGAACTGCTGCTGAACTACTGGTGACTCTTGTATCACCCAGGATGATGATCCAAGATGAGAATCAAATGGCAGATGGTTCTTCTGGGGTTCCAGAGTTAACATGTGAGGGAGAGAAGACATCTGAAGCCCCAACACAGTGCACAGATCTCTTGTTGTATAATAACGTCTCCTTTGAACCACAAATGCTGCATATGCGGGAATTCAGAGCAACGTGGCAGATAAACCTACTCACACAGAAAGGTTTGGCAGTGTGGTCCAGCAAACTGAGGCGAGGGAAGACAATATTGAGCAATCTCTGTTCAAGTCCTCAATGCATCCTCATGTAAAGCTATTGAATGAAATTGTTATATCTCCATCTACAGAGGCCACACAGATTGACCAACCCCAGAAGTGCAAGGTTTCCTACCAGCTTATCAACTAGCCACATATCATATAATGTGTCTCTAATGAAAGGAACTGCAGAAAGAGTAGCTGTGTTCTCTGACTATATGAACCCCCAATGTATCTAGATGGGCCCCCAAAAGGTTCAAGCTGACCTGGCTGAGGAGCTGCCTGTCATCGGGGAATGTCTAGCAACTAGAGAGTTAATCCCCTTAACCCCTTAATCCCCTTAGTCCCCTCCATGAGGATGTTCCACCAAACTCTGATTGACTATCTATCTATCTATCTATCTATCTATCTATCTATCTATCTATCTATCTATCTATCTATCTGCATAACTCCCAGATTACACTC
Organism: Hemicordylus capensis; assembly: GCF_027244095.1. Classification (NCBI taxonomy): domain Eukaryota; kingdom Metazoa; phylum Chordata; class Lepidosauria; order Squamata; family Cordylidae; genus Hemicordylus; species Hemicordylus capensis. The sequence continues at coordinate 69,496,028 of NC_069662.1, forward strand.
ATTTCATGGAACATCACTGGATGGCTGGCAAAGAGTTTGGATATTTCATTCAGTAATTATCTTTCCAAATTTGGCATTATTTTGCTACAGGAGACTTGGGCTTTGGAGGACATGGAGCTAAACAGCTATGTTTCTTTTCCTCTCAGAGCCTTGCCTAGCACAAAGGATGGACGATCTAGAGGTGGTTTGGGAGTGTTTGTTTCCACTATGCTGAAGACTTCTATTATCAGATAGAATCCTCTGGCTCACCTTGCAACTTCTGTGACTATTAATTTTAGATCAATTAATGTTTTTATTATAAATGTTTATTTTTCTCACCAACAGCTACAGTCACAGGTTAAAGAGATTAGGTTAAAATTAGAAGAGTATAGTGGTAAATTAACACAATTTTACCCAGAAGCTTTTGTCATGTTGGCAGGTGATTTTCATGATAGGTCAGGATGACAGGGTCTTTTATCCACATTTTCAAGACACCCCCCCCCGCAAAAATAAATAAATAAATAAATAAATAAATAAAACCACCGTTGAGGCCCATCTCTTACCTAATAGATATAACTGTTGGAACTTGCTCCAACACTTGATAACATTTTTAATTCTCCAAATCTGTCTCCCCATTCAATATGGCAAGATCAAGTCTGTTAAACATTTGCATAAGGCAAAGCCCAGAATAATTACACCCCTTATCCTTAGAATGTCTAATAGGAATCTGGCCTTTCTTCATGCAAAGCAGGGGCTATACCCCACAAGCCCAGGGTGTCAAACTTCTGGCCTGTGGACCGCATCCAGCCTGAGGAGCTCCACTGTCCAGCTTCCAAGCAGGGGCCAGGAAGCTGATCACTGCCGCTGTCGAGAACATAGGAAGCTGCCTTATACTGAGTCAGACCATTGGTCCATCTAGCTCAGTATTGTCTACACAGACTGGCAGTGGCTTCTCTAAGGTTGTAGGTAGGAGTCTCTCTCAGCCCTATCTTGGAGAAGCCAGGGAGGGAACTTGGAACCTCAGATGCACTTCCAGAGCAGCCCCATCTGCTAAGGGCAAGAATATCTTACAGTGCTCACATGTAGTCTCCCCTTCAATGCTTTCATGCTTGCTACCACCAGTTCTCCTCCAGTGCCCCTTATCCAGCCACCATATCCCCTGTTTTCCCCCTCACTAGTTCCGCTGCTGCTGCCAAGCAGGGACCAGGAAGCCAATCACTGCTGCAGCCTAGAATTGGCCATCATCCAGGCCCTGTCTTTACCCCACCAGCCACCGTGCCCCCTGTCTGTCCCTTGACAGCCGCACCACACGCCAAAGCTGCTGAAGCTGTGGCCATAAACTTGCTAGCTGGTTCCTTCTCCCTTTTGCTGCTACGCTCCTAAGTCTTAGGTATCTCACATCCAATGATATTCAACAGAAAATGGGTTTTATACTCGGATTCGCAACACATTCATGTGTCTCTGGCTCTTCTTCCTTTTTCTTTTGTTCTGTGTGTCTCATCCTCTTTTTCAGGGGCACTCATGATTCATGTTAAAGGGATAACTTTTGCTTTGTTGTTGTCCTGCTGTTCTCCTCTCATATTAGGTTTTTTTTACAGTGGTGCAAAATAGTTTTCATTCAATATAAGTGGCTATTCATGCTTTATATTGACAGTATGTTTGCTTGCTTTATTTATTTAATTAGAACATTTATATACTGCCCAAAACACAAGTCTCCAAGCAGTTCAAAACAAAAACAGATAAAAAGATTAGAACATCACAACAATTAAAATTTAAAATGTTAAAAACTATTAAAAACTCAATTAAAACAATATCTAATTAAAAGCCTGGATGAATAAATGTGTCTTGACTGCATTTTTAAAAGTTGTAAGAGATGGGGAGGCTCTTGTTTCAGCAGGAAGTGTGTTCCAAAGCCTCAGGGCAGCAATGGAGAAGGCCTGTCCCTGAGTAGCCACCAGACAAGCCGGTGGCAACTGCAGACAAACCTCTCCAGATTATCTCAATGGATGGTGTGGTTCATAGCGAAGAAGGTGTTCTCTTAAATACCCAGGGCCCAAACTGTTTAAGGCTTTATAGGTTATAGCCTAAACCTTGTATTTTGCCTGGAAACCTATGGGCAACTAGTGTAGATCTTTTAAGATAGGAGTGATATGGTCTCTCCAAGATGACCCAGAGACCAATCTGGCTGCCGCATTCTGGACTAACTGCAGTTTCCGGACTGTGTACAAAGGCAGCCCCACATAGAGCGCATTGCAGTAGTCAAGTCTGGAGGTGACCAGCAGAAATGGTTATCTCAAGAAATGGACACAACTAGTGTATCAGCTGAAGCTGATAAAAGGCACCTCTGGCCACTACCTCAACCTAGGACACCAAGGAGAGGTTTGTGTCCAGAAGCACCCCCAGACTGCATACCTGTTTCTTCTGGGGAAGTGTGACCCCATCCAGAAATGGCAGATCAAAATCATTTCCCGAGTTCCGACCCCGCACAATAAGTACTTCCGTCTTATCTGGATTCAGCACCAACTTGTTACCTCTCATCCAGCCCATCACTGCCTCCAGGCAGGCATTTAGGGAGGTTATGCCTTCTCCTGATGATGTTGACATGGAGAAAAAGATTTGGGTGTCATCAGCATACTGATAACACGTTGCACCAAATCTCCTGATGAGCTCTCTCAGCGGTTTCATGTAGATGTTAAACAGCATCTGAGACAATACAGAGGGACACCTTACCGAAGTTCAGTTTTTGAAGAACAACAGTCCTCGAGGGACACCATCTGGAATCTGCCCGAGAGGTAAGAATGGAACCACTGCAAAGCAGTGCCCCCTGCTCTTATGCTCCAGAAGGATACTATGTTCGATAGTATTGAAAGGCACCGAAAGGTCCAAAAGGACCAACAGAGTCACACTTCCTCTGTCAATTCCCAACTGGAGATCATCCATCAGGCCGACCAAGGCAGTCTCCACCCCATAGCCAGCCCAAAAGCCAGTCTGAAATGGGTCTAGATAATTAGTGTGATCCAAGACTTCCTGGAATTGGGAGGTCTCGACCCTATCAATTACCTTGCCCAGCCACGGAAGGTTGGAGACAGGCCTATAGTTGCTCAACAATGCGGAATCCAAAACAGGCTTCTTCAGAAGTGGTCTAATAATTGCCTCCTTAAGGCAAGGAGGCATCCTGCCCTCCCTCAGGGAAGCATTTATGATCTCTACTAGGCCTTCTACAACAACCGCCCTGCCAGATAGTATTAGCCATGTCAGGCAAGAGTTAAGAGAACAGGTGGTAGGCTGCATCGCTCCAAGCAGCTTGTCCACATCCTCACAAATCACAAACCAAAACTGATCCAGCCTGACCACATAAGAGGAGTCGCTGGACACCTCTGGTTCAGATATTGCAGTAATTGTGAGGTCTAAATCCAAGTTTAATCATCTTCTTAACCATAAAGCTAGCTAGCTACCTACAACGTGGATGACAATATGGGCAGGAACATATGTGATTGAATCTGACTTTTTAAATACTTTAAAGCAGCTGCAGGGGACTTCAGTTTTGCTCAGAGCAGCAGCAGTGGCAGAGAGATTGTTTAATCCTTTCCTCCCAAATATCTGTATATTTAATTCTCTTAGGTGCACCCGTCAGTAATCCCATGCTTGGCAGCTCTCGTGAGAGAGCTGCCGATTAGCGACGGGACCGCAGGGGCGGGGGGGGGAGCAGCAGCCTGGCGAATAGCCGGCCACGAGGGGAAGCAATGGCCTGACAAATGCCCACCCACCGGGGGAAGCAGGGAGAAGACGGGCAGCTGGCAGACAGGTGAGCGGCCGCGGCCGAAGAGCAGGCCCAGCAGACGAGTAGCCGCGAATGGCGGCCGTGAATGGCAGGTGAGCTCGGCAGGTGGACGGCCGCGATGGCAGCCGGCCAGAGTGTCTGTGACTGGTGGGCGGGCCTGGTGGGCAGGCGGCTGGAGTGGCTGCAGTGGCCATGACCATCTGCAGGCCCAGCAGATGGACAGCAGTGACTGACGGGTTGGCGGCCGGAGCAGGAAATGGCAGCCAGCCAAAGTGGCTGTAAATGGCAATTGGGCCCGGCAGGTGGGCAGATGCAGTGGCTGCAGGCGGGGGAGAAGAAGAGGGGTGGCTGGGAAGAATGCAGTGGGGGTGGCAAGCAAAAAAGCAGTGGGGTTGGGGAGACTAGGGGTGAAGATGCTCTGCATCAGATCAGCTAGTTATCTGTATTTTACTATTAATGCGTATAGTTAACTATATGGTTTTATTGAAATTATTGAAGTTATTTTGTTTTAATCTCTGTTATTTTTTCTGTGAGAAATCTTTTTATCAGTATTTTACTATTGACTTATTATTTTTTATTATTTTAAATAAATAAATAGTTTTAATAACTATTATTATTTTATTTCATTTTAATTTCTGTCATGACATTTTATTTGATAGCATTCTTTTATTATTTTATTATACATAATTTTTATTACTATTATTTCTGTTTTTCTTATCAATAACATATAATAAATATGCTTAATAAAAGTAAAAATATGTAGCAGTTTCTGGTTGGTACAATATGTGCGGCCCCCTATATATGTGTTAGAATAAAATCCAGCCTCCATATCCAATGGAGTCTGGCATCCCTGCCATAGCTCTCCCTGAACATAGAAAACTGCCTTGCACTGAGTCACGATTGTGGTCTACCAAACCCAGAATTGCGTACCCTGGCTGATAGCAGTTCTCCAAGCTCCTCCCCAGCTCTGCTACCTGAAAACACTGCAGCTGGAGATTGAACCTGGGACCTTCTGAATGCAAAGTGTATCTGTACACTGAAATCCATAGATTAGTGATAGAGAGCCCGAAGAAATCCTTTCTTTTCCCCATCCTAAATCTCCTGCCAGTCATCTTCATTGGATTTTGCAAAATAGATATTAGAGAACTGTTTATAAACCTGCTTCCCCCCACCTCCACCACCCATGTCCTTGAATTTCTTGTTTATCAATAGTAATAATAATAATAACTAGCTGATCCCGCACAAAGCATCTGTGCGCTCTTTGGGGCTGGCAGTTACCTCTCCCTCCCCACCTTCTGCCCCAGTCTCCATTTCCAGGTCCAGCCGCCTCTCCTCTCCTTCCCACCGCCACTTCTGTCCCCCTTTCTCCCCCCCCCCCCCCCGGGCCTTGCCTCCGCGGCTGGGCTGGGCTGGGCCTGCTGCTGCCTCTGGCCTCTGTGGCCAGGCCTGCCGCTGCCGCGGCAACCAATCCTCCTGGGTGCACCTCAGCCAATCACGCCCGTCTGCCACCCAGCCAATCAGCTGGGCGCTGGGACACACATTCCAAGGCACACCCAGGAGAATTATATATATAGAAAATAATAATAATAATAGATATAATGGTCACTATTTGCACAATAAAACTGGAAAATCGAACATCACCAAGACCTGGCAATGGCTTAAGAATGGCAACTTGAAGAAAGAAACAGAGGGTTTAATACTGGCTTCACAAGAACAAGCACCAAGAACAAATGCAATAAGAGCAAAAGTAGAACAATCAACAACAAACAGCAAGTACAGCCTTTGTAAAGAAGCAGATGAAACCGTGGACCACCTAATCAGCTGTTGTAAAAAGATCGCACAGACTGACTACAAACAAAGGCATGACAAGGTAGCAGGGATGATACACTGGAACATCTGCAAAAAATACAAGCCACCTGTAGCCAAAAATTGGTGGGACCATAAAATTGAAAAAGTTGTAGAAAATGAAGATGCAGAAATATTATGGGACTTCCGACTACAAACAGACAAACATCTGCCACACCAGATATAACTGTAGTCAAGAAGAAAGAAAAACAAGTTAAAATAATTGACATAGCAATACCAGGGGATAGTAGAATAGAAGAAAAAGAAATAGAAAAAAATCACAAAATACAAAGATCTACAAATTGAAATTGAAAGGCTGTGGCAGAAAAAGACCAAAATAATCCCAGTGGTAATTGGCGCCCTGGGTGCAGTTCCAAAAGACCTTGAAGGAGCACCTCAACACCATAGGGGCCACAGAAATCACCATCAGCCAATTACAAAAAGCAGCTTTACTGGGAACAGCCTATATTCTGCGACGATATCTATAACAGCAACAACATTGACAATAAAATCCAGCCATCCCAGGTCCTTGGGAAGGACTTGATGTCTGGATAAAACAAACCAGTCAATAACACCTGTCTGACTGTGTAAACAACAACAATAAAATAAACCTGGTGTAGCTTCCTGTGTGCTTTGAAATCAGATTAGTTGCAGATATGTACTTGTCTAAATTGCTTTATTGTCATGGCTTGGCTTTCCTAGTTAAACCTTTGGCACGGTAACTAACATGGTAATTCTTATGCTTTTCTTTATGAGGAAGACCAGGTGAGTGCCGGAATCCCAGCAGTCACTATGCAGGATGCCAGGCTGGGTGTCCCTGCTCATGGCAGCTTGCCGGTGCCAGCAGTACCACGAGTGACAATTTTTAAAATGAGCCTCTCACCGCCACCGCCCTCACACTGCCCTCACTGGCTGCCACTACACTACTGAGCTAGATTGGCCAATGGTATGACTCAGTGAGGCTGTTCTCATGCACAGCCTAACCCAGGCTAGGGATGCCCAGCCTGGGTTAGGTTGTGCATGAGAACCACCAGGATTGGGCGCAATCCTCGTGGGCCAGCAGTGCCTCGCCCCACTTTGGAGCCCAGCTGTTGCCTGGCTGAACACCAGGCTACTGGATTGTGTGTTCGCTGAGGCTATGTTTAGCTGCAGCAGACCCAGAAGGGCTCCTGGGGAAATCCTCCAATGCAGTGCTCATGTCGAGCGGTGCATTGTGGGATCCCCAGAGGCCGGGATGCATCTTCCTGGAGGCCAGGATGTGTCGTCCTGGCCTCCGAACTGCATGCTGCAGGCACACAGTGCTGCTCACCTGGGAGTGTGGTTTACGCTCCCAGCAACTGGACTCCTTCGTCTGGGGGGAGGGGGAGTATAACAAGCCTCTCCCCGCCGCCCTGCCCACCTGGTCATGTGAACGACCTCAGTATAAGTCAGCTTTCTGTGTTCTTAAGGTCATTATGTGGTGAATAACCACACTAGATTCAAACTTTGTCGGATTAGGATCAAACTATCCTTAATTTCTTATAACACAACCCCCATAATTCTTGCATTGATTTAAGTGGGGGTGGTGGTTGTTGGGGTGGGTATGGGGCATGGCTGCCAGAGTGAGTATGGGTATGGGGACTGCCTGCTGTCCCTGGAGCAGGGGTGGTTTGGGGGCAAAAATATGTCGGGGGGGGGAGTTTCGGCAGTGCCACGAGGAGAGAGGCCCCACAATCTTATTTCGCAGTACGTTCCAAAATCTCTTCATCCGGCCCTGAAGTGTCTCTCATCATTTGAAACCTCACTGGACAATTTGGTGTGGTGGCAGAAAAGGAAGATTTCTTTGCTAACATCACCACCAGAGAGTAGGCTCTAGCCACCATAAAGCAGAACTCTAGTTTATATTTGTCTGGATTTGTCACAACTGTTTCTTCACCGTAGCTCTAGCCATTGTACTTACCATAACCCTGAAGTCCCCAGAAAACCAGGGAGCTGAACAGGCCACCAAGCAGGAGTGCAGTGGAGTGACACCCACCTGGGCAGCATAACCCTTGCATGCAGATGCTGCACAGGTTAGGTTAGATGGCCCAGTTGAAATGAGATATGCTGCACATGTCTGCATAGGGAAATTTTTCTTGCCTATCCAACATCACAGTTAAAGCTTTTCTGTATACAAAAGGAGTGCCAGGCCACAGTGCAGAAAAATGCTTTGCCTTTCAGTCTAAGCTTTTGTCAATTTGCTTGATCTTTTGTCTGAACTTTTCTTGTTGCAAGATGTAGTCATTTAGTATTTGTTAAACTGGAACATGATCCATTCCTTTGCATCTCTCTTCCCTTCCTGCCCCTCTGCAGCTGGCCCTTGACTGCAGCACACCAGCCATTATTTTTAGCAAGAGATCCCTACATGTCTCAGCCAGCCACGGCGCTCCTCTGCATGGCCTCAGCAGCCAAAAGATTACTCATGCTCCATTTCCCTTTTTCCACACTGCCTATTATTATACTGGCACTACTGTGCCAGTATAGTTAACATGAGTTGTTTCAACGTTCAGCCATTATAAGCCCTGAACTTTTTTTAAAAAATTGTCAAATCTGCCTGACCATATGCAGACATTAACTAGGTGACAAGAGACACAACTCCTCCAAATGTGGTCCAAATCCATTTAAAAAACGGAGCTGCAGCACTTCAAATACCAACTCTTAAAATGGAAGATTTCACATATTTTTTATGCTTTTTTGCCATCAGATAACATATTAAAATATTTTTAATGTCTGAATGTAGCTGTTTGATAAAGAGAGTCTAGGACCATTCTGACACTTCTAAACTATCATACTCTTCCCCCTTTCTTTCCTTTTATGGACTTTTCTCCCTCAGTTGTGGCAGTGAGGTAGCAAAGGGCCTTGTGAAGGCATACATGGTGGTGGCCGACTGCCTTTGAACATGAACTTTCTACATCAGAGATATACTGCCTATGAATATGGAGGCTCCATATAAGCTGTAAAGACTTTGTACAGTCTTGTATGTTTTACTGATTTAGAAATGAGGCTCACACTTTGTCTTGGTCTCTCAGCTTGAGATTGGGCTGGAGAGGGATGTATCCAGGCATAAATTTCCCCAGTTGCTTGCTAGAGGTGGCCCTGATGAATTTCTGTCTGAAGAAGGCAAAAATTCTGGCACAGTTTCCCCCAAAATGCCACTTGTATAGTAAATGTCCAATCAGCAATTCAAGAGCTCCCCAATCCAACCACAATAACTTCCTACAAATACTGAAGCTGTTCTCATGGCAGCCTAGCCTGTGCTAGGCTGCTTATGTTGGGATCCACACGGATCCTAACACTCTCCCACCCAGCCTAACCCCACTCTCAAATCCGGCTCTTAGCTGAGGTCAAGGAAGCAAGCACTCCCTTAACCCAAATGCCAGACTCGTGTGTTTCCTTGGGCTCCATGGAGCTTGTGGAGACACAAAGATGGGTGCCTAAAGTGCCTGATGGGGGAATCCGCCAAGGCACCGCACCACACTTGTCACACAGTGCTTTGTGGGACACTCAGGGGCCGGGAAAACAAGTCCCTTGCTCTGTTGTTCTGTGCTTCTGGGATGAACAGTGAGTAGTCATCCTCACTGCTCCAGCAGTGCGGGCCATGTGGGTGCACAGCTCATGCACCGCAGCAGCAAAGAGGAATCGTCTGGTGGAAGGTAGGTTGAACCCTGTCTTCCCACTTGCCTGCCCGCGCACATGGTCATGTGAATAGCTCCACTATATTACATATACTACAATTACTTTAATGGGGTTTGGAATCTTTTCCTATGAGTAGAACTCACCCTATGTGAGTAGACCTCATCCACTTACTCATGAGAACCTTGTATCTTGCTTGTGAGTAGACAGTTTACCTTATTTGTGAGTAGGCCTTCCATTCGTACTTGCCAATAGACCCTCAACCTTATGAGCAGACCAGAACTTACATGTAGGTAGCCCCTCAGCCTTATTTGTGGGTAGGCATAACAGCCTTACAAGTAGACATCACATCTTGTGAGTAGGCTATTAGCCTTCCTGACAAGTTGACTCTCAAAATTATTTGTATTTTTCTTTTGCGCACGCGCCACAATGCACACATGTGTGCTTGTATTACTGCTTCTACAAGAAGGCAACGACGGGGGCAGGGGCGGCAGGGAGGAACGCTGCCGCCCTGAAAACTTCAATTTAAAACACAGCGCCGGAGGGGGAAGAGCGGCGGGAGGGGTAGGTTTTACCCCCCCCGCCCTTAAAGGTAGACCCCCCCTCAGTGCTGGACCTCCGGACCGGTCCATTTCTGAACCGGTTCGGAGGCCTCCAACATGGGCTCGAACTGGTTCGTGCACACCCCTAGTCTACTTGTGAGTGAGGATGCAAGGTCTACCCAGGAGTGAGGTTGCCTGTCTACTGGTGAATAGGAATAGAAGGTACATACATGTAAGGATGCGGTCTACTCGCAACCAAGGATGCAAGTTTTTCTCAGGAGTAAGGTTATGGGTCTACTCAGAAGTAAGGACATCGGTATACTTGTGAGTAAGGTGGGATCTGATGTTTGGGGTTTTTGTTGTTTGACAGTTTGGTATGTTAAATATCTGATGACTACACAGTTTTAAGTTTTGTTCTTGTGAGCTGCCTTTAGTCAAAAAGCCGGGGTAGAAAGGTACATCTGGATGTAAGATGCACAAAGGGAGAAATTCCACCCTGATGAGTTATAACCCATAATGCCCACTTTTCCACCTGGGTCATAGGCTATATAGTTAGCTTGCTATATAGCTGGTTTTTAGATTATACTTCCTCAAAAACTGCCAGTATACCAGGAAACGAACAAGAGAGTGTTAGTATCCAGAGAAAACAGAGCCAGGGAACAGAGTGTTCAACTTAGACCAAGGAGACCCAATTCAAATTCCTTCTCAGCCATTATACTTCCTGGTTGGCCTGGGCCCATCACTCACTTAATGCCTAGGCTTGTTAACTAACCTCAGTTATAACGTAAACTCTAACAAACTGCACTTCCCTGCGTTTGGCTATACTCTTCTGGTGTATGGAGGAGTGGAAGCATGAGTGCACAAATTCAAGGCTTGGCACAGCTCATTCTGATAGTGCTAAACCTTCATCTGAACTGGGCCGCTGTCTGATGTTTGAAATGTCATTTCAAAAGGAGCAAACTTGCCACAGGTAAGATGTGGAAAGGCATTCGCATTGCACAACAGTAGCTGAATAACTGCAGAGTGTGAAATTTTAACGAGAGAGTTGATTCCGTTCCAATGCTGGTGAAAATCAAGTGATGCCTTTGTGACCACAGAGAACAGGCCAGCTTTTATAAGCAAACTACAATGATTTCTTGTTTTCCTGTGATCAAGCTATATTCCTGCATTAATGTGCCATGCAACTCTGTGTTGAACAAAAGCATCTCTGTCCAAGATTAGATTATTATTCTTTTTTAAAAAAAATCACATCAAGTGACCCATTCTATGCAAAAGTGTGTTACACAGTTAGAATTCCAAAGGGACTAAACATACTGAAAACACTGCAAGTTTGATGCAAATAAAATAAATAAATAAATAAATAAAATAAACTGTGCTGTCTACCGATGCACAAAAGGACAGAACTGAAAGGTAGCTTTCTTCAGAACAGTGTTTTTGCTTATTTTGTACATGTACATATAGGGCAGTTGTAATTATTAATAAAACTACTGTACACTACTACATAAGTTGGCACACTTTACCTTTACCTTTACACTACATAGTATGTAATGCAAAGTAGCATTTAGCAATGCAGTGTCAATCACAACAGAAAAGATACTTGTTGTTATTATTTTTATTGAATGCAGGGAGGACTAGTGCTTCATTGGAGAACTGAACTTTGGAAGCAAATTCTCTTGTACAATGAATAAAACAGCAAAAAAGGAAGAACAAGTTTTGGCTGTTCAACTTTGTGTATTTTAGCATAAACTGGTAGTAATTTGTCTGGCATCTCAATTTTAAATCATGAGTACCAGCATATCTCCTGCAATAGCATTGTACTCATTCCACTCTGGGAGAGTAATGCCATTCTTTGTGATATTCTCTGTTGCAGCGCTTGGTATTCTCTCCTAAGCACTGATTTGCTAGGTGCGCCACTACAGACTGGCCCATTGGTGATCAATGGTAATAGCAAGCAATTCTCATCAACATCATTATCATCATTTATTTTATTTTAATTTTATTTTTACATTTATATCCCACTCTTCTTCCAAGGAGCCCAGAGCAGTGTACTACATACTTGAGTTTCTCCTCACAACAACCCTGTGAAGTAGGTTAGGCTGAGAGAGAAGTGACTGGCCCAGAGTCACCCAGCTAGTATCATGGCTGAATGGGGATTTGAACTCGGGTCTCCTAGTCCAGCACTCTAACCACTACACCATGCTGGTTATCAAATAGTAGTAAACTGCTTTGAGAACTTAGTTGTTGTTGAAAAGCAGTATATAAATATTCTTAAGAATAGTAAAGAAAGTAGAACATATTTTTGCATGCCATCTTTGGCCTCTCCAGATAGGGACAGGAAAGTCTGAAATGCTGGAGAGCCACTGCCAGTCAGTGCATATACTGATTTTGATGGACCAGTATTTTGATGGACCACTGATTTTGATGGACCAGATTTTGATGGACCAGTACTGATTTTGATGGACCAGATTTTGATGGACCAGTACTGATTTTGATGGGCCAGTTTTTGATGGACCAGATTCAGTATAAAGTAGTTTCCTAAGTTCATAATATGCTATAATCCTCACATCAACATTTTAAGGTAGACAAACAGTATTATCCCCTTATATAGGACAGCTTTATCATTTGGGGTACCATGTTCTAAGGGTGGCATTAACTGGGCAGAACACAACTATAAAGCTATGTAAGAAGTGCAGTGATAACATACATTTGGGCATATACGCTTAATGTAGCAGGCACATTTGCCAAATTAGAAACTGAATTTCTGTTTCAAGCACATGGGAAACATACATATTTTGTTCACAAAACTGTTTTCATTGAACATCATGTTGGAAACCCTAAAAGTATTTTAATCTTTACACAAATGTAACCAGCACAAATTATTAGTGAATTGGTTTTTTATTCTTCCCCGTCCTGTTTGTTTTTTTGCGGGAGTTTGCTGTATTTACTTTTTTAAAATTTTGCATTGTAATTTTTTTTCTTGCTGCTTGGGCACCTAGGCCTGAGGGGAAAAGCAGGATATAAGTGTTTTAAAACAAATACCTGGAAACTTGGGAAAGACTTCATTTTATATGAATCGAACTACTTATCCATGACATACTGGACATGCAAAAGTGAACATTCTGGCAGATCTCAAACTTTATAAAGGCTTTGTTTGTAGCCCCCCTTTCCACACTTCAATATAGTGAGATCGTTACGACAGGTGGGCGGGTGGGAAGGCTGGGTAAACTCACCTTCCCCCCCCCCAAGTGAGTGATTGTTTTGGGAGTGCGGACGCCTGGGCTTCCCTAGCCTCGATTAGGCTGCACATGAGAACAGCCTCAGTATAAAGTTATGTGATGAGAGAACTTGGTGTCAAAATGACTGTTAGCAGTGTGCAGACTTTAGATCAAGCAAATTAAGTCATTCCAGTTTGGTCTTTGGATCTCCCCAGCTATGTGCTGCCAGTGCATGGCTGACCTGTGAGATGATACCACTTGATCAAGTCTAGTGCACATCACCACATAGTTATGTGCTACTAATGTGGGGAATTATGCTGTTGCTTGCATTGCTTAAAGTCTGGGGCATCCACTTTTTATGAACAAAGAAACATATTCAAAATTGAGCATGTCTGACAGGAATTGATTCTTGCCGCTTCACTTTTTGAGCCTAAAAGCTATGGCATTAATTAAAAAGTGAAAACTACTATGGAGGAATCATTTTGAATGTCACTAGACTTAGCGGAAAATTGGGTGAACACATACAGTACAATCCTAGATGTGTTTATTCAGAAGTAAATCCCACTGAGTTCAGTGGGGCTTAGTCCCAAAAGCATGTGCAAAGGATTGCAATCTTGGACTTGCCCAAACTTTTAATATTCATTCTCAATCTATTCAGTATCACTGTAGAATCTTCCTGAAAAATGTAGAAAGCCCATATTACAATTATTATATTTTCTGATAGCACAGAAAAAGAATCCTAAACTACACATGCAAGAAGAATTGTTCATAATTAATAGCACAAATGGCTTATATTATAGCAAGTATAAAGTAAAGTAATGTGCGCTGTCAAGTCGATTTCAACTCCTGGCGACCACAGGGCCCTGTGGTTTTCTTTGGTAGAATACAGGAGGGGTTTACCATTGCCTCCTCCCGTGCAGTATGAGATGATGCCCTTCAGCACCTTCCTATATCGCTGCTACCCAGTATACTACCAGCAGGAATTCGAATCGTCAACTTTCTGCTTGTTAGTCAAGCATTTCCCTGCTGTGTCACTTAAGGTGACATAGCAAGTATATTTTAATTTAAATATTTTATGTAATAAATAATTACAAAGTTATAGGGTATTTTAACATTGTGCAGATGTGCATAATATTGTATTTTGTTTATAGAGAGTGCATGGTGGCTTAGTATTACTGAAATGCCAAAACTGTTTCTTTTGTGCATATGAAAAACAAAAGGACTCAGTACCTCATTAAATTGTATTGTGAGTTGCTCGAGCAACAGGCTCTTATCTAATATTTCATTTTATTTGTTTGTTTGTTTATTTAGATGGTATAATGATGAAGAGATACGCATCTTCCAAATTCAGAATCTTCTTTTTCAAAGACCTCTTTAAATGCATAAATAAAACATAAAAACAGATGTTCAAAGATAGCAAACGTTTTGATGTGACACATCAGTTTCAGTGCTTTACAGTAGTAGCGAAACACTCTCTTAAATACTATAACTCAACATCATGACTCAGAAAAACTGACAGCAATCAGCCAATCCTGTTACAGTGCCAATGTCAACCAATCCTGTTACCGGGGCGGAGCCGCCATTGAGCAGATGGGTTCAAAGAACCTGGGCCGCTACCAATCAGGGGCCATGCCTGCCGTCCCAGCCATGCCCCCTGTGTCTGATGCCAGATGCAGGGGACCAGAGGCGTAACTAGGGAAAATGGCGCCCGGGGCAAGCACTGAAATGGCGCCCCCCGCGCCCCCCCGCGCCACAACATACTACATTATACGTAGGTTTTTCCTCACAAGCGCCCACCGCCGCCGCCAAGCCAGGCCACTGACTGGCCACCAGGCGCCAGCAAAGCAATGGGGGGGGCGCGGGCGGCGCAGAAGGGACCGCTCGTGGGGGATGGGCTGCCGATGCGCTCCCTTGACTGCTGCAGCGCTGCTGCACTGAGCAGGAAACATTTGTATTAACAAAAAAATTTTAAAAAAGTTTTGTCATGTCGGCGCCCCCCATGTGACCAGAAAAGATGGCGCCCGGGGCACGTGCCCCCCCTGCCCCCCTATAGTTACGCCTCTGCAGGGGACATGGCGGGGGGCATCGGTGGGAGGAACACGGGCTACCAGCTGGCTTCTTTTGCCAGTGCCTGTTAGACCCCCCCCCAAAAAAATTATTTATTTATTTATTTAGAAATTATGTCCTGCTTTATATCCCCAAGAGCCTCCCAGTGGCTTATAGATAATCCTCACAATGAATTCCTATTAATGGCTAGTATGAAGAACAGAAACAGTGCTGTATTCATATAGTATTAAGATCTCTCAGGCAGAGTTTCCTGCTGTAACTCAGTTTCCCTGAGAGTTGATCCAGTGGATACTGAACAGATGGAAATTGCTCAGCCCTTGATGGAGGCAAGTCTTTCCATGTAAGAATGCTTGCCATTCAAGAGACAGTAAGAATGTAAACGAGAAACCTTGGCAATTCATGACATTCACAGTGAGTGAGCTGCTGATCTAAGCTGCAGGTGTGCTCACTGCTTCTGTGCCCCTTTAAACCCCACTGGTGCAGCTTGTGAAGACGAGAAGCTTCTGTGGCTACTACGGAGTGCATGACCACACTTCTGTTGCTACTTCCCTTATTCCAAATGGGGGCAGCTGTGGAAATGTTATCAGCAGCTCAATGCACAGTATGTTTACTATCTTCTGGTTAGGAATGTGCATGAAATTTGCATGAATTGATTGGAATTCAAATTGAATTTGAATCTACTTGAAAACTCTGAATAGAGTGGAGATTCATTTGAATTCAGTGGTTTTGAATCGATTTGAATTTGATTCAAATTGATTTGTGTGAATTTTGTACACATCCCTACTTCTGGTTCATTCAGCAGAAAGTCCATAAAAATCATGATCACTCCTCCCATACCAAGGCAAGACAAAATCACTTTGAGGTTAATTTACGAGTCCGTTTGGTAAGATCTCATTTTGATAGGTAACCAATATCAGGATCTAAAAAACCAGTAAACAGCAGAGATGACTCAACAGGTTGTTGTTGCTACTTTTGTTATTTTTATTAAATTGATCAAATCCTCAATTCATGGATACTACCCATGACCTACCAGATTCTGCCAGGTTCTGTTCTTGTTCCACCCCCTTTTCCTACCCTACAGGAGAAGTATTTTTTTAAAATTATTATTAAATGTTGGTGAGCTACACCAAGTCATTCCGGGTCTAAGACTGCCAACAAGTTAGTGATAGACCTTATTAGTCCTACAACTTCCCATTGGGCTGGGGAATCAAAAAGAGTTCTACACTGCACTTACCCAACATCACAGCTGAGGTCTGCCGAGGCCTACATTTTCATTTGCTATTGTAACTGTCTTACTTTCCTTTGGTGCAAAGGGAGGACAGGTTGTGGTCAATTTAAAAAAAAAAAACATAGCTTGGTTAGCTCTGTTAGCTCTGCATTAGAATGGACTTTTCCTGGCTTCGTTTGACTAGAGTATTTTTTAAAAAAACAGATGGGATTGTTTCACATAACAAATAGCTTAGCACTTTTAAAAGAGAATTGTGTGATAAGCAAACAATGGGTAGCTCAGCTATGCCTGAGCAAGATTCTGTTTCAAACTCCGACCTGTGTTTAAAACTATTCTCTTGAAACCACAACAGGCTTGTCATCTCTTGCCAATGAACTCGGACTGGCATTCCAGAATTTAGAATCAGAGCTTTAAATAGAATTAGGCAGACCTTATTCCTCTACAGAAGTAATAATAGAGTTTAATGCAACTCCCTTTTAACAAGGCACTGAATTCACTGTACAGCTGGCCCCTGTTAGCTAAGCCCCTATTATCTATAACCTTGTGGTTGAAATGCAATGTTTTGTGTAACTGCAAATCATAGCCTTTGTCCATACATTCGGTCAGAGGTGCTGCTGATGTAGAATGGTGGTGGAGTGGTAGGAGCCCCTCCCACACACTACCCAGACAGCTTTCTGTGTGTAAATGCTCCCTGCTGCAATAAGAGCCTCCCCATCTCTGATAGCTTTTAAGAAGGCAGTTGATTTTAAGATTTTAAGACATAAGTTTTGGATAGATAGATAGATAGATAGATAGATAGATAGATAGATAGATAGATAGATAGATAGATAGACTAAATAAAATAAAATAAATAAAACAGGCTCTCTTATAACAATGATGTACAGATAAAGAATGATGATGGCTATAGTCATAATCCACCAGGAAGCTCTCCTGCCCCCATTGACATGAATGGGAGCTACAGACTGTTGTGGGGCTTGCACAAGGGAACTTCCTGGTGGAATGTGCACTGTGGGCCAGTTTGGATGCTTGTCGCCCAACCAGCCACACCAGTGCGTGCAATGAGGAGCAAGTGTGTTCACATTTCAACACATCGTCTGGTGCCCTTCTGTTGCATAGCCACATGGCATATGGAACATCCAAATTGTGCAATTCAAATGTTCTGCAACCCCACATGGCTTAGCACAGTGGCATCCTGGGTCAGAGAGATTCCGTGTGTGTGTCCGTACACACAGACACACACACGGTTGCATATGGGCAGCTGGTCAGGCAACAGTTGTGTCAACTAGCCCTATATCACTGGCTTCCTGAATTCTGAACGTTTTCTCCCAAAATGTCACAGCATATTTGTTTTATTTGGTAATTGGAATTTTATCTGTGTTGTCACTGAAACATTATCAAATAACTGTTGTTTGTTTTTATAGTGTGTTTTTAGTCGTTTTAATTTCTTAGCAGAGACTGGATATAAATGGACAGCAGTTTCTGATCTGGTTTCCTTTCAGTTATTGAACAGAAATGAAACTGCTTTAGAACATCCCTGGTGTGATTATCTTTCTCCCTTCTAGTTTCTCAAACTGCACATTATCACTGTAGTTTCTGAGGTAATTGATCATGCTCCTTGCCTCTCCTTAGTCTTCTTCCCTCCTTTCCTGTTCTGTAATATTTCAGATGCAATTGTGAATGAACACTGCATAATGAAATCTACTAAATGGACTAAATTTTATGTTGCAGACGTATTGGGGGAATTGAATCATAACTTGACAGACCATTTTCACTTAAATAATTGTGTATGACATGCGTTAATAATTTTTTGTGATATGCATTACTTCTGGTCTTTATTTCCTCTTCCAGCATCAACACAGCCTAGGGCCTGTGGTGCTGGCATGGGAAGGAAGCATGTCATTTTTGTACCCATCCATGTGTGTATGTGATCAGACTATGCAACAGCAACTGCCTAGCCTCAAAGGTGATGTTTGATTTACCTTTCAAGAGCCAGAGTCTCTTTCAAGCACAGTTGTGTAGAAGTTCAATATAGCACCAGAAACGTTGGTGGTATGTCAGAAATGTCCCAAAACATATTATTATATTATATTATTCAACAGATTTCTAGACCACCGAAAACCTACATCTCTGGGCAGTTCACAATAATACTTACTACACCTGCTTAAGTAATATGAACCTGCTTATACCTGCTTACTATATCTGCTTAAGTAATGTGGTGAATCTCTGAGAAGTTGCAATTTCTGTGTATTTCAGGTAGTAAAGTGAATTATATATTAGTCTGCTCATTTGAATAAGCACCTGATTGGATTCAGTGGCTATCATGATGGCCAGTCAAACACTGGCATTTGGGACCTGCTGGGAGTACTGAGCATGTAGAAGGTAATCCCAGAGGTGTTGCACAAGAGTGCACTTGTGCAACTACCTATAACAGCACATCCACAGTTCCACACTACTCCCATTTTTCCAGAAGGAGTAGTGTTGTGCAACTGCTTTTGTGCTCTGTTTTAGATAGTTTCACAAATGCTGCTGAGGCTACCTTCCACTTGTGCAATAGCCCTGGTGCAGTCCAAACCATGTTTCACTGCCATGTCAGAATATCGATTTTAACCTAGATTTGAATGGTGATGTAATTCATATCAGTCTGTTCCAATTTATATATATATATATATATATATATATATATATATATATATATATATATTTTGACCTCTTTATTTGCCTCCAGATTGTTTTGAAAGACTTCAACTCTCCATTAGTTAATTATGTTTTGTAGTATAAAACTGACATTACTTATACCTTGAACAATAAATTCATTCCTCAAAGGAAATGGGAGTTTCTTGACTCTGGAGAAAATGTCTACGCTAGAAATCCAAATATTTTTTATCCATTGAATGCTAAATATGAAGATTGCTGAGGGAATCTGACATATATTTCTCTAAGTGGATTATGAATTTGAGATCATACAATTCTCTGGGCAGCTGCTTTATCCGAATCCAGCCAGAGAAAACTATGGCATAGAATCAAGACATATTTTTTGCTAAATGTGCAATGTTTAGCTGATTAATCAGCTAGATTAACCTATTTAAAAACTATTCATCAGTTAATTGGAAACATATTTTTAATCAAGCAGCAAGTTAAAAATAACTGGCCAACATGATATACAGCAGTAAGTCAGTGGGAGAAGGGCTGCATATTTGCAAAGAGCCTTCAGCATCCCTGCGCTGAAGGCTTCTTGCTCAGCTGAGTGGGTAAAGATGGGGAGGGGAGTTATTTTTTAATCTCTCCTCCCTGCAAAGGATCTTTCTGCTTGCATAAATATGTTCCTGAAGGTCTGCCACAATTTCTAGTATGACAACTGACATAAACTGCAGATGGTAGACACCATCTCAGAAGAGGTATATTACCACTTTCACTCTGGAAAGTATGCCCTAGACATGGTGTCTAATGCAGTGCATGTTTGTAGGGATGTACACAAAGCATTTCGTGCACATCCAGGGGGGCGGAGAGCAATTACTTTAACTAGAGGAAGGCAAGTCTTACCTGCCTCTCTTTTTCCTCCACCGCTCCCGCTGACCCAGCATGACACTGTTTGTATTAAGCAGCCGGGCTGTCTGTTTGAAAAAGCCACACTCACACTGTTCCAGCTGCATCCCTTCCCTGTTTCCAGCACAGTATTTCCCCACTGCCTTTGGGCAGTGTCTGGAAGGAAATGGCATCTGAGCATGTGCGGACACCATCTAGAGTGATTAACTGATGTTCCTAAATCAGGTGAGCGTCCTAAATTTTGCTGATGTCCAATTGGTCCTCCTAAAAGAACTTTATTTTAGCATCTGAGAGTTCCTGGATTTGGGAGGATTTTGCTACTCCAGTCCTGCATATATAAAGCTCTGAGTTGAAACTGAATTTATTACAGGGTGAGGTGGAATTTATGTCTTGGTTGAAGAGTGATATATAAATATTCGTAGTAGCAGTAGTAATTACGTGACGCATTACAAAGTAGCATAAGTAAAGTCCCTGCCAGGGAGTTGGGAGCTCGTTGGTGGCCGAGGGATGAGGTCCTGCATGCAGTTTGCCTCCCCTGTGACTTTGAATTGCATGTGCATGCCCAAGCCATGCTCCCTGCATCTGATGACATCAGTCATAGGGGGCATCTGACATCAGACACAGGGGGAAGAAGACTACTGCCTGGGAGATGGTTACTCTAAAGCCCTTAATGACTTGGGTCCAGGGTACTTAAGAGAGCGACTTCTTTGTCATTAACCCTGCCGCCTATTAAGATCGTCTAGGGAGGTCCAGTTATGGTTGCCGCTGGCTCATTTGGTGGCAACTCAGGACCAGGCCTTCTCTGTGGCTGCCCAGGGGCTTTGGAATATGCTTCCTGTCCAATGAGAACATCTCAATTTCTGGTTGCTTTTAGGAAGACCCTCAAGACACACCTGTTTTCTCATGCTTTTAATTGAAATTAATTTTAAACTATTTAGTTGTTTTTATCCTGTGAAATTGTTTTAACTGTTTTTACTTTGTTTTATATTTTTTGTGTTTTAAATCGTGTATGCTGCCTATATATATATATACACATATCTCCCCGGTGTTATATAAATATGATAAATATAGCAATAGAGGATTTTATAAACATTCATTGATATTTGTTTTACATTTTACAAGTTTCAAAATACAGTGTTGCAAATATCCTTGATAGGATATTTGATCATTCATCAACCAACCAAATTTAAATACATTCACATATTACACAAGCCATAATTGCATATTGTCCAAATGACAAAGAAAACCTTTGAGATCTTGAAGGAAATGTAAGAAAACTTGAAATGTACTGATAAAAGCTACCACTCTTTATAAGGAGGAAAGGCCGTCTTTAATATTTTCTTTGTCATTCCCTATTACAGTAACATACTAGAACCAAATAGCCTCAAAAATAAATAGATATGCCTTTAATCTGCAGCTTCACTGATTAAAGTCTCCCCCCCACAAATCAATCTACCAATTAAACTAACATTTGCAGCCCTTATAGAGATTAAACTAATTGAGCTTGCTTATGTCATAGATTTCACTTATAGGAACAAAAGAAAACAGGAACGGTGCCCTGGCAATTTATTAAAAGGCAGGTCGCGACACATTTCGAGTAGAACTCTTTTTCAGGGGAAGAGATTCATAAAGCATGATGCAGAACTTCTCACCAGCTACTAGCTTTTAATAAACTGCCAGTGCACCATTCCTGGTTTCTTCTTTTGTTCCTGTTGGCGTGGTGCTTCCTCTGCCATGTGCTTCCTCAATAGATTTACTTATAAGTTCTCTGACAATGTACCCCTTATTTCTCTGACAATGTACCCCTTTGCAGCCTTTGCTTGGGCATTAAAGGGAACTCACTGAATTATTCATTTTTCTGTATCTAGCATAATCCATCTGAAAAATTCAGAATGATCAGAATTGCTTCTGAAATGTTTGGGATGTGGAGATAGAGATAGAGATTCCCTTTCTTTTTTTTCTTGTAGCCTTCCCCCTTTTGGCTCACCACCCTCTCCCTCTAGCTGCCCTTTTTCCTGATTTATCTGGATAAATGTCTCTGGTTATTCTTTATGCCATTGCAAATAAAATCATTTTCAGAAGCAGATGCTGAAAGGATCTGGCAAAATAATCCTTGAGGGCAGTCAACCATCTTCTGTTAGCTGATAGACTCATGGCACAAAGCAATGAAACAAAATGGTACATGCTGTAGAGAAAGTAATTAAATTATCATTCTATTGTTGTGGTACCATTTTTAAATTACTGAGAGTTTTTGGAGCTCATAATATTAATATTTTTGTTGAAAGAGTCTTCACCATGGGTCATTAGTATTTGGGCAGTAAGTGGGGAGGAGTTACGGATCATGTGTAACTGGAAAGACATATGCAATGTACAACAAGCAGTCTCTGTAATTCTGCCAAAAGAAGCTTTTGTTCCCTCAAGAGGATTGTAGCAAAACCCCATGAGGCTGTTCTCACAAGCACTGAGCTCTTACCCTGCCTAACCCCAATCCCAAGCCCTGCTCTTAGCCATGGTTAAGGGAGCAAGTGCTCCCTTAACCGGGCTGCTGGGACTGTGTGTCTCCTCAGGCTGCATACAACCCAAAGAGACGTAGAGATGGACACTAGAGGCAATCCCAGGGGCGTAACTATAATAAGGCAAGGGGAGACAGTTGTCTGGGGGCCCACTGGCTTGGGGGCCCCCCCAGAAGCAAGTCACATGACTGACTCCCTCAGCCACGCACCCACCCTGGCTTCCTTCAGTTGTATTCATCCTCCGAAATTGATGTGAGTGTTAAGACCTGGAGCTACCAGAACAACATGTCCTTCTCTAGTGCCATTAAATGACTTGCATCTTCCACAGTTTACAAAACCTTAAAAGAAATAACTTAGGATGATGTTCTATTGTGACACATAGGTTTATATACATATACATATCCGTGTGTGTGTGTGTGTGTGTGTGTGTGTGTGTGTGTGTGTGTGTAACACTATGCTTTTTTTGTTAAGACTATTCAGCCTCATTTAAGATTGCTTTACTTCATGAGCTGAGCTTCGGTGGGGGGGGGGGCGTATTTTAAAATCTTATCTCTGGGCCCACTCCAACCTTGCTACGCCCCTGGGCAATTCCATTAATGCACCACATTTACATAGTGGTGCATTGTGGGATATCTGGAGTCCGGGACATGTTGTCCTAGCCTCTGGAGCCCTACACTGCGTAGTGCAGTATGGATAATCTGGGAGTGCCATCTGTACTCCCAGCCACATTTCCGTGGCCATCTGGGGGGAAGGTGAGTTGGAGCAGCCTCCACCCACCACCAGTGTTCCCTCTAACAGGGATTCTCAGATGTTGTTGACTACAACTCCCATAATCCCCAAGCAAAAGCTATTGCAGCTGGGGATTCAGGGAGTGGTAGTCATCAACAACTGGAAATCCCTCTTAGAGGGAAGACTGCCCACCACCCACCTAGTTGTGTGAATGGTCCCAGTATGTCCTATTATTACATGAGCAATGGCATTTTTGAAATGGGGCTTTTCAGATTTCAAAACACCTAATCAACAAGCAGCAAATAAAACGAAAAAAGCACCGTGTTGTGCCTCAATACTGTACAATCTCCCTCCCCCACTAAATATCTAAAATAACTAAAGATAATAATGTGCTTCTGACAAAATTAAAGAAAAGCCAGGAAAGTTGTCGAGTCTAGAGGGGAAAGAATTATTATCTCCCTTTTATGTAAAACATGGACCCTATTTCACAGTGATGGACTTTTATAGAGGACCAACTGATGAGCTATAAGAGGACCCTCAGTGTTCGTTTGTTTTTGATACATGCTTAAGAGTCCCTCTGATGGGTCTGCTGCCATATCTGTATACCTATAATCCCAAAAACACATACTTAGAAGCAAGCTCCATTTATTTCAGGTGACCTATATCCCATTTCACACCTTTGCTAAACTGGATAAATTCAATGTGCTATGGAACCATCCCTCCATCTGCTTCCACACATTTGACGTCATATCCAGATGGTGCACATATAAGATCCTTATGGTTGGAGACCATGTTATATGTCAAGGGAAAGGGAATTCCAAAGAAACGAGGTTCTAAATGGCTTGGGGAGCATTTTCAAGGAAGATTCAGTGAGCAGGGGGAGTGTTAAGGAATCCCTTCTGCCCACCAATTCTCCCCTGCAAATGTCCCTGCCCTGCATCAACATTATGAGGCAAACACAGAGTTGAGAACCCTGTGTTTGTTTCAAATTGTGATGCTCCATCCTCAGGTGCCCCTATTTCTCAGTCTGAGCCACTCATCTGTAAGATGGTGATAAAAAATATCATTCTAAGCTACAGCATGGTTCTAAAGATGCCTGATGTAATGTATGTGAAGCATTTTGAACAGTTATAAGAAGTTTGAAATAAATAGGAAAATTTGTTTTATAGCTTAAGTGGCCTTTATTGTAAATATATATATTTACATTATTAATCAGAATGTATATCTTTGGTACAGTAGTTTTAGTACAGTAGTATGTTACAATATGGCTGCCATTACAGAGAGGACTATAAATCCTATTGTGTTTAGGGCCATAAAACCAATGTAGTTCCCCATAACTGAGCTGCCATGTGGTGCCATATTTGTTGTCAACCCAAGCTTCTTAGAATATTTCAGATTTGTCAGTAGCAAGTAAGACTGGAGAAAAATAAACTCTTTGAAAAGCATGGAAGTAGTATTGCTGCTCTTCCTCAGTTGTGTTTCCACTATAAATGCTTCTTTCTTTCCTAGTCTCTGGATGAATGCTGCCCCATCCCATCCAGGTCAGACCTCTCAGCTGTCATTAGTATTCCATGAGATATATTATTTTGTAAATAAGGAAAAGTCCACAGTTTGTCATCAGAAATTAAGAAACATCCTACTGCCACTTAGGCTTTTGGCCTTTGAGGGATTGAACTGAACAACCTCTGGGCTTCCTAGACAAAAACAAAGCCAGACAGTGCCCAGAATTTACAGTGGAAAACTGCTACTGATTTACTCCGATGTCTTTGAGATGTCTGCTGCTACTATTGCTGGCGGTGATGTCTGGTTAAGATCACGAGGAAGCCACGTGAAGAGGAAATAAAATCTGCTCTGCCAGACCAGAGAGAGAGAAGCAGCAGCAGCAATGAGAAAAGAGAGCAGAAACTAGCTGACTTCCACTGCATTTCAAAGGAACATTGTGCTGCTTTAATGTAAAATCCACGTTTTACATATGCATACATATTTGCATGCTCATGCTGGTCAAGGAGATATTTGTTAATATGCCCCCTTTTTTGCTATACAACTTGTACAATCTGTAAGTAATTTTACAACAAACATTTTTGTTAAAAGGCAGTCTAAAAGTATTGTAAATGGGTAAAGGGAGAGGTTATGACTTTTTCTTTCTTTCTGTGCTCAAATATTTTATAAAAACAAGCTTAGCTTAGCCATAAAAAGGAGCATTAAAGAGGAAGAATTGCACAAAAATGGCAGCCTTCTATCAAGTTTCCTCCTCCCTTTCCATGTTCTCTAGTTTATTTTATGTTGTGTCCTGGCATCATTACAATATATGTTTTCAAACCTCTGCCAGCAGCAAACAATGATATGGAGCAGGGTAAAACTTCATAATGATGTCAAGCCACAGGGATGGATTTTAAACTTGGTTTTAATTCCAATTCCAGTTTTTAGCTTAGTTTTAGCCCCTTTTTAATGCCTCCTTTTTGCCTATGTACAAACTACAAAATTTTTAATGCTATTTTATTGTGATTTATGGTTATTGTGAGCCATCACAAGCAGCACTATGCTGAAGGAGCATGATATAAATCTTTTTAAATAATAAAAAATAGTCAGAATCCCAGTATAGCCCCCGGGCCCTTTGTAATATGCAATTCAACCCAAAGGGATAATTTGAAATTGATTGATATAAAATTCAGGTTTGTTAACCACCAATCTCTTAATGAAAAATGATTGTCTTCCTAGGTTAAGTGAAGAAGAAAAATCACTCTGAATAGCGGTATTCAACTACTGCAGATATTGGTCAAGAATGAACACAAAGGATCCCAAAGTGACAGAAGGGGGGCTTAACGTCACTCTCACCATACGACTTCTTATGCATGGAAAGGTAACTTCCTTGCCACAAAATGGTCAGGATTGGGGTGGTTATGTGGGTGGTATGGCAGTGATAATTCTGAATGATTTGTCATATCACAATATTATCCTTGAAGATACCCAACATTTTAGTCCTATTTACATATCCACAAAGGAATAACCAACACACAGTGTGGAAGTGGGATTGCACCTGTTTTTATTTAATTAAAGTCTGCAGTGCTTCTGATATTTGATTCAGTTCATAGTGATGTCATGATGCCTCTAAGCATACCAGTATACATAAATCTCATTTGTTTGATATGTACTGAATTCTTCAGCAAAACATTCTTCATCTGTAGATAAGATTTCTTTTTATTCATGATCCATAAGATAATCTATCCTGAGCTCTTGGACACCTAAATAATATTAATAAATCAAGCTGAAGAAAAATGCAGTCATTCTTCAGCCTCTGCCTTATTCATATTGTATTGCAGTATATCTAGCTTATATAAACAATCATATGACACCATTATGGTGGTTGTTGTATATGGTATAATATTCGAGTATGGATATTTATTGCTTGAGTATTCGAACATTTCATAAACATTATCTCAGTAATCGTAACAACCACCCTATAATGTAAGCTATCCCCTTAATGCAGATGGATATGGGAATGAGAGAAAGAGAGAGTGGTTTTTCTGAGGTAGTCTAGAAAGTTCATGGCAGAAGTAACTTCCTGATTCACTGTGGTATACTGATGTTGTGGTATACTAGCTATGACAACCACATTGGATTGCTTAACTGGAGGCACTGGGCATTGAACCTGAATCTATCTATCTATCTATCTATCTATCTATCTATCTATCTATCTATCTATCTATCTATCTAGTGTTCTACTATGAGCTAAATGTGAATGCCCATAACACCCCCTCCTAATTTAAGTGCAAACCTTAGTAATGCATATACAGCTTCATCTTTCAGAGATTTATCCAAGCATTCAAACTCCCTCTTACACATTCACCATGAATAAATTATATTGTAAATTCAGCATGTCCACATTGATGTTTTGAAGAGTACAAGGTTAAACATTTCTGCTGAGATCAGCCCTACGCACTACACTGTAGTACTTTTTTCTAGGGGTGTGCAATTCGGGATTTCGGGTGATTCGGCTCGGACCCGAACCGAATCACCCCTGTTCTGTTTTGTGCCCGAATCTGGGTCACCCGAATCACCCTTGATTCGGTTCGGATTCGGATTTAATCTGAATCCGAATCCGAATCGATTCGGGGGGTAAAAAGGGGACCAGGGGCAAAATTTTGGGGTGGGGTGGTAGTGCCCAATGGGTAGAGTCCACCACCCCAATTTCAGTGGGATTGGGCAAAATCCTGATTTTTGGTGAATTTTTAAAGTTTTAGTGACTTTGGGGCAGTTCGGGGGCATAGCATGGGATCTGGGCAAAAGGGGTGGGGTGGGGTGGTAGTGCATAATGGGTGCAGGCTACCACCCCAATTTCAGGGGGATTGGGCAAAGGGCTGATTTTTGGTAAATTTCTGAAATTTTCATGTCTTTGGGGCAGATTGGGGCATATTGGGGCAGAAAGTGGGGCCTGGGGCAGAATAGTGGGGTGGGGTGGTAGTGCCTAATGGGGGGAGGCTACCACCCCAATTTCAGGGGGTTTGGACAAAGGGGTGATTTTTTGAGAATTTTTGAAGTTTGAGTGACTTTGGGGCAGTTTGGGGGCAGAAAGTGGATCTGCCCCAAAAGAGTGGGGTGGGGTGGTAGTGCCTAATGGGTGGAGGCTACCACCCCAATTTCAGGGGGATTGGGCAGAGGGCTGATTTTTTGAGAATTTTTGAAGTTTGGGTGTCTTTGGGGCAGATTGGGGGCAGAAAGTGGATCTGCCCCAAAGGAGTGGGGTGGGCTGGTAGATAGTGCCTAATGGCTGGAGGCTACCACTCATCCCCAATTTAAGAGTGATTGGGCAGAGGGGGGAATTATGGTGAATTTATTTGTATGAGGTTTGTCTTCATAAGGTGAAGTGTGCTAAATTGATTACTTCCTCATATTATTCATAGTAAAGGAAAGTGTGAAAAAGTGAAAGTGGGGTCATGAGAGTTGTTTAATTGAAAAAAATCTCATTTGCTATGATAGAATGAGAATGCACACCTCAGAAGTTTTACCAAATTTACCAAAAATCAGCCCTTTGCCCAATCCCCCTGAAATTGGGGTGGTAGCCTGCACCCATTATGCACTACCACCCCACCCCACCCCTTTTGCCCAGATCCCATGCTATGCCCCCGAACTGCCCCAAAGTCACTAAAACTTTAAAAAATCGCCAAAAATCAACCGTGAACCGAATCACCTGAATTTTTCATGCCCGGAATTTGGATGATTCGGCTCGTGCCCGAAAAAATTCGGGGGACATCGGGGGTGATTCGGTTCGGCCCCGAATCACCCGAAATTGTTCGTTTCGGGCACAGATCGTTCTGTGCCCGAAATTTTTTGCACATTTTTTCTTGCTGCTATTGTTAGGCTGATGTGTTATTGAGGGGGAGATGGGTCTCTTCCATGTCACAGGTTTCCCCAGGCCTGTACAACATAAGACCCGGGGCCTGGATCCAGCCCACAGGGACTTTTTTACAGGCTCACAGGTAGGAATATCCTGCTACTACAGAGCTCTTAAACTGTCCTGCTGACAAGCATCAGTGGCTCAATGCAGTTGGACACCTGAGAACAGATGCTCCTCAGCTGCCTTGCTAGCCCAGCCCTTGGGCCAGAGCACACTGACACAATCTCTCATTTCTCTTTGCCAGTGCCTTGCCCTCAGACTTCAACCCTCTGCCCCCTCATTGGACTCCCCTGCCACTGCTGTTACTGCAGTGGCTGGTTCAACAAGTCGGTTCGAATTTTGCTAGAAAATTTTGAGGTAGAATCGAATCACAAAAAATTATTTGTTCACACCTCTAGTCTCTAGACTCAGTGGTGCTGCCTTCTTCCCAGCAGTGCATTTATAAACTTAAACTCCTCCATTCAGGCAACCCACAAAGTACACTTCTGTGGGATGCTTGAATGGAAGAGACAATGTCAAAAACGTGTGCTGCTGGGAAGGCAACAACATAGTGAAGGCTATCAAAAGGTAATACTGCTTCCCTGGGAGCAGGTGCCTTTGAACTTGCTTCTTTCCAAGGCACACCCCAAGATCCTTTTTGCATGCCAAATGGATGTGTCTGCGCCACCTTCTCCCCTCCCACTCCGGTGGGTTACAAGAGGCAATATTTCTAGAAAAAGACGGACATGCACCCCTCACCATGTTAGAGCTCATGAGAGGATATTTCTTTTTGTGCCCCAACTACAACAGAAGTACACAGGTAAGGGAGCACTGCTAATTAATATTGTCTGGATACATGGAATAAATGTTTCAAATAAAATAGTTTATTTAGGAAATCCATCAGGGAGATAGATTAAGAACTACATGCCTCATTGCTAGCTACATACAGGAAGAGGGGAAGAAGGAACTCTCTCAGGTGAGAGAATGAAACCTGAGACTATCAGTCTAACAAAGGGGAATCAGAGTAGCAGAGAGAGCATGGTCAGAGGGGAAAGGCCCTTACTGGCTGTCTCTACCCCTAATGTCCCTAGTGGTCAATAGGGTTGCTGGTGCTAAGAGTTGATGCCATCAGGAGCTGCATCTCCAACACTGCTTCTCATTGTCTTGTGCACCGATTCATGGTAGGGGTGTGTCCGAACCGGTCCGGAGGCCATTCTAAAGGCCTCCGGACTGCTGGACTGGTTCGGACCGGGCTGGTTCGGGTCTGGGTGGGGGGTATTTCTTTAAGGGCGGGAGGGCTTGCTTACCCCTCCCGCCTCTTTGCCCCCGCCAGAGGCCGTATTTAACAGAGTAATGGGGGCGCTGGAAACCAGCCGCCCCCGCCGCCCCCCCGCCCCGCCGCGAGGAGATTAAGGGAACTACCACTGCCGCCACTGTCGCCCGCCCGCCCGCCCGCCAGCCCTCCCTCCCAGCCACCCGCCCGCCCGCCCGAGTCCTCACCCGATGGCTGCTTTAAACAAAGAGAGGAGCTCGCGAACAGAGCTCCTCTCGCTTTGAAGTCCTGCAGGCGACTGAAGGAGGCAGGCTTTGCACGCGCGCATGCGTGCACCACAAAGCATGCCGATCGCCGGAGGCCCGGTCTACCCGCCGGGAAACGGCCGGGTAGACCGGGCCTCCGATTGCCGGAGGCCCGGTCTACCCGCCGGCGATCGGAGGCCCGGTCTACCCGGCCTTTTCCCGGCGGGTAGACCGGGCCTCCGGCGATTGGCGTGCTTTGTGGCGCGCGCATGTGCGCGCGCAAAGCCTGCCTCCTTCAGTTGCCTGCAGGACTTCAAAGCGAGAGGAGCTCTGTTCGCGAGCTCCTTTCTTTGTTTAAAGCAGCCATTGGGTGAGGACTTGGGCGGGCGGGCGGGTGGCTGGGAGGGAGGGCTGGCGGGCGGCGACAGCGGCAGCAGTGGTAGTTCCCTTAATCTGCTCGCGGCGGGGCGGGGGGGGCGGCTGGTTTCCAGCGCCCCCGTTACTCTGTTAAATACGGCCTCTGGCGGGGGCAAAGAGGCGGGAGGGGTAAGCAAGCCCTCCCCGCCCTAAAAAGAAGGCCCCCCTTCGGTGCCGGTCCGGACTGCTCCGGACCGTGCACATCCCTAATTCATGGCTCCCACCTTCTCTCAAAGAATCTGGAACTCATCTCTTGGCAGCAGCTTGGTCAGCCCATCCCCTACCATGTCTTGAGTTGGGCAGTACTTCAGCTTACCTAGGCCATTTTCTTATGACTCTTGAACATAGTGGTGCTTTGCATCCATGTGCTTTGTTTGAGACATAGTCTTTTCCATCATAAAGAGTTGGATGCCCCTGGATTGTCCTCAAACATCTCAGCTGGCTTTGGCTCATCAATTCCAAAGTCTAACCATAACCTGTGTAGCTCTGTGGCTTCTTGATATGCTTGGCCCGCTGATTTGGATGGATTTGGATGATTTGGATGGATGAAAGTGCAAAAATTGACTGCTTCTGGCTAGTCCAACTTATGTCTCTGCCTCCACTGAAAAACAGGACTCCGCTTGTAGACTTGTGATCCATTCTGTCTTCAGCCCAATCAACGTCCACGTATCCCACTACTCTGGAGTCACTTCTCACTGATATCACATCTTTCAAGTGCACTGCACCCTTCAGGTATCTTCCCAGCCTTTTGTCTACAGTCCAGTTATTCTTCGTTGGTACACTTACTCTTCTGCTCAGAATTCCTACTACTGCAGCTATCTGGCCTTGTGACTGTTGCTATGTACAGAAGCTTCCCAATTGCTCTTCTGTATAGACTGTTGTCTGGCAATGGCTCGCTGTCCTGATATTGCTTCAGGAAGTTTGTCTCCATTGGTGTACTGACCTCTCTGGCTTATGTTAATTTCAGGCATTCTAGGAGATCCTTTATGTTCTGTTTCTGGTTGAGAAGGTAACTTCCATCCTCTTCTCTTTCTATTTGAATGCCAAGATAATAGGAAATGCTTCCTAGTTCTTTCACTTCCACTCTTTGTTCAGGTGCTCCACAATCTCTTGACTGTCTTTTCATAGCACATAATCAAGCCATCAACCTAAGTCAAAATGTAAATCTATCTTTCATTTTTTAATCTCCAGTATAGGCATAGATCAGCCTTTCCTTGTGTGAACCTGTCCTTGAGTAACATCTGGTTCAGCCTCTCATTCCATGCTCTAGCAGCTTGCTTCAAGCCATAGATGCTTTTCTGGAGTTTGCATACAAGCCTCTTTTTCCAGATTCTTCAAATCCTGGTGGCTGCTCCCTGTAGATGTCTTCCTCTATTTCTCCATGCAGAAATGCAGTTTTCACATCTAGGTGGTCAACTTGCATCTTTATTGCTGCTGCTATGCTGAGAAGTGTTCTTACTGAAGTGTGCTTCATGACAGATGCAAATGTCTCATCATAGTCTTCACCATACTTTTGACAGTATCTCTTGGCTTCTAATCTGGCTTTGTGGTGCTTGATGTTTTCTTCTGCATTGTATTTGTTTTTGAGGACACATTTGCATCCTACTGACTTTCTTCCAGAAGTGTCCAAATTTTATTTTTGTGTAGAGATTCGATTTCTTCTTCTTCAGCTTTTCTCCAACTTTTATCTTCATGTGTTGGCAGTCTTTCAATGTCTTCCCATGTGCAGGGTTCCTCAGTCTCTTCCTTTCTAGCCATGTAGCAGAGCCTCCAGTGTGGAACCCCCTTGCTGGGTCTTTGTGAGCATCTCGCTTCTGGCTCAACTTCTGCTTCCCCTTCTGGTTTTGGTTTACTGGTTAGCTTGATGTATGGAAATTTCTTTTACTTTGGATTTCTTTTCCAGCTGGATCTCTGGTCCAATTTCTAGCACTTCACTTGTGATTGCCCTTTGTCTTTCATCAAAGTTTACTACATTGCATATTCTCACTGTTCCAGTGGCCACATCACAGATGCTGTATGCTTTTCCTCCTAGTGTATATTTTCCTCCAGAAAATATTCCTTCACATCTGCAATTCAGTTTATTCCTTTTTTCTTTAGGAACATATGTATATGCTCTTGATCCAAACACACTGATATGTCCTAAGCTGGGTTTGTTCCCATTCCATAATTCAAAAGGTGCTGCATCTGTTGCTTTGGTTGGCAGTCTGTTCTGTAGGTAACTGGCAGCCATGACTGCTTCTCCCCAAAATTTGCTTGCCAGTCCTGCATCCTGCAATATGCACCTTGTCATCTCTAATAGGGAACAATTATTTGTTTCTGCTATGCCATTCTGTTATGGGGTACAAAGCACTGTGTGTTCATGTTGAATGCCTTGTTCCTTTAGGTAATTGGCTATATCCTTTGATTTGAACTCACCCCCATCATCACTTTTTAGTCTCTGAAATTTTATGCCAGACTTCTTGTCACTATTGCAACATACACCTTAAATTGATCCAGAACTCGACTTTTCTCATTTAGCATATAAGTGTATCTGGAGTAGTCATCAATGAAAGTCAAAAAATATCTATTTCCTCCTGATGATTAGAGAGTGCCTTCTTCTGCATGATCCCCACTTCACGTTAAAGTCGTCTGAGGAGGTTCATCTTCAGTTACCACCAACACATCTGGTGGCGACTCAGAGGTGGGCCTTCTCTGTAGCTGCCCTGGGCTGTGGAATGCACTCCCAGCAGAAATCTGTAATATGAGTTCATTATTGACCTTCAGAGAGCCCTTAAGACCTATCTGTTTGGCCTGGCCTTCCAGGGTTTTTAAACTGTTTTTAAACCGTAAAGGTTCGGCCTAGTTTTCCAGGGTTTTAAAAATGGTTTTAATAATGCTTTTATGTTGTTTTTACAGTTTTAAAATCAAAAACTGTAAAAACAACATAAAACCATTATTAAAACCATTATTAGTTAATTGATTTTAGTTTTGTTTTAATGTAAACTGCCCTGAGCCATTTTTGGAAAGGTGGTATAGAAAGCAAATCAAATGAATAAATAGATGATTCAACTTGCATTTGTCTACAGACATCACTACGAATCAACTGTATGGTTCACTGTGGCTCTTTCTCTGTTTTCTGGTGAAAGCCTTTCCTTTTTATTCGGCATACACACAGTTCATCATTTTCTTTGTAGGGCTGAACTTTTAAGCCACTTGCTAAATCCCCCTTCTCAAGTTGAGAAATTACTTTAAGTTCTCTATGTGCAAATTTTCAGTGCCACAGTTTTTCACATTGTTTATGCAAACATTCTTTTGCAACATTGACTTTCTCGTTAATGTAATACTGTAAATCTCATAAAAGTCACTTTCTTTTAAAGAACCTCCCATTTACAACTCCTGTGTGTCTCTGCTGTAAAAGTAATCACCTTTGAACTCTACTTGATAGCCTCTGCATGTAGCATATTTGACTGAAAGTAAACTGCTTTCAAGTGCAGAGACATAAAGAGCCTCCTCAGTTCTCAAAGTTATACTCCTTCCCTTTGGTGGCTGGCATCTGATTTTTGCTTTCTCTCTGCAATGATCTTTCTGTCATCTGCCAGGCTTTTTGAGGTTTTATAATTCAAGTGAGGTTTTATAATTCAAGTCCAGCTCACTAAACAGTTCCTTGTCTTTAATTAGATTTGCAGTTCTGCCACTATCAACAATTAAATTCCCATAGTCATTTTTTGCAATCACTTTCAACATTATTTTCAGCAGATTCAACAGTCTGAAAAATTTCTGAGTTCACTCCATATCCCTTTTCTGCTGTTTCCTGTGAATCTCTTTTAGCTCTGTGTTCATGCCTTAGAGTAATTTGAGTTCTGGGTACTGAGTCATCCCTCTTCAAATTTCTTTCAGCAGGATTGTGGCTAGGGCCTTTGTTCTGAGCAAATGGCCTGACTTTTTACACAGTCAATACACCTTGCTCTTTTGTTTGGTCTGAAATGCTATAATCTGACTCTTTTGGTCAGAGAGCTTACTAGAGGCTGCATTTATCATATCAAAATCCTGAAGTTCAGAAATCAAAAATTCCAGATCAATCTGTTCTCTTCATTCCAAAAAAGTAATGTCTCACTTGGAATCCCTCTGGCAGACTATTCAAAATAAATCCAATATTTACTTGATCTAGTAATTTAATGTTTTCTTTTCACATCTTGAAATCTCTAGGGTTTGATTAATATGCTTGGTTAAATTCTGTCCTTCTCTGAGTTACATATTACACTGTCTCACAATCAGATCAACGCAAGATTAGTTGTCTTTCTAGCACAGGCATTTTAAAATCTCCCACACTTCCTTAGTTATCCTGGTCCTTCTTAAACGCACAATAATTGAGTCAGTCATATGCAAGCAGATGAATCCATAGACTGTTCTGTTTTTGGCATCCCATGCTGCTTGTTCTCCAACCACTTCAGGTCTGTCCTCTTACAAGATGCTTCCCAGTTCCTGAGCCATGAGAAAGGACTCTATCCTGAAAGACCATGTTTCAAAATTAAATCAATCCACCCTCAGGATCGTTGCCTGTCCCTGTGCTGTTGTCTCCATGGCAAAAAAAAAGATCCTTGCCATTTCTCTGGAACTCCTTTTCAATAAAGCATGCTTTCTATCTTTTTTTAAAAAATCTGCTGTCTCTGGGTTCACTGGGTCCCTTACCCTGTTAGAGAGCTCAGGAGGGGAGATTTCTTTTTCTGCCCCAGCTACAACAGAAATGCACAAGTAAGGGAGCACTGCTAATTAATATTGTCTGGAGACTCGGCAAAAAAATTAGTTTGTTTAGGAAATCCATTAGGGAGATGGATTGAGACCTACATGCCTCATTGCTACTAGGAAGAGGGGAAGAGAGAAGAAGGAAGTCTCTCTCTCCAGGTGAGAGAAAGAAACCTGAGACTATCCAAAGGGGAATCAAAGTAAAGAAAGCATGATCAGAGGGGGAATGCCCTTACTGGCTTTCTCTACTAGGGATGTGTAATTCGATTCGAAACTGCCAAATTGGGGCAGTTTGCGCGTTCGACTGCAAATCAAATCACCCCTTAAATGAAGGGGCTGGTTCAAAGTTGAATCGAATCAGTCCTGATTTGGCACAAATCAAGCCACATGACTGATGTGACAATTTTGGCGGGCTTTCCCCTCTTGTTGATTGGTTTTCTGGCACTGGCCTCCAATTGGCTTGAGATCTCCTTGCTTCTTCGTTGGTTTATTATTAAAATCAAGTGTTGTCATTAAAATCAATGAGGGAACTCTGCCCACATTGGCTGGGGGCAGGTAGGGGAGAACACTTTTGGAGGGAATTTCAAAATGTATTCAAAGGAGACTGGGAGACAGAGAGAGAGCCCTTATGAAAAAGAGGATACATCAGGACAGGAGGAAGGAAGGTTTGATTTTGTGGTTTTCTTTTCTCAGCACTGAGTATATGCTGTGCTATCTATTGCTGCTATAACTGTTTTGCTGGATCTCAGATTGACCAAGGGGGGACAAAAAAGGAGGGAATTTCAAAATGTCTTTCAAAGGGACTGGAAGGCAGAGAGAGTCTTCGATCATCAGGAGAGAAGGAAGGATTCAAGGAAGGTTTGATTTTGTGGTTTCTTTCTTTTCTCAGCATTGAATATAATGCTGTGCTATTGCTTGCTGCTATATCTATCTGGTTTTGTTGGATCTTTTGTTGGATTGGCAAAAGCAGGACTTGGGTGCCTGTCTGCCTTCCTTGAGCTGTGGTTTGGTCTGTTTGTGAGATGGTATTGTGGCAAGAAATGGATAGTGGCAGCTCAGCTTTATGTGTTTTGTGTTTAATATTTTTTGGTGATTGCTGTGATGAGCTCCATGTCTGGCCTTGACTAACCCGTGCTTCAGTCACTGCTCTAAAGTCTGCATTCTGCATTGCAAGGTGTACTCAGTGAACAATGAAGACATAGTTCTGGTTAAGGTTATGGCAATGCTTGCTGGCTGCTAAGGGTGTTGCTGT
Source organism: Hemicordylus capensis (assembly GCF_027244095.1). Lineage (NCBI taxonomy): Eukaryota > Metazoa > Chordata > Lepidosauria > Squamata > Cordylidae > Hemicordylus > Hemicordylus capensis. Next base: position 69,532,404 of record NC_069662.1, read on the forward strand.
GATGTGGCAGCTGTTACAAGTAAGCAATTATGGAGTCATAATTGTGTGTGAGAGAGCAACCTGTGCCAGTGATGGGCAGCACAGCACTGTGGCTGGCAGTGGATTCCTGGTCAGTGATTCTTTTTAGCCATCTTGGACTATGTGTTTGATAAAATGTGGTGTTCTGTGTTGGGTGGGACTGTGTGCTTCTGTTCTGCAGTGTTTTCTAAGGCAGAGTTGCAAAATTTGTGCACTCCTTGTTTTGGCCATAGGGAATAATGGGGAACTTCGAAACACCCCATTGCCCCTTACAGGTAGGTCCAAGGGACACCAAAGTAGGTTGGGTGGTATGGTGTGATGGGTGCTACTCACCACCCAAGCCACAATAGAAATGGCCATGCAGGAAATTAAAATTTTAACCCCCATAGTCTCCTATGGGTTTGTTTTTTACGTTTATTTTTTTAAGTGTCTACATGCCCATTTCTTTTGTGGGTTGGGTGGTGGTTAGAACGCATCGTGCCCTACCACCCAACCCACTTTGGTGTCCCTAGGACCTATCCACGGGGAACAATTTGGTTTTCCCATTGTTTCCTATGGGCAAATCATAAATTTTTTGCAAAGTTTTGATGTGATTCATTGAACCAGCTGGCAATGGCCAGCTGGTTCAACAAATAGATTCAAATTTTTGCAGTTTGGTTTGAGGTAGAACTGAATCACAAAAAATAATTTGTGCACACCTCTAGTATCTATATTTAATGCCCCTGGTGATCAACAGACTTTCTCACTCATTTCTCCATTTCATTGCTCACTGGTGTGCTTTCTTCTCAGCAGTACATTTGTAAGCTTAATTTCCTCCATTCAGGCAACCCACAAAGGACACTTCTGTGGGATGCTTGAATGGAAGAGACAATATCAAAAAATGTGCTGCTGGGAAGGCAACAACACAGTGGAGGCTATCAAAAGGGAATGCTGCTTCCCTGGGAGCAGGCACCCTGGAACCTGCTTCTTTCCAAGGCACACCCCAAGATCCTTTTTGCATGCCAAAAGAAAACCACCTTCTCTGCACCATCTTCTCCCCTCCCACTCTGGTGAGTTGCAGGAGGCAACATTTCTAGAAAAAGATAGATGAGCTCACCACCACCACAGACACCTGGCTAACTGAGCGAAGAGGCACCTTTTAAAAGTGGTGATTCTCTTTATTTAGCAGGGGGAAAGCAACTGGCCCTATCTAACCCCAGCACAGCATCCCCCCAGGGGCTGTTGCTGGTGTCTTTCTTATGTTTCTTTTTTAGACAATGAGCCCTTTGGGGACAGGTAGACATTTTGTTTGTTTGTTTGTTTGTTTGTTTCTGTATGTCAACTGCTTTGGAAACTTTGGTTGAAAAGTGGTATATAAATATTCATCATATTCTTATTCGTCGTATTTAATGTGATGAAAATTGACCTCAGCCCCTGCATACCCAGTCATGGTTGGTTCTGGCCCACCAGGGCATTTGGGATGTGCACTCTTGGGTTCCCAAACAGTCTGTTACCTTCCTCTCTTTGGCAGTTGTTCTCTGTAAGGCAGGTCAATATTTCTGATGCTGTATTGCAGGTGGCAGGGGTTTATTTGTATCAATATACTTAGCTGTGTAATACAGTTGGGACGGATGGTGGCTTACCTAAGGCCTTTCAATGAGTACATGGCAAAGGTGACTTCCCGGTTCACAGCTCAGGCTCTTAGCCATTATGCTACAATTCACTTCGTGTTACATTTTGTTAAGCTTCACATTTTCTTTAATACAAGTTGGTTGCTTTTCTCGTAGCTTTGCTGAAGGCATATGTATCCATTACCTGATTAGGTACCCAGTCCTCTCTCAGCTTGACTGAATATTTGGATCTCTGACATCAGTCAATTACGCTGTCAGGTTTAGATCTGTCAGTTACTTGCTTTGTAAGTGCTGTGCTGTGTGCTGTGTTTGACTTACACAACTGAGTGTTGTTATGACATTATAGCTAAAGTAATCACTTTGGAAATGGCTTCCTGCATAGTGATAACGCCCACTCCCTCTACACTGCTCATTTGGCGCCAAGACCATTTGTTGCCTAATCCATCATGTGAACAAGATGTGAAAATCTATGCTAGGCCTGGCTTTTATCATTAAGTAAAGTAGATCTTTCGTTTTTAATGTCACTTCATCAGTTCCTTACTGAAAATACTGAGTAATTGAAAATTTTAGGAGGTACATATCTGTAATGTTAACATTGGCAGGAAATGTATGCCTTTGTCTGTTTTTCTTCTGAAGGAGGACAGGATCTCCATCTTGCCTAATTTTTATTGCATCCATAATTCAGTGATGGTAAATTAACAAAAAGGGTTGAGCAGGGGGGCAGAAGACTCACTGCAGCAGCAGAAAGCTGTGGGGTACAAAAGCTGTAAATGCTGTCAGTGATTAGGAAATAGAAGCTGCAGTCCTATGCTTACCTATCTGGAAGCAAACTGCCTTGAAAACAGTGGGACATACAGTGCAATCCAATGCATGTTTACTCAGAAGTAAGAGCTCTAGGGATGTGCCCCAAATCAGCTTGCCCAGTTTGGTTTGAGTCCAAATTGGACTCAAACTGAACTGGGCATATTTGGTTTTGGGACCCCCGAACAGACCCCTGGCTTGGCTTGAATTCGAGCCAATTCAGAGGTTCTTAAAAAAAAAAAAAATCCAATGGCAGTGGCCATTTTGGAGGTCACCACACATGCACCCTGGCTATTTGTGTTACCCAGCCCATGTGTGGCCCATGTGACCCGGCACATGTGCAGCAGCTTCCAAAAGCTGGCTATCGGAGAAAGGGCCGGAACTGCCCGAAAACACCCCTTGGAAGAGTGGGGGGAGGCCAGTGGAGGGAGGGGGAAATGGCAGCAACACGCATCACCTGTGGCCATGGCAGCACCACCAGAGACTGCTGGACCTGGTGGTGAGTGTTGTTGTTTTTTGTTGGGTTTGTTTGTTTTTTAATTAACATTAGTACTCCCGAATCGACCTTGAGCTGGTTTGCACATCCCTAAACAGCATATGAATTTTGAGCTGGTTTAAAGTCTTTTATCAGGGGCAGAATAAAATCAGGAAAAAGCTTTCTTTTATAAATCTATATTATTTTTTCCTATTCCATCCAAAGGTGTGTCTTCTAATAGTCCTTAAGAGTGTTTTTCCCCCTTGTGGGAAATGAACATGAGCCAGGAGCACTATGTGAATCAAAAAAAGTTAGACTGCATCCAGATGTACATAACTGGAGCACTGATCCCTCTGTGAATTCTCGTTTACCCTTTTCAGGGAGACATGGAAGCTTCCTATGATAATTGACCTTGAGAGTAACCAATTTTACACTAAGGCTTAGTGAAGTTTGGTTATTTCTGATTCTTTTACAGTGACTTTAACACAATGCAATTTGGTGGAGGGGACTGTATTATTTGGGGGTGGCTACCTGCCTCCTACCCCTGGGCTGTCATCATTATCTCCTCCACAGAGCCCAGCAACTCAGTTGCTGCTGGTCATATGGCCTACCCCCACCCTTGCCATGCACAGGTGGATTGCCTCTGGGCATGAGGGCCCTCTGCCACCCTTCCACCAGCCTCCATCATACTCAACTGCTGGGTTGCCGCTGCACCCCTCCACCTTGCTCAGTAGTTGGGTTGCCACTGAACACTAGGGGTGCCCACCTACTTCTATCATTCTCAGCAGTTGGATTAACAGAGGGAATGAGGGCCACACACCACCCTTTTCCTTCCCAGTCCATAATACACAGTAGCTAGATTGCTGCTGGGCATGAAGAACATTTGTGCCCCCTGCACTATGCCCATCAACTGTGTTGCCATTGGATGCAAGGGTCACCAGCCACCCCATCCATTACCCCATCCCCCACTGACACTGGCAACTGGATTGCTGATGGGTGTGAGGGTCACCTGCCACACTTCCACTGAGTACAGCAGCTGGGTTGCTGCTGGGTGCGAGGGCCACCCAATACCCCAGGGGCAGAACCACCACTGAGTGACAGGATTCAAAGAACCCAGGCTGCCAATGAAAATGTCTTAAGAACATAACATAAGAACAGCCTTGCTGGATCAGGCACAAGGCCCATCTAGTCCAGGATCCTGTTTCAAACAGTGGCCCACCAGATGCCTCTGGGGAGCCCACAAGCAAGAGGTATGTGCATGCCCTCTCTCCTGCTGTTGCTCCCCTGCAACTGGTATTGAGAGACATCGTGCCTCTGAGGCTGGAGATGGACCACAGCCATCAGACTAGTAGCCATGGATACACCTGTCCTCCATGAATCTGTCTAAACCCCCTTTAAAGCCATCCAAGCTGGTGGTCATCACCACATCCCATGGCAAGGAACTGCATAGATTAATTATGTGCTGTGTGAAAAAGTACTTCTGCTTGTCGGTCCTAAATTTCCATGCATAATTTTATACACTTTGATCATGTCTCGCCTTAGTCGCCTCTTTTCCAAAGTAAAGAGCCCCAGATGCTGTAGCCTAGCCTCATAAGGAAGGTGCTCCAGGCCCCTGATCATTTTGTTTGCCCTCTTCTGCACCTTTTCCAGTTCTACAATATCCTTCTTAAGATATGGTGACCAAAGCTGTACGCAGTACTCCAGATGTAGCCGCACCATAGATTTGTATCAAGGCATTATAATATTAGCATTTTTATTTTCAATCCCCTTCCTAATGATTCCTAGCATGCAGTTTGCTTTTTTCACAGCTGCCACACACTGAGACAACACTTTCAATGAGCTGTCCACTATGACCCCAAGATCTCTTTCCTGGTCAGTCACCAACAGCTCAGATCCCATCAGCGTATATGTGAAGTTGGTGTTTTTTGGCCCAATGTGCATCACCAATGTGACATCACATGCAAAGGGGGAATGGCCCAATCGCCAGAGGGCCCACCCCAGTCTTCTGATCTCATTATCAGGCAATGCTTGCTGCCTGGATGCATTTATTTCCCTTCCTCTCCCTCACTGGAGGAAAGGAAGAGAAATAAATGCATGCAGGCAGCAAGCACTGCCTGGAAATGAGACCCCTTTTGTATGTGATATCACGTGCACGTGGGCATTCCCGGCTCTCCCCATTTCATTTCCAGGCAGTGTTTGCTGCCTGCCTGCATTTATTTCCATTGCACCACCCCTCCAACATGCTGAACAGCTGGGTTGCCACTGGGTGTGAAAGTCACCCATTGTCCCCTACACAGAGCCCAGTAGCTGGGTTGCTGCTGGGCACAAGACTTGCCTCTGTTGCCAGATTTGGCTTTTTTAAGCCAAATTTTGGGTTACGGCCCATTTGACACATGAGTATACCCCTTAGGTTCTGGCCACCCCCATGTTTGGCAACTGTGCTGCTGCTGGGCACAAGAACAACCTGCCCCTCTCCACCAAGTCTGGCAGCGAGGTTGCCACTGTGCCAAGGCACTGCACATTTTGAAAACATGAATGGTAATATTTATTACTCAAGACATTTATTACTCAGTTGACATTCTGTAGTGATAGCTTGGGTGGGGTGCATTATATTAATTATGCATAAGTCTTCTTCTTTAGCCTTAAAGCTTATGAGACCACTTGGCATTCTTTGTCTGTGTGTCCCCCGCATCAACTTTGCAATGCCTGCAACAGTATGAACCAAATTGGGTACAGTTGTAGGGACACATAGGGACACCTCAACGGCATAGTTTGTGATGATATCCACATTGCATATGGTGGACATGTGAATGTTTGAGGTGCAAGTGGGAACTGATTTGGACTAAATTTGGTGCAGTTGTAGGGACACTTCAATGGCATAGTTTGTTATTATGTCATCCAGTCCAATTCAAGATGGCAGATGCATAAAGGTTTGAGGCACATGTGGGTTAACTTGTAAACCACCTTATCGATTTGAACCAAATTTGCTGCAGTTGTAGTAAGCAGATCCATAGGGACTTTGGCTCAAGGGAGGATGATTGTCCCCTGGCTGCCATGGACTGGGGGAGCCACCAAGACTTCCCCTTGCCCTTGGCCAGTGTGCCTCCTTGCCTCCTCTTGCACCCAGCTGGCAAATGAAATGCTCACCAGCTGGGAGCATGAGACACACCCCTTTCCTAACCAGTCAGTGATTCACTGAAACGCTGGCTGTGCTGGGGGAGGAAAGCCCAGCCAGCCAGCATTTCAATGAAATGCTGACTGGGGAGGGATGGGAAAGGGTCCAAATAGACCCTCTCCTGGGTATTTGCCGAGCTCCTGCATCTTATGCCAGATGCAAGGGGGCAGGGCCAATGCTGAGAAAAGGGCCCATCAACCCCAGGGCTCATCAGTCCCTTCTCCAATGAGCAGTTCATGGAATTGCTGGCTGGGGAAGGGAAGCTCTGCTGGGGTGGACAGATCCTATTCTTGGCATTGGCCCTGACCCCCTGCATCTGACATCAGATGCAGGGGGTGTGGCTCGGGGTGCACACATACTTTGCATGCCCGATTGAAAAGCCTAGGGGCCGGGGGAACCACCAGAGGACTTCATCCTCTGTCCATGGCCAAGCTCCCTACACCCCTGGTAGCAAGTGACGCATTGGGACACCTCAACGGCATCATTTGTGATGACAGCATCCATCCCAATTCAAGATGGCAGACATGTTAACTTTTAAGGCTGTACTGGGCTAATTTGTGAGGATGGTAATTATCAATTAAGATTATAGTGAAAGGAAAGTAGGTAGATTAGTTCTTACCGGAACAACTTGTTTCACCATTTGTTATTAAACCATATGAATATATAAACCCCACATTACAAATAGAACATTGAAAATATTAAGTAAAACACTATCAACAGACCATCTAGGACAGTTAACAATAAACAATGTACAGTATAAGACTTTTGAAACAATACAAGCTGCTTTAGCATTCAGCTCTGAAATGCTACTGTTTCCATGCATTGTTTACTCATAAACCTCTATTCAACCTGTCCACTATCCATGATTCTGATTCCATATTTATTTGCTTCAGGCTTTGCTCCCCTGCTTCTTTTATATGCACATTGCGTATGAATGGACTCTCCATTATCACAGCTTTGTAATACAGCACTTTCAATCACATGATTATAACCTGAATACATTTTATATTATTTGGTAGTGCTTCTGAGGGCCATATCCTGTTTTTCAAAGGGGTCATATGCAGTTTACATCATTGTTGCAAAAGGGTACTTGCAACAACATGCTGTACTGTATCTCCAGTCCCTAATGAACCTATTCAGGTTCTAACCATCCTGGAACAGGAGCCTTATGTATGTAGCTGGTTTGGCCTTGCAAATGGTAAAGGGTGGTTCAGGAGGAAAATAAAAAAGAATACATTTTTTTCCCTTTCCTCCCTGCTGAAATCTGCTCTGCTATTCTAAAGAATTCAGGTTCAGTCTAACTGTCAGCCCCAAACATGAGCGCTTTATTTCTGTATAGTAGGGCTTGTAATCATGTCACGCCAACAGACATGTTGGCGTGACATGCACACTGTCAGGCATTGTCAGAGGGAGTTATGTCACAACAGGGAGTTTGTGACAGGTTGGAACTGTCAGAAGCCCCCTTCTGTCATACTAGGACTGTGTGCATATCCGACTCGTCTGTTGGATGAAACTTGCCCTGCCCTGCCCCACCCTGCCTTTCCTCCTCTCCCTTCTTTACCTGGGACCCAAGTGGGGGCAGGAGACACGTTCCATGATGTTCCGTAGGAAGCACTCAACCAGCTGCCTTGCCTTCTGTTTGTAAGATGCAGCTTCTGTTTATAAGGGGATGAGTTTTTTTGTAATCCGCCTAGAGTCTATGGAATCAGGCGGTATATACATTAGATAGATAGATAGATAGATAGATAGATAGATAGATAGATAGATAGATAGATAGATATGATCATGATAATTATTTTGGACCTATATATTCCCTGAGTGGCACAGGCAGCTCTGCTACTCATAATGTTTTCTGAGCTTTCAGTAAAGAGGGATGTTCATACACTTTCTAACTCAGGTTGTCTTCCATGTGAAAATTTGGGGATAGGGATGATATGCAATTTTAAACATTTTGAAAAATTGGCCTGCAGTTGCCAATACAGTCCATCCTCTTCCTCTTGCAGGCTGGGTGGCTGTGGTTGTTCTAGAGGGGGCTTTTGACAGCTTTGCAGCACTCCACTTTTAATGCTGCAGGCCAGGGGCAGAGCCACCATTGCGCGAACCAGTTCAAAGAACCCAGGCTGCCATGCTCAGGGCCCATGCTTCACACCCCAGCCACACACCCTGCAACACATGTCAGATGCAGGGGGTGTGGTTTTGCTCACAAATGGGGCTGTGTGCCCTGTTTCTGAGCCAATTCCAGCCAGTGCCACATTTTCAGCACAGCTGGCAGCAGCTCTCCCTGCTTGCAAGGAGATGCATTCCCAGCCTGGGCAGCCAGCACTGGTTAAGCTGTTCAAAAACAGAGCTGCACGGCCTTTCAACACAGGGAAAGCCACTCCTGGCCACACTGCGAATGTGGCGCTTGGCTGGAATTTGCTCGGAAATGGGTTGCACAGCCCCGTTTGTGAGCAAAACCCTGCCCCCCCCCCGTGTCTGACATCAGATGCAGGGGGCATGGCTGGGGGCTGTCGCGGTGGGCAGGGCTCCTGCTGGCCTCCCTACATGCCTCTTGCAGGCTACAAGTGGGGTTAAACTTGACTTGGTTGTCTAGCCAAAAATCTAATACAACTTTATTGCTACATAGATAGAGGGAGGAGTAGAGCTTTGGGAGGCGGGTTTTTAAAATCTCATGTTGCGGGGCGTAGCTAGGGGAGAGGGGGCCCATGTTCATCCCTCACTCTGGCAGCCCCCCAGAGTGAGGGAGATAATGAAGAAAATAGGCAGGGATGGAGCTGGAGGGCCCTCAGGAGCCGGGGGCCCATGTTCTTTGAACCCTTTCGCTCAATTATAGCTACGCCCCTGTGATGACTCCCCCTTATCTGAATGCTCACATCCAGGATATTGTAAGCTGTTATGTTAGGGGCTCAGGCAAGCCAATGTCCACCCTCCATTCAAAAACAAAAATGAATACACTAACATTTTGTGGCTCAACTGCCCTCAACCATAAACCTAATAGCCAGACTCACAGTCTGCCTTACTCTTAGTTCCTTTAGACTACTTTTTATTCCACCAGAACTGAAACTAGCAGAGCCGTGATTGGGCAGCAGTATATCTAACCAGAAGCAAAAGCTAGCAGCAAACCTGGGAGTTCCTGTCTTTATCATTCAATGCAAACAAATTAAAAAAGAAGTGGGTTTCTACCTTCATTAGCTTCATTAGGAAGTGGGTGGAAAATATGTCATACACTAGTGCTATTTGCACAAATGCTACTCTGAATGCCACCCAAGGGAATGAATTACCTAGTGTTTTCTTATCTTTATGCCCTAGGTCCTGGAAACAAACAATATTACTTGTGTATGTAATGTTATTTCCCTTTTAATTTACAGACATGTGCATCTCTGCATATCTCTTTCCCATGAGTATGTAGAAACCACCAGCTCCATCCCTCTCTATTATCTTCATTATCTCCCTCACTCTGGGGGGCTGCCAGAGAAAGGAATGAACATGGCCCCCTCTCCCCTAGCTATGCCCCTGCTTGGAGAAGCTGCTGCCAGTCTGTGAAGACAATACTGAGCTAGATAGACCAATGGTCTGACTCAGTACATGGCAGCTTCCCATGTTCCTATACAAGCCAACTCCCCCATCTCTATGTGACATTTTGTATTTCTGTTCCTAGTGCTTATTTACAGATGTTGTTTATATATAGCTTAAAAGTTATGGTTACAAAAATATGTGACCTGTTGTTGTAGTGTAAGTATGTGGAGGAGGGAGCTTGATTGACAGGCAACAGCAGCAGCAGCAGCAGTGAAACCCCTGACAGAAAGATCAAGAAACCCTGAGGTTGTTCTCATGATCAGCCAAGGGTTTGGCTGCCTGTGAGAACCAGCAGGATCTGCATGGACCCCAGCAGTGCCATGGTGCCATACCTAGCACCGAAGCCCGGCTCTTAGCTGAGGTTAAGGGCACACCGGGCTCCTGGAATCGTGTGTCAGCGGGGGATACTTGTAGCTTTCACTGACACAGAGACAGGCACCTAAAGGGCCTGTCCCCTGGGGGAATCCTCCAGTGCATCGTGATCAGCACACAGTGCACTGTGGGATACCTGGAGGCCGGCATAACAAGTCCTGGCCTCAGAACACTCCTCCCCGCTCCACACTGCACGAAGCAGTGGGGATCGTGTGGAAGCGTGACGCGTGACGCGTGCTCCCACCAAGGTCAGGATGCTCATCTGGGGGAGAAGCAAGTTTTTCAAATGCTTTCCCCTCCCACTGCTCACCCAGCAGATCATGTCAATTGGCTCCCAGTTTAGAATGCAGGCGGGGAGAAGACAGAAAGAGAAAAGCAGTTAGAGGGAGCCGACAGTTGGCCGTTAAGAGGGTTGAGAGGGAGTGAGCTGGAGGCTTGGGGAGTACTGAACAGGACAGGGACTTCTCAAAGAGAGAAGTGGCAGAGGCACAGATAAATCTGCTCTAGAGGGAGGATCTTTGCCTGTTCAGGGGAAGACCTGGCCGGGGAGGCAGGTTGGAAATAATGTAACTAAGCAAGACATCCGTGATGAAATGGGGCTTGCTCTTTGCTTTCCTGGGATCTACTCTCATTAGAGAGATTGCTCTGCTCCTAGATTTGGGATCAGAGCAATCTCTCTGCTGAGAGTAAATTCCAGGAAGGCAAACACCCTAACCCCCAAAGGAGAAAAGATACAAGAAAGGAATCATAACTGTTTGCCATCTTTGAAACATCACCACTACTGTAAGTTTTAAGTAATATGTTTATGTTTAAATCTGGAAACCATCAAGTTTATCTTTATATATCATTCTCTAAGGTGTACCCGTGGCTTATCCCGTGCATGGCAGCTCTCCTGAGAGTTCACAAGAAGAAGCACCTGATTAGGCAGTGGGGATTCCATATGCAGATAGGGAGTGGGAGCCTGTGATGGTTAAGGTCAGTTGGAATGCAACTGTTACTGGTCAGAAGTGGTTCTTGATTGTAGAGGAGAGGAATATCTATATATGAAAGGATAGTGGGCAGGAGTCTGTGAAGCGAGGGGTCATGAGGGAGAAAAGAGCCCCTTCAGGAGAAGGAGGCTGTTGTTGTTTGAATTAGATGAAGAAACAAGATGAAAAAGATCTGTTAACTCAGGAAGAGAGAAAGAAAAAAGAAGGGAGGGACAGAAAGACAGAAGGAAAAAGCGAGTGGAGGAGAGAGAAAAAGGAGGGAGGGGAAGAGAGAAAGAAGGAAGGGTGAGGGACAGGCCTGAGCCTGTCAATGGCCTGAGGGGAACGAGTGGCCATTGCAGCAGTGGCAGCAAGGAAGGGCCCAGTCAACCACTGCTGCTGTTTGGAGCTACCAAGGCTATTGCCGGAGACAGGCAGGCAGGCAAGGGATGGGTCCAGGCCTGTCAGCAGCCTGAGGGGAACGAGCAGCCGTGGCGGTCACGGCAGCGAGGAAGAGTCCTGTCCACCACTGCTGCTGCTGCTCCTGCTCCTGTGAGGAGGAGCAGGAGCGGGGCTCAGGTGAGGGTGAGAAGGTCTCTGGGGATAGGGTGCTGTAGCTTGGCCAATCCACCCCCAGCACAGGACCTCCAGTGACTGTTGCTGGTGTCTATCTTATGTTTCTTTTTAAATTGTGAGCCCTTTGGGGACAGGGATCCATATTATTTATTTATTATTTCTCTGTGTAACCCGCCCTGAGCCATTTTTGGAAGGGCAGTATAGAAATTAAATTAAAATTAAAATTAAAATAGGTCCCAGCAACACTGCAGCCGTGAACAAGAGGGGTGAGGGGGATGGAAGCAACAGGATGGAGGAGGAGGAGCAGGAATGCGGTTCAGGTGAGGGTGGAGAGATCTCTGAGGTGAGGGGGGCTGTGGCAGGGCATGAGGGGAGCAATCAACTACTAGCGCACAGATGCTCTGCATGGGTTAAGCTAGTTTACAATAATACCTGAAACCATATGCTTTAAGAACATGTACAACAACTGAATAAGCTTAAGTTAAATAAAACCAGTTATTTCTGTGTTTTCAAGGTGCACCATCTATATAAATAATTATCCTGGGTGTGCCTTGGAATGTGCGTCCCGGCACCCAGCTGATTTGCTGGGCGGCGGCGGTGTCTCATTGGCAGAGGCGCACCCAGGAGGACTGGTTGCTGGCGGGCCTGGCCGCGGAGGCCAGGTGGTGGCGGGCCCGACCGGAGGCCAGGCACCTGTTGGAGGCCGGGTCAGGAAGGAAACAGGCAGTGGGACTTCCCTGTTCGCTGCCTGGGAGGAGGAATGGTGGTGGCGAGGCCCTTTTTGGCCGCCCGGCACCTGGTAAAGAGGGCCTGTGGTGGCGGTGAGGTCCGGCCAAAAACCGCCGCCCTCCCCTATAAAATGCGCAGTGTGGGTGGAGGAGGAGGGAGAGGGAGGGGAAGGGGTGAGGGTGTGTGGGGCAGGGGTGAGGAGGCAGGAAGGGAGGCAAGAGAGAGTGGGCAGGAGGGGGAAGGAGGGTGAGAGAGAGGGGTGGTAGGGAGAGGGAGGGCGAGAGAGAGAGTTGGGTGGGAGGGGGAGGGAGGGAGGGCAAGAGAGAGTGGGGCAGGAGGGAGTGGGGAACAGCTGGCCCCAAAGAATGCACAGATGCTCTGTGCGGGTCGGATAGTTTTACAGTATTTCCTCTCCCATGTCACCAGAAGTGATACACCACATTACAAAGCAACAAATCAGGGGAAGAAGTGTGATTTAGGTCTCAGATCTTTCCAAAACAGGTCTGAGTGGTGGCAGCAGAGATACCTGGAAGTAGGGTGGCCCTCAATCTCTGCTTCCATTTCTTGTTGGGTATTTTTAAACTGACGCTTTCAATATTCCATTGTTCAGTTGTAAGTCAAGCATAGCCATATTTGCTGAATTCACACAATCTACCAAGATTTTGGTTCCTTTGAGCCCTTTTTCAAAGTCCAACCTCTAATTTGCAATAAAAGTGAAGTCTTAAGCTACTGCCGTGGTGACTGCTGCCTATTTGTGCTGGGGAGGGCAGAGGGGAGGGGGAGATAGGGGTAACTTTGGGCAGGGCTAAGAGAAGGCAGGTCCAACTCCGAGACAAGTTAAAAAGAGATGGAAGGACAATCACTAGACCATGGTTTTGTCCAGTCTGTATGGTTGTTTACTTGTCTCAGCCAAAATCTCCATCATTTGTACCAGCGCTTGGCAGCTGGCTATTTAGTGCTAAATTTGTAGCAATGTTCTCCTTCTCTCTCGCTCTCTTTCTCGTTCATCCCATACCTCTTCATCTTTCAGTAGGTCCATCCTTTTTATCAGCATTGCCTCCATTTCTCCCCCTTCTTGCAATCTCGGCCTTCTTCTCTCCATGCCAGACTAGGCTAAGAATACCACCTGCACACACAGAGCCCACTAGTTTCCTTTCTTCTCACAAATAAGACAAATAAATCTTTGTCTTAAGGAGGCTATTATTAGACCTTATTGGAAGAAACCTGCATTAGATCCCTCAGAGCTAGCTAATTACAGATCCATTTCCAATCTTCCATAGTTGAAGAGCCAGCGTGGTGTAGTGGTTAGAGTGCTGGACTAGGACCAGGGAGACCCGAATTCAAATCCCCATTCAGCCATAATACTAGCTGGGTGACTCTGGGCCAGTCACTTCTCTCTCAGACTAACCTACTTCACAGGGTTGTTGTGAGGAGAAACTCAAGTATGTAGTACACCGCTCTGGGGTCCTTGGAGGAAGAGTGGGATATAACATGTAAATAATAATAATATTGAGAGGTCTGGTTATGATTGCCACCAGCTTGTTTGGTGGCAACCCAGGACTGGGCTTTCTCTGTGACTGCTCCCAGGCTTTGGAATATGCTCCCTGCTGAAATAAGAGCATCTCCTTCTCTGTTTGTTTTCAGGAAGACCCTCAAGACTCTCCTCACAAGCTTTTTATTAGAATTTTAATAATTTTAATAATTTGTTTTAATAAGTGTTCTATATTATTGTTTTTATTGTGTATCGTGTATTTTAATCTGTGTTAACTTTTAAATATTTTAAATTTTGTATACCACCTGGAGATGTACATATGAGGAGGCATAAAAATACGATAAATGAATGAATGGATAAATAAATAAATAATCAATACTGACCAAAGTACACCTAATTACGTCATCTGAGGATGATATAAGGAAGGAAATCCATGCATTAAATAAAAGTAGTCAAATCTGACTGATCACAAAGAGACCTGAGTAATCAAACAACCTAAATTTGTATTCAAAAGGATAGTATGAAGACATTAAAAAAATTAAATAGGATAGAAATTTTGACTTACCAATCACTGTATATTGCTATCCCGAATTCAAATAATGGAGACCATAGTCTCCATTATTTGAAGTGGCCCATCAATGGTGAAATGGCCCATTTCAGGTTGCAAATTTTGAGATACTATTAAAGGGCTAACCACCAAACTGTTACTTTATTATGTATATTTTACCACCACATGATTTTGCTGCCTCAGGCATTAAACTTTGATAAGCATATATTTTAACAGTATGGAATTGGGCTCCTTGGAGGAAGAGCAGGATATAAATGTAAAAATAAATAAATAAATAAATAAATAAAATAAAATAGTTGGGCAAGGTGATTGAGTGGGTGGTGGCCTCCCAGCTCCAGGCAGTTTTGGATGATACAGATTATATAGACCAATTTCAAACTGGCTTTCAAGTGAGCTATGGGATCGCGACTCTGGGTTGGCCTGATGGATGATCTTCAATTGACTATCGACAGTGGGAGAGTTACTGCTGATCCTTTTGGATCTCTCAGTGGCTTTTGATACTATTGACCATGGTATCCTTCTAGGTTGCCTGAGGGAGGTGGGATTGGGTGGCACTGTTTTACAAAGGTTCTGTTCCTACCTCTCTGGTAGATTCTAGATGTTGTCACTTGGAGACTGCTGCTCTGCAAAGCAAGAATTCATTATGGAGTTCCACAAGGCTCCATACTGTCTCCAATGCTCTTTAACATCTACATGAGAGGTAATCAGGAGGTTTGGTCAGGTGCAAGTTGTTTATCAATAAGCTGATGACACCCAGATCTATTTCTCTATATCGACCTCATCAGGAAATGGCATAACTCCTCTAAATACCTGCCTGGAGATAGCAATGTGCTGGATGAGAGGTAATAAACTAAAGTTGAATCCAAATAAGATGGAGGTACTGACTATGGGGAGTTGGGACCCCAGAGATGGTTTAGATCTGCCTGTTCTGGATGGGGTTACACTCTCTCTGAAAGATCAGGTATGTAGCTTGAAAGTGCTCCTGGATCCAAAATTCTCTCTGGTTTCTAAGGCTGAGGCAGTGGCCATGAGCACTTTTTATCAGCTTCTGCTGATACATCAGCTACGCCTATTTCTGGAGGCAAAGCCCTTAAAACAGTGTTCCATATGTTAGTAACCTCCAGGCTTGACTACTGTAATGCACTCTAAGCGGGGCTGCCTTTGTACATAGGCCTGAAACTATAATTGGTACAGAATGCAGCAGCCAGACTGGTCTCTGGGACAACCCAAAGGGACCACATAACATCAATTTTAAAAGAACTGCACTGGCTGCCAATTTGTTTCTGAGCAAAATACAAAATGCTGGTTATTGCCTACAAAGCCTTCAACAACTAGGGTCCAGGCTGCCTTCTCTGTCATGAACTCTGTCACTTATTTAAGATCATCTGGAGAGGTCCAGTTACAGTTGCCACAAGCTTGTTTGGGGGTGACTTGGGACCGGGTCTTCTCTGTGGCTGCCCTGGGGCTCTGCAATATACTCCCTGCCAAAATAAGAGCATCTCCTTCTCCATTTGTTTTTAGGAAGACCATCACGACAAACCTGTTTTCTCAGGCTTTTAACTGAAATTAATTTTAAACTGTTTGGTTTTATCCTGTGAGATTATTTTAATTTTTTATTCTGTGAAATCATTTTGTTTTTACTCTGTTTGTTGTGTTTTAAATTGTGTATACTGTCTAGAGATGCACACATCAGGCAGTATATAAATATGATAGACAAATAAATAAGAACATGCTTACTTTAAAAAGAAAGATGGCCTTCCCCACCCCCCACCCACCCCCCGTCTCTCACAATACAAACATTTCTGGTTTATGTCCTTAGGCTGCAATCCTATGCACACAACAGTTACTTGGGAGTAAGCCCCCAAGAGTTAATTAAGGTTTTACTTGGAAACTGCATAAAATTGGCTGCAATTCTATGCAACATTCACTTTATCAGATTTGAAAATTAAGCAATTTAATTAAAATTAAGCAAGACCTGACCTCAAAATCTATGCTGAAGATCTCTCCTTTCAAAACTACTACCACTCACAACAACAACAAAGTTTAAAACACATAACAACCAACAGCAAACAAAAACTGATAAGCACTATATGGAGAGGTGCAGCTACTTGACTAATTTGGACTTGCCTGGTTTCCAAGCTGTGCCTTTTCAGTTGCTCATAAATAGATGGCAATCATCTCAGAATTCTTAAATATTAAAACCAAGTATTTCTGTATTAAAGACACACATTTCAGACAGGATAAGTTTGAAATTGTCCAATTAGTAATTTCAGTTAAAATGCCATGTTTTATTTGGAAGTAAAGAAAAAAAACCCTCCCTCTCTCCAGAGATGTGAGAGAATAAGAGAAAGATGAGGGAGTAGACATGTGCATGAAATGAATTTTGCATTCTGTTCTGAGCTTGGAACGCAATGCAAAATCCCTGGGATTTTGTTGTTCCAACAAGATGACCTTTTCTGACTTGGAACATTCCGAACGCCATTTTGAACTCCAAAATAGCGCTCTTCTGGCCTCTGTGCACACGCAGCAACCATTTGCGTGGTGGTGCTGACCATGTAAATGGCTGCTGCACGTACACAGAGGCCAGAAGAGCACCATTTTGGAGTCCAAAATGGCACTTGGAATATTTTGAGTGTTCCAAGTCGGAACGGGGTTGTTCTGTTCCAAACTCAGAACATGCCCTTCATTTGAAGGTGTTCTGTTCTGAGCTTGGAACACTCAAAATGGCTCAGTTCACAGTTGGAACATTCCCACTGCGAATTGTTCTGCACATCCTTATAAGGGAGCTAGCAACAAGCTTTCCTTAAAATTTCAGAACAAGGGGGAAGGAAGGAGGTACTCTCTCGATTATAGGGCTTCCTGCTTCCTTCCAGTCCCAATCAAAACTGTGTCTGCCTCCTGATTAGTGGTCAGGTAAATCAATCATAATTGAGCCTTTCTTTATTGGCTGAGGCTCCCAGTAGACCTGGAAGTGGCTCCTGGAGGACTAGTCCACCTTGTGACAACAAACAAAAAGTGGATTATTGGCTTTTTAATATTAAAATTGGGGAGGGAATTCTTATGCTAATGTTGTCCATCAAGAACACAGAGTCTGGAGCACCCCATAGCCACACAAACTGCAGGTCCTAGAGCACTAGAGTCTTGAGAGATAGAGAGGATGCATATGTTACGGAATTCAAAATGATGCTTGCAGTTCTCAACCACCTGCACTGTTGTGAGCATGTTTTTAAAAAGAACAAAACCTGCTTGCACGAGAGCACTCTCGCGCTAATACTTAAACTAGTGCAATCACACGTCTGCAATGCTGCTTACATTATTTACCATGGAAGTAGCATCATGCAAGTCCAATGGCACAAGTTTACGTATTCACACAAAAGCACCTTTGCACAACACCATTATTCTTTACGTACCCACAGCAGCATGAGTGGTTGAGAACTGCTTGCATTCCACTGCACAACATGTCAGCCAGTATTCCAAGTGAGGTCTGAGCAATGGAAGCGCTATGTTCTTGATTTTCCACAGGTCCTGAAAACTCACAAGGTCATTTGGGAAGTTAGGATTAGGGCTTTTTTACGATGTAATTTTCTTTTAATTTACAAAAGTAACATTCTTCGGAATACCTAGAGAGTCCCCAGAATACAGAGGAACTCCTACTGTATTTGGGGCGATCCCACTTAGCTTCCAAATAGATAGGCACTCATATACCCACATTCTTTGTTAGAGGGAGTGATGAAAGCTCATCGCCATCTTGTTATTTACCTCAGCACAGGTTTTATTTAGAAGACATAGGCCCATGTGCAGCGCAGCATCCTGCAGGTGGTTTCCACACTGCTCGCGCTGCTGCATATATTTTGAAGTGATGTACTGTAGTTGTGCTAGAGTGTGCAAATACCAAAAATGGCACAAATGCAGTTGTGTGGCACCATGGCCTTCGGGTGTTATTGTTTGTTTGTTTATTATTTTATTTTAGGCATTTGTGCAACAGCACTCTAGCACTACATTACTTTTTAAAAAAATGCACTTGGCAGTAAGATTCTGCACTCTGTGTGGATTTTAGAATGAAAACTTGTGATATTTGGGGTACATCTTTTTCAAATAAATGTATTATGTTTTAATTTATAGATGTGTGTGTGACATATATCTCTTTCTGCTCATATCTGCTTGCTTTTTTTTTTCCCCCAGGAGGTCGGCAGCATCATTGGAAAGGTCAGTGACCCATTTCTCTAAGACTGAATTTGTTTGCGTCAACTCAGTTTATTTTTCTACAAAATAGTGCAGAGTGAGATAATGCATGCTTTCTGTTTCTTTAATAGAAAGGTGAAACCGTTAAGAAGATGAGGGAGGAGGTAAGATGTAAATTTTGAATTCTTTGACATAAATTCTTCTCAATTGCTGAAAATATGTGGATGCTAGTGGTGGTTAAGCACCTTAAGTGGTGCAGCGGGGAAATGCTTGACTAACAAGCAGAAGGTTGTCGGTTCGAATCCCCACTGGTATGTTTCTCAGACTATTGCAAATATCTATATTGGGCAGCAGCGATATAGGAAGATGCTGAAAGGCATAATCGCACACTGCGTGGGAGAAGGCAATGGTAAACCCTTCTTGTATTCTACCAAAGAAAACCACAGGGCTCTGTGGGTTCCAGGAGTCGAAATCGACTTGATGGCAGACTTTACTTTAGTGGTGGTTCAGAATAAGCTATGTCATTTGCACATATTAATCAATGCTGCCACCAAGTGGCTAAAAAAAGCAGTAACTATATAAACTATAGTTCAAGTTCTCTATGAAACTTCCCTCTGAAGTTATGGTGCTTTAATGTAGGCAGAAGATAGGGATGTACACAAATAATAATTTTTGTTGTGAGGAGGGCTTCCCCCCCCCTTTTGTACATTCACTGTCCATTATTTTTTTTATCAAAAAGATGCAGCTTTAACCATTGGTTCAATATTGGAGCTCGAATGCACAGCTACTTCCTCCTGGAAACCATTTTATTTTATCATATGATCCATGATGCAACATGGTATTATTGATTTTTTAAAAGAATGGACAGGGTCTGACATCCTAACACTGTGTCCATGCAGTGACAGGATACCTGCCTACAGTGGTAGCATCTCTTGCATTGGAAGTGTAGCTGCTCATGTCTAGTGATTTTCACATTTCTCTCCTTCCCCTGGAAGTTCTCTGAGCAGCCTAGAGGTATGCACATCAAAAGGGAATCCATACATTGTATACTAATATTCTAATTTTACAGCCATAAAACCATGCAATTGAAAAACTGTCTAACTTTATTAATAAACCTAAATCAATTAGAAAATATATAGCTATATGTCTCAATAAAATCTGTAAAAGGTAATAATTAGAATAGTCTCTGAGCTGGTATGTTTCCCAGACTATGGGAAACACCTATATCGGGCAGCAATGATATAGGAAGGTGCTGAAAGGCATCATCTCATACTGCTCAGGAGGAGGCAATGGTAAACCCTTCCTGTATTCTACCAAAGAAAACCACAGGGCTCTGTGGTCACCAGGGGTCGACACCAACTCGAGGGTGCAATTTTATGTGCTGTCTGCAGTGCATGAAGGGCTGCCACGTGTGGTTCAGGTCATCATAGCCATGTCAGAAAAACTGTGTGGGAGGGGTGGGGAAGCCGAGTGCTGCTGGAACTTCTGGCCAATAGCAAGCCAGGGTGAATGCTGGGGGACAAGACTACATGTGGGTGTGTTTTGAAAAAGAGAGGTGGGGGGATGATAGATGTGAAGAAGAGGTGAGGAAGTCTAAAGAGACCATTCTGGGAAGTCAGCTGCTCAAATGACCCTGCTGGAAGGAAGAGCATAAGAGAGTTGAATATTGCATAAGCTTTTGTGGGTGACAACCCACTTCATCAGATGCTAAGCAGTTCCTGGAGAAACACAGGAAAACAGCAGTTGAAATCAGAGTATGGGAAAATGCTAAGATTCTTAAAGGGATAGGGATTAAAATACATCAAGTACAATCCTTATAGTGTGACAGGAAACCATTATCTATATTTAATCCTTGTCTAATGCAATCAAACTTGCTTATGCATTCCTGTTCGGCTATTTCCCAGTCCATACAGCTACCAGAGTAGTAGATCTTTTTCATTACAGTCACTCTCAAGCCCAGGACACTGCGACCATTCATGTTAAAATGCTCCATGATGGGTTTCTTGGTAATTTTACTTCTCATGTTAGATTTATGGCCATTCAGTCTACCTGAGGGATAAACCAGTTTGCCCTATATAAATAGCTGATGGGCATTTGGTTCAAGATATTACATGTACCACATTTGTTGATGCATATGTATGAGCCTTAAATATGGTGCTACTGGGTCCATGTACAAAATTGTTTGTACTGATGAAAAGGCATAATTGGCATATTTTATTTCAGGGTCTGATGCCATGTCGTATATTTGATGGGATGAGTTTGTTGTTGGTTAACATGAGCTTCAAATTAGGTGGTTGTCTGTATCAGGGATTCTCAACGTTGGGTCTCCAGATGTTATTGGACTTCAACTCCCATAATCCCCAGCCCCAGTGGCCTTTGGTTGGGGATTATGGAAGTCCAATGACATCTGGGGCCCCAAAATTGAGAATCCCTGGTCTGTATGACCAGGCATGCCCCCTATAGATTCTTTGAACCAGGGATCACTTTCAATAATTTGACGTTCTTTTATGATGGTATTTAAGTATATGGGTCTGAGAGCTTTACATTATAAGAGGAGGAGTCCTGTCTTTTCTTTTTTGTTGTGTCTTTTGTGTGTGTCCAAGTAACTTTTCCCTAGGTTCCCTTCACAAAGTACTGCCAACAGTAATGTGATTATAATTCAAATTAATGAAAGTTTGTCTGAGTTTATTTAACTGATTATCATGATCCAGTGGTTCTGAGCATATCCAGTTGTATTGAGTGCCATGGCTATATATAGCAGGAAACTGCTGGCATGTAGATATGAGTAGCGATCAGTAGGTTTCCTATAAAGTGTGGTTTGAAGGTGTCCATCCTATAAACCAACAGTGGTATCTGAGAAATTAATGCTAGTGCTGGAATAAGAAATGCTTAGATTGATTGTGGAGTGGGATGAATTGAAATTATAGTAGAATTCCTTAAGTGATTCCTCACCATGAGTCCAGATAAAAAATATATCATAAATGGACCTGAGGTATAATTTGGGAACCTTCAAACATGTAGCTAAAAACTGTTGTTCCAAATTGGCCATAAACAGATTAGCATATTTTGGTGCCATGCATGTGCCCATTGCAGTGCCATGGATCCAAAGGTAAAATTTGTTCAAGAAAATAAAATAATGGACACAAAGTGTGAGAATGTCACAGCCATTTTTGTTGTTAGTGTTGAAAAACGGGTTGTTGTTGTTGTTTTAAGTACCTTTACAGCTTTTCATCTGGCCTTCTCTTACCCAACAATTTCTTCAGTTCAAACGACCCCTCCTTGAAGGTGTTTGGGGAGGGCTATATATGTGGTGGCTCTACTCTTCAGGTCAAGTCTGGAGACTGCTAGGAAAGCTCTTTGCAGAAAGGAGACAAATAGGTTTTTCTTTTTCTTTTTTTTTTAAAAAATTGTCCTTTTTCCAGAGCGGTGCTCGAATAAACATCTCGGAAGGCTCCTGTCCGGAAAGAATTGTAACAATAACAGGCCCAACAGATGCAATTTTTAAGGCTTTTTCTATGATTGCACTAAAATTTGAAGAAGTAAGTAAATGGACATTTCTTTTTCCTCAAGCTACACTACAAATATTATTTGAATTTCCTCATGTTTGCATTAATGTAATACACAATGTGTTTCATTGCCATTAAATAGAGCATGAAAGTTACTTTATAAATGCTCACAGCAGTAACACTGGGAGAAAAATAATGGGCTGTGTACACATTGTTTGATCATTTATTTTCCTTTTTGTACTTCTTGGGAAAGATCAACTCAGTGATATGTGCTAATGGTGGAAACAGAAACAAAACTTTTGATTCTTCTGGTCCTTTGGATCTGAATCGAAAAGAATAACCCTATACCTTCTAATTTTCTAATTTTGGTATCATATGATTCATCTAAGGATTAAGACAGTCTTTTCAGTCATTATGCTTTTTCTTTTTTCATGGTTACCACCAAATGTTGCCTTAAGTGAGGTTTTTAACATGAATGTGGAGATTCTTGCTCAGAAGTAACTGCTGAGGAAATTCAGAAAAGCAAGAAGAGTTTTTAAAAACTAGTGAAATTTCTCACAGAGCGACTGTACATCTCTACCCAAAGGAAACATGAATGCAGGTTGTTAGTTGAATTGCACTGCAGATATCACCTCCTGTTTACCAGCAGTGGCTTTGTTTTTGGAAGTCTGAGGCTGATGAAGGCAGGGGATAAGGCCTATCACTAGAGTTGCTTCAGACAAGGACAAGGGTAAGGAGAATGTGAGATGCCTGCCCAGGGCCTAATATTGAAGGGGGGCATCAGACGCCACACTGCAGCTTGTGAGCACACACCGTCTTTTGCCAGACTTTCAACTGCCACTAGCTATAGCTTGCTCATTGCTCCTTCCCTCCTCCTACCCAATAGCAGCATGGTTCTATCCTTTATCTCTATCCTGCACTTCCATGATGTAATGGGAGAGGAGAATTAACTGGCCAGCCTGGCCAGGCCACTCAGTAACTGGATGTCTCCTGAGTGCACCTGTGCTACTTCAAAGCTGACACAAGGCTGGGTATGGAGGAGGGGAGGCACTTGCGACTGAGGGGACTGGGTCCTCGGAATCTGTGGTCTCTGTTTTTGTTTTTGTTCCTTCATGAATGCAGCTCATGAGGGAGCAAACCGGGCTGCTGAGATATCTTTAGCCTTCTTTTTCTACAAAAAGTAGTTTGTGGCCATTCATAGTGGACATAATTAGTTTTCCCACAGTGCAAATTATTATGTGAGGTCTGTGGATTAGAAACTGGCTGACATCTGGAGCAACCATTGAGGGACACAGCTTCACTGCATCTTCACTACCCCTGCAGCCAGCTTTCCTTGTTAGGTGAGGTTGCCGCATTTTGAGATGGGCCTCCCCGCCATCCACCTCACCAACAAAAGCCAAAGCCAAATTCTCCACTCACTGCCAGTGAAGGATGTGTTGAGGAAGAGAAAGGCAGCAACCTACCCACTCACTCCTCCTCTGTTTAGTGAGACTATACATGCTATGTAAAAGGCAACTTAGCCTCAGAGCTCCCAGTAGGAGCCGGTGCTTGTCTGGGCAGGTGATCCCGCCCAGGGACAGCAGTCTGCTCATGTGTGGGGAGGTAAGTGCTTCCTCCCCACAAAACGGGTAGCCCTTTCTCACTGCACATAAGAAAGGGCTCATTGTCTTGTACAAATCCCACTAAAACCACTGGCAGTTGCACAAGCTGCAGAGAGCTATTTGTTTTAATATGTCCTGTGAAAGAAATTCATAGGGACATAGAAAGCTGTCTTATACCGAGTCAGACCAGTGTAGACCCTACGACAGGTGCTCTCCAAGGTTACAGGCAGACGTTTCTCCCAGTCCTACCTGGAGATGCCAGGGAGTGAACCTGAGACCTCAGATATTCTTCCATTGAGCTATGGTCCCATCCCATAATGGGGATAATTTCCAGTGCTCACATACAGTCTCCCATCCAAGGCAGACCCAGTTTACCACAAGACCAGCTCTCCTCCCCAATTGATTGTCTCCTAAGGTCCATAACTACAGCCTATAGACAAAGTATTTCACTTATTTCCTTTAAACCCCAGTTCTTTGTGTTTTATCCTTTCTCCAACTATACCTCATTCACTTTGACTGATTGTCTGAAGTTTCAAGGGGAATAATAAATCCTTATCTAATTTGTATTATCATTGTATTATTATTGGATATCACGTTGTTGGATATTACAGGATATCAATGCTTCAATGACAAATAGCACGGTGACGAGCAAACCACCTGTAACACTGCGACTTGTGGTCCCAGCAAGCCAATGTGGATCCCTCATAGGCAAAGGAGGATCCAAAATCAAAGAAATCAGGGAGGTAAGTCAGCAATCCTTAAAACAGGTTGTCCTCCTTAGCAAAATGGTTTCCAGTGTTTCTGACTTCAAAGATTATTGTCCACAGCAATTCTTCAGGGTCATTCAAATGACCAGCCCTATCTGGGCTTGCACAGCCCTGCCTGGGTAGGGCTGGTTGTTTGGAGCACGGAGTTTGGTCCTGGTTCTGCCATGCTCCAGCTGCATATCCCAAGTTGTTTACCCAGGCTAAAAGTCAGGAAGGAGGACACGCAGGCGCTTCCTCCCTCACTCCTGGCTGCCGTGAACGCTCAGGCTGTCTGCCCAACTGTCCACAGAGCCAGGTGGCAAGAGCACCTGGCAGTGGGGAAGTCACTCAATGCAGCCCACTCCTCGTGCGGTGCATTGTGGGATGTGGGAGGCCGCAGCCTGCTTTCCCCCCTCAACTTTACCACTCCCAGAGCATTTGCACTGGGAAGTCTGGGAGCAGCGCCGGTCGTGTGGGGGAGGCAGGGAAGTTCTTGCCTTCCCCCCAGCCCTCCCCAGGCCAGGAAAGTTTTGGTTATGAGAATGACCTTTTTTTTGAGGAACCCTGTGCATCTGCCATAGAACCCCTGGGTGTTTTAGATTGTGGAGCATATTCTAGGCACACTCAATTCGCCTGGTTTTGTGCTGGTTTTGTACAATTTTGTGTCACAAATGCCAAGTTTGTGTCACCTCATTTAAGGGTGTAACGAACATCTCAAATTGGGGTTCCCAGTAAATGCTGGGGGGGGATCATTGTTGTTCTAGTTCCTCCTCCCCATGAGGTGAATGATTCTATTCTGCCCCATACACAAGTCCCTGGGTGGTTCACAATCTAAAAGCACAATTAAAACGTTAACACAATTTGAACAGTTTCAAATACAGATAAAAACTCTAAAACTTTCTGTATTATGCTGCACCATTGGAAAGCGTCTGAAATTTTTTACAATCACATCAGAAATGCTGTATCTTTCCATTTCCCATGGAGCACCGTTTGCGCCCGAAGTGGGGGCATTTCAGGCCCTTGCTCTCCCCCCCACCCGAAGGTGTTTGCTCAAGCGGAGGTGACCAGTTTGGGCCCGTGGTGAGGCCATGACCATATTTAGTGGCTGGTGTGGGTGCTGTGGGGGTGGCAGGAGGCACCTTTAAGTGGAAATTAGAAGGTGCTTACCTTCCTGTATCGCCGGCCCCGAAAGCTCCTCCCAGCAGTGGCAGAGGATCGGCTCCGTCACTCAGCTGGGGCACACATGGTTTGGAAGAGTGGCTACAGCTGAGTGGCAAAGCCAATCCTCCGCCACTGCTGGGGAAAGCTTTCTTGGCTGGCAATACAGGGAGGTAAGCACCTTAATTTTCACTTAAAGGTGCCTCCCACCTGCAGCACCTGGTTAAATATGACCATGGCCTTGCCCGTGGGCCAAACCTGGCCACCCCCACCCAAGCAAATACCTTCAGGGGGGAGAGAGCAAGGGGCCGAAATGCCCCCACATGGAGTGCAAGCGACGCTTCTTGGGAAATGGAAAGTGGCAGGGAGCATGCAAACCCAGGGCCAGGAAGGCCAAACTGCACTGTGGCTGCTCCTCCTCCACCGGCTCCATTCCTTCCAGGTCCTCTCAACCACATGAACCTATTGTTGGTTGGAGGGTCTTGCTGTGCTGCCGCCATATCTCCTTCCCTCACCCCTCAATTCTGGCATAATCGCCGCATTGGTGTAAACACAGCAGGCTCCTTAAAGTAACTTTTAAAAACATATGTGCCACGGCGTTTAACTGAAGAATATGGTAAAACTTCAAAACAATAAACTAAAGCCTAACAGATGTGTTTTCTGGTCCTTCTTTAAAATATCCAGAGAAGGGGAGGCTCTAATTTTGTTAGGAAGCATGTTCCAAAGTCCCGGGGCAACGTTAGGAAGGTCCTGGTTGCTAGTCACCACAAACCAAGCTGGAGGCAACTACAACCTGACTTCCCCAGATGATCTTAATAGGAGGCGGGGTTCATGAAGAAGAAGGTGTTCTCTTTAATACCTTGGACCCAAGCCATTCAGGGCTTTATAGGTAATAACCAGCCTTTTGCATTTTGTCTGGAAACTTATTGGCAAGCCAGTGTAGTTCTTTTTAAAAGGGTGTAATATGACCAACCTGGCTGCTGCATTCTCTATCAACTGCAGTTTCTGGACTATGCACAAAGGCAGCCCAATGTGGAGTGGATTGCAGTAGTCAAGTCTGGATGTTACCAGCAGATAGCCCACTGTTTTAAGGTCATTTATCCCCAGAAATGGATGTAGCTGGCATATCAGCCGAAGCTGATAGGAAGCCCTCCTGGCCATTGCCTCAACCTGAGAGACCAGGGAGAGGTTTGGGTCCAGAAGTACTCCTGGACTACATATCTGCTCTATCTGGGGGAGTATAACCCCATCCAGAACAGGCAGATCAAAGCCAGTTCCTAAGACCCAACCTCCCGTATTGGCAGTATGGCTCTATTCACTGGGCCTAACTCAGAGACGTTCACTATTGGATTTAAGATCTTATGAATATCCAGCATTTAACTTCTGGAGAGCGCTGTTTATATTACCAGGTACCAGACACTGTTTAAACAGGGGTAACCATTTTGTGAATTATTTTTTCTTGGTGATGAATGAAGAGTATAATGGTGAGCTGCACATTTCTTGTAACACCCCTGTTTCTGCTTAAGTCCACAGGGGCCCAAGTACAAGTTGCAGGGGACATGTTACCAAACTCCACAGAACGTGCTGTAACTATATCGGGTACCCCTGATGCCATTATTCAGTGTGTAAAGCAAATCTGTGTGGTGATGCTAGAGGTAAGATATAACTCTATATCACTGACAAGTGTTCCCATGGTGGTCATGTTATTTGTTAAAGGTTGTCCTTCAATCCTAGTTTCTCAGAATGACACTACACAGCACCTCATAGGCAGATCCATTTGTGTGATATTTAATTATGGTGCCATTGTGCCTAAATCCATTTGACTGTGGTTGATTTCACAATTTTTACTTAGTATTGCATTTTGTATTTTTAATAATTGTCACTTTAACTAAAAATGTTCCAGTATGATTGATCTGACACATCAAGCAGTTGGCCCATCAGTCTGATGATAATCCAGAAATGTAACAATATTGTATCATGAGACTTTAGAAATCCATGAAGTAATATCTGTGATTATAACTAGGCGAGCCAGGACATAGTTCATTATAGTGAGGTAGGCCCTACAATGTATACTCTCAGAAGATATGTGTCAATAACAAGGAGTAGAGAAATCCATCATTGCCCTAAGCTTTTTGTAATTCCTTCTGCCGCATCTGGAACTGTCCATCATCAGAGATGGGATACTGAATAGGAACGGCCATTGATCTTGATCCAGTAAGGGTGTAGTAAGAAACTCAGCTTCTCTCAATTACACTAGCAAGAGATTTGTAGCTGGCCTGACTAGATATAGAATCATGGGATTATATTTCCAGCACGAAATTGAAAGCTAGTGGTGAGGTGACGTGATGAGGAATTGTTGAGGAATTAGTGGTGATTTGTTGAGGAATTTCTTGCTTCTGTTATTTAGAAATTTATGTTTTATTTAAAAAAACTTTATACTAATCTTGAGACTAATCTATCAGGTGGTATAAAAAGATGATGATGATGATGATGATGATGATGATGATGATGATGATGATGATGATAGTTGTTTCTAGAGACACTGCACACATACAGTATGTACTATTCTGGGTGGAGCTCAGGAGAGGGCTTTAGATTCATGCCTCATCCCATTCCTTCTGTATATAAATGTTTTGCATCAACTGAGGTATAGACATGTTCACCGATGCATAAATAAGAGCTTCTTTCATGCAGTCCATCCATGGCAAATGGGTTGCATGAGTGGGGCCTACTCATAGTGTTCACATTTTTTAACATTGTGCTTCATAGAAAATGATCTATGTGGGAGTTAAGCTTGAACTTGTGGCTTGCTCCTGTTCCTTCATGCTACGGCACACAATATGACCATCTTTGAACCAATCCTCAGCTTTATCAGCATGAAGACACGATGAAATGAAAACCTTTTGGGAAGTTCACAAAGAAAGATTTAATGCAAAAAAAAAAACCCAAGTGAGCAACTCTCAATTAAAATATTTAAAAAATTGAACTATATAAATTTTATCAGCATTAAGTCACCATAAAAGTGTAAACACAAAGGTTAAAAATGTCACGCACAAATGAAAAATGTTTTCAGGAATTTACTGGGTCATTTTGATATTGTTAATACCATAATGATAATTTGGCAAGTGTCAACATTTGATATTAATTATCTGTTAATTTTCTCTTTCTTACTCTTCTATTCTTTTCCTTCAGTCTCCACCCAAAGGTGCCACCATTCCTTACCGCCCCAAACCTGCCTCTGCACCTATAATTTTTGCAGGTGGCCAGGTAAGAGCAGACACCATCTTGGCTTCAGCTGGAAACCACACCGTCTTGGCCCAACCTCAGCCAGCGCCTGTTAGTTTTCAACTTTCACTTCTTTTATGTCTGGTATAGTACTAGTTGTCTTTCTGGTAATATATTGTACTGTATATAGAATGCTGTTGTTCCTTGTGCCAATGCAGTCTGTACTATCTTTCCCCATCCCCCAGCATACACATGCCATCGCTAGTCTGCCACCATGCTTCCCATCAAGCACTTTCCCCACAATCCACCTACCTAAAAGACAAGTAAGGAGCCAGGTCTGAACAGATTGTGTCATCCAGTTGAATAGGTTGAGCACCTCCCAGCTTGTTCCCCCTGCACAGAGGATGCTGAGTATGCACTTAGAGTGGGTCATATATCACATAGTTCGATATTTATATTATGAGTGAATAGGCCCAGCCCAGCATGTTGTTATTCATGCATCAATATATGCAAGCATGGAACCCTACTTTATAAGTTTATTAAAAGGGGATGTTTCCACTGTGCAAAGTTAGCACCACCATGTGATGTGTAACACCTTAGCCCATTAAGGGTTGTCGTATCTCAAATCCATTAAATAAATTGCTCTGTAATTTTGCAGAGCATTCATTACTTTCCACAAGGCCTTTTGCCAAACAGGCACTTTGCAAAGTTATTTCATCAGCTAGTCACACATATTTGTGTATGCAGAATTTTAAACAATGATTCCTCCTCCTGTTCCTTTCCTAATGCAGCCTATGGCTGCTTTCTAATATGGATGAAAGGTCTACTCTCTATAGGAAAGTGGCCTAATAATAGGGTGTTTTGTTTTCTAATTTTCAACTTTCCTAACAGAAAGTGATTGAAAGAAATTCAAAGCTTCTTAGTAAGGAAGACTTGACCCTGCTTTCTATCTTAAATAGTATTTTACTGGCATACAGTGAGAATTATATTCAGTTCTGTTTGTTTATATTTTGCTTTATCTAAGGGGCTCAGTACAGCTTATCGCATTTTTTTCTAAATGTTAATATTTATTATTATTTGTTTTTAAAATATTATTCCCCGACTCTCCAGCACACTACTGCTAAGGGTGGCTTACAGCATTAATAAAATGGATGCAATCTAGAACAATAAAATAAAATATTTTAAAAGACCAGGCTATAACCACAGTTAAAATGACACATTCTAAAAATTTGAAATTAAAAGTTATCAATAAAAGCTAAACATAAAGAAACTTACTAGATATAAGTAGGATATACAATATTTAAAAGCCTCTCTAAAAAGATGTGTATTCAGTTGTTTCTTAAAAACAGTGAGGATCATGGTGAAGCTTTTCCAGAAGGGTGTTCCAAAGTTGAGGGGCCACAATCGAAAAGATACTCCTTTCCCAAATGGGCTCACAATCTTTAAATGTTTTAATGATCTGAAGAATAAGAGACCAAATTAATTCAAAATGTCAGTGTAAACGTTAAATACTTTTAAAAAAAGAAGGCGGGAGAAAAGCCTTCTCTTGTGGTCATGTCTTTTAGAATTCTGCCCAGGAAGAAGGTAAATCACCTACTCACAGATCATGGAATGTTCTTTCTCCTCCTCCATCAGAAACACCAACTCCCAATGGCAACTGTTGGAACAAGTGCAGCAATGGGGGCAGTTATTTTACAAATGGAGGTTCCAGTTCACACTGAACATTATTGTGGAGAAACAAGAAGTGCCAGGATCACATTCATCTTAGTTTTGTGTGACAAGTTAATTTCAGAAACTGCTTTCTGTGTATGGCTAGAAAACCAGCATTTCAAAAAATTATGTTTGGTGTACGACTCGACAGCACATTATACCTTTACCTTACCACTCAGCAATTGTTTTGTCAATGGAAGCCATTGAGTAGTTTCTTTCACTTGACTGGAACTGCAAAAATCCCAGTGAGGCTATGGTAGGATTATAGGCTGAAATAGTGCTTTAACTGAAACACAAATTGATTTCAGCCACACCGCCCTCTGATTCCAAACTCTAACATTCCCAACTATAATTCAATAAAATAATCCCTATATATAAAGCCCTTAACAGCTTGGGTCCAGGCTATTTAAGAGAATGCCTCCCAGGCCACCAATGTCCAAGGGACACCCAGGATACCCCCTCCCCTACTGAACACCCAGCCAGTGAACAAATTGCTCACTAGCTCGGAGAAGGCAACTGAGGGTGCTTCCTTGTTCTGATGCTGGTGGCCACACCCCTTGTGCTGACGCAAAAGCACATCAATGCAGGGAGTGTGGCAGTATTGGGGCACACACATGCCACCTGTTATCCTCTTCTTCCACCTTGCAAGTGCTTTGTGTGCTAGCTAGGTGCTTCCTTTCTCTCCCTCCCTCGTTCAGAACAAAGAAGAGAAAAGAAGCACCCAGCTATAGAAGTAACTGCTCATCATCTGGGAGAGGGCAATGGGTGGTGCGTCTGTGCTCCAACACTGGCCACATCCCCTGCATCAACATGCTTCTGAAGCTAGCACAAGGGGCATAGCTGATATTAGAAGATGGAAGCAACCTTCACCAACCTTCCTATGCCCCTCATTGTGATATGACATGAGGCATCTTGCTCAAAGAAAATGCCAACAAATACCCCAATCCTTCACTGCCCAAGAGTTTGGATTGTGGCTTTGGGGAAGTAAAGTATTTGTCTCTACTGGTAATTTGCAAACAAGCATAGACAATCTCTACAATAATTACATAGTACCACCTATTTTTAGCCACCTAATGGTACAGCTGGGAAATGACTTGATTAGCAAGCCAGAGGTTGCCGGTTTGAATCCCTGCTGTTATGTTTCCCAGACTATGGAAAACACCTATATCAGGCAGCAGTGGTATAGGAAGATGCTGAAAAGCATCGTCTCATACTGCACGAGAGATGGCAATGATAAACCCCTCCTGCATTCTACTAAAGACAACCACAAGCTCTGTGGTCACCGGGAGTCAACACCGACTCGACGGCACATCTTACCTTTACCACCTATTATTAAGTATAGCTGCTGAGAGACTTTTATTTGCCTTTGTCATTTGCAGGCATTTACCATTCAGGGGCAGTATGCCATCCCTCATCCAGACGTGAGTCCAATGCATGTTAATTATTTCCTCTCTTCTATTTTCTTTTCTTTTTGTTCTGGGCAGCATTTACTTTCTATGTATTTAAATCTCAAGGAAACCTCCATTGATGCTTCTCTTTAATAGTGTATCATATAGCAAATGCTAGTTTTATTGGATAACTTCTGTATAAGAATTGCTAGAAAGTACAGTGGCCCAGATACAAATTACTCTTTATTTTTTATTTGTATGCATGTCATATATTTTAGTTTTTTAAAATATGTAATTATACAGAATAGTTAAAAGATTTTAACAGTAGCCATTTACATGTAATAACAACAGCAATGTCATTTTAACTTATTTTTTTCAATAAAGTAGAATAGAATGAATGATTTAAGAGCTTTTTATTTAATTTTAATTAATCCAGTTTTGAAACGTGTTAAGATGGTTTTCTCTACTCTGAAATAATTCCATTTGATTGGTTAGTTCTAATTTCCCATCCTGCCCTGCAGTTGACCAAGCTTCACCAGTTGGCTATGCAGCATCCCCCCTTTACTCCCCTTGGGCAGACCACCCCTGGTTTCCCTGGTACGTACCCATGACTCCCTGGGGATGTCCTTCTTCTTAACAGCTCTGTTTCCCATGGTCATTGCAACATTTGGATTACCAAATGTGGTCAATGGCCATTGCTCCTTTTGTTTTTACACATTAATCTTGGTTCTTGTTTTTCCTCCCTGTGGCTCCCTTTATAAGATTGCTTTTGTCTTTATTAACATTTCTGCTTTGTTCTAGTTTTCTTGTGCTTTACCTTTATTTTACTGGCAACCCAAGAACTGGGATCTCTTTTGTTTAAGCATTGGATGTTATTATGCACCACAAAGGATGTGCCATGTGCCTGAAGTCTTTAATGGTTTAATTTGTATATTTGATTTTTGAAAGTGCCCCATATAAACTGGAATTATTTTTAGCATATTGTAGGGTATGGTAGAGTTCAAGGATCCACAAAAGGCAAAAAAAAAATTCTTATGAATTTTCTATACTATTATATTCACTAGAATATTTTATGTCATAATGACTGAGCGAAATTACCTCTTCCAACCACTGGAGCTTTTCACAATGTAGGCAACAGTAGTTTACAGATATTTTTAGTACAAATCTTAGTTTGCCACGTGCTAAATTTTGTTTTGGTGGAACTATAAAATCTATGGGTTTTTAAAAGAAGCTCTGCACACTGGTGCATACTTTGTATGGCAAGTAATAACATTTTTATCATATACATCAAAACCTTTGTAGGAAACTGAATTGTTTACCATACTGAGTATACAATATTCAGTGAATCAGTTGACAGGAAGCTTATAGACCATGAGAAGAGGTTTCATCTAATTCAAACTAATTAATTTGTTGATTATGCCAAAAGACAAAATAAAATCCAACATTAGATTTTTGAAGTACATGTGCACAAACATTATGAAAGACAAAGTATAACTGGTTTTGATATATGGTGTATCTGATAAAAAATAATAATTAAAAGCATTGCATTATATTTTCCTTATTCTTTTCATTGACATGCTGCTCCTGAATCTGTTCCTTGTACTATTGTGGACTGAGTGGATCTGTAATTTTTAGTATTAACACATTAATTGCATTTTTCCTAAGAATTTTCCTCTTATCCATCCAAATTTAATCTAACATATTGCAACCTAATAATATTTTGTACTTTACTTTCTAAAACACCCTTTCCAACATCCTACCAAATGACTAATCCCCTGGATAACATCCTAGTTTGCCTAGTTTCTCCCTTTATGTCTATATCTTATCGGTTTTCACGTTACTTTCGTTGATCTTAGATTTCCACTTTTTATTTTCTGACAGATCAAATTTAAGCCATCTGTTCATTTTTTACAACAAATTGTTGGATTTCAGATTTTACTGCTAAGTGAAATCACGCATTCTCTATTTTACTTTTTAACAGCATCATTGATACTCTTTTGTTATATTGGTGGGTTTGAAGCCTTTAAAAAAAAGTTCCAATTAGTACATAGCTTTAATATCTGCGTCTCTAGCTTTCTTTTCTGTTGAGCTAGCTGTTCAGTATTTTTTCTTCGCTTCACTCTTTTTTAAAAATAAAAAAATGTCTTTTGAATGCATATACTGTGCTCTTTCTTGTTTCAAAATGATTGTCATAATGATCTTTTTATTTTGCTCTTGAAATCTAGGATTGGATGCCAGTACACCAACCAGTTCCCATGAGCTCACTATTCCAAATGATGTAAGTGCACTCATTTCTTGACAACTGTTCTTCTGCTCATGAAGATCTGAGAGCCCTAGTCCAATCATATTGCATACAATATTAAAAACTGCTGGTTTCAATGTAATATAGAGGCTAAGAATGAGCTAGAAACGCTCTGGTTCGAATGTCCCTTTAGCATCTCCAGCTAGAATAAACATGCATACAGAAGCAAGGTTTTGCACACTTCCCTAGCTGAATGAGGAATCACATATGCAAAAATGTTCTGCATGCCTAAATTCTCCTCTGCCCTCCAACACAGCTCCTGAGGCTGCATATGTGGAGTCTGCTCTTAGAAAACCAGTGAGGGATCTGCTGTCCAGGAAGGGCTGGATTTCACTCCTCCTACTCTCTGCTCCTTAATGAAGAGTTGAGTGGACTCTGCAGCACAGCCCTAGCAGTTGTGTACAGTTGGATTGGGACTTTAGGTGTACATTTTTATTTGTTTGTTTATTTTATTATTAGATTTATATACTGCCTTTCATAAAATTATCACAAGGCGGTTTATGAAAATTAATGCAATAAAATTCCATAAAAATTCAATTTTAAGCGATGTAAAGTGTAACTGTGACAACACATGTTTGCAAATGTGCTTGCAAACATAACAGTTTGATGCAAGTGTATCATGTTTCTCAATGGGGTTTTATGAGCAATAGGGTTTTATTTACTATTACCCTTGAGATATGCATGTACATTATACATCTGCCCTAGAAATCAGACTGGGGTGGGACATGGTGCTGCAGCTGCTGCTGCTGAAACTGTTCTTTATAAAACTTATCTCAAGAACTCTGAGATACACAAAACAATTTATTGGCTCTTTGTTGCCATAGAATGTGCCTTGTTTCCTTCAAAGGAAAATCATATATAGCACATTAGTACAGCAGCTAGGCTGTTTAAGTTAATGACTGCCAGGATAAATCTGCACTAAAACAAGAAGAGATTTATTAGAGAAAGCACAGAAAAATCAGAAGCATGTTAGTGTTAGAAACATTTCTCTCCTATTTTCTAGTGTTGTATAGTCCCTAGTCCTTATATGGGAGAAGGAATCCAGTATCCAAAATTAGTTGGAAAGAGTCCAGTTTCCTAATACAAAGATTAGGAAGCACTTGGGTTATTTAATTTATTTTTGTTTGTTTAGCATGGAATATTTCAAAAAATATACTCACAGATCAGATAGGGTGACCAAATCTGTATGTATGTGTATTATGTAATAAATTTGGGGGAGGGGCTTTCCAACTGAGGCTAGTACTTCAATCATCTGGTTGTGGATTCTGGCCCTTGACACCTTGAGCTACAATCACATTAATTTTTCTGATGCCACAGAACACTTTTGTTTGTTTGTTTCAGTATCTCAGGGTCAAACTAGGCATTACTTTAAGCACTGACTTGGTGTTTTTCAAATGCCAAATAGCAGCTGCATTGAGCCCCCTGTTAATTGGGACCAGAGTCAGGGGGAGGGGTTTTAACTTCCCCCCTACCCCTATCTCAGGTCCAATCTGGATTGGGCCTCCTCCCATTTGCCAATGAAAACAGCCCCTATGATCATCAAGATACTTCAGTGCTTTGAAGCAGAAATGCAAGTGGTAATCAGCCACATCGTTTAAAAAAAACACCCAAAAAACATATATACTAATTGTAATGTAATTGACAATTTGGTGCCCTTTAATGATGTCTGAACTCTGCTGTCTAAGACAGTCAAATGCTAGGACTGGAGCTTGGATTGCAGCTTGGAGCTTGGATTGCAGCTGTGGTATGGTGATCCTCCAGCTTGCTAGGAGATTGTTTTTGTTTTTGTCTTAAACTCTGCCTTTGTCCCGCTCTAGTTAATAGGTTGCATTATTGGCAGACAAGGCAGTAAGATTAACGAAATCAGGCAAATGTCAGGAGCGCAGATCAAGATTGCAAATGCTACAGAAGGTTCAGCAGAACGACAAGTAACAATCACAGGATCACCTGCAAATATCAGCCTAGCACAATATCTCATTAATGCAAGGTAAGTTAGTTTTGCAAGTAGTGCTTAGTCCACTTTGTCTCTTGGTCAGAAAGTGTCTGCCCAAGTTAAATCCTGTACCACCACAGCAATTGTAACCATTTGTTCTTATGGAGAACAATCAGTTATCCAGAGGCTGTTTTATTGAGATTGATTAATAAAAACTGTTAGCCATGCCACCCACTTAAGCTATGAGACAAAAGACTGCTCTAAATTGGTTTGAAGACAATACCTGTTGCAGAAGAACCTATGCTATGCTAATCAGTTCTTCTGATCAAAATAGCAACTGTCATGAAACAGATTGCAATGTTGATATAATTTATTAACTGGAAATTGCTTCTGTTATATGATATTGGACATATACTTGACTATTCAGAGAGAGATTGGATTTATGCAAAGTAATCAGGTGGTACTATCTGTTTTCCAGTGCAAATATCAATAACAGCATTGATTTCTTGGTTAAATGGATGATAATATTTAAGCCTCTCTTTCCATTCTAATTTTACAAAAATGCTAAAATAAATTTTCAGCTAGTGCTTTATGAGTGCCGAAAGAAAGCACACTAAATATGATGCTGTTCATCTCTGCTTCTATATCATGACCATGTATAGAATTAACAAATGTTCAGTTTTTTAACAGGCTTTCGAGCACCAAGCTACCCCTCTATTTTGTGGTTAAAATCAGAGAAAGGGTATACAATTGGTAGCCTATTCAGAAGATTCAGAATTTGTCATAGCAACCAAATTCTCAAACACTGCCCAAGTTTGTTTGGCACCGAAGGTGACCTGCTTAGGTGACCTCCTCTAGGTGACCTAGAGGGGCACCGGTGAAAGAAAGAACAATCTAAGACATCCTGCATATGCCCCAGGTTTTTTTCAATGTCAACTCAACTCTTCGACTGTGTACAGCTTCACACAGTCAAAGTGATGCCCAGGGGCGTAGCTATAATTGAGCAAAAGGGTTCAAAGAACACGGGCCCCCAGCTCCTGAGGGCCCTCCAGCTCCATCCCTCCTTATTATCTTCATTATGTCCCTCACTCTGGGGGGGCCGCCAGAGAGAGGGATGAACACGGGCCCCCTTTCCCCTCGCTACGCCCCTGGTAATGCCCCAATATCAGTATCAGCATCATAGCAAAGGATCCTAGAATACACCTGTTAGATTGTGTTGTGCAGCTTTGGACAGCCAGATATTTTGGGCCAGCCCTACCTGGTACATGCATAGAGAACAGTCTGCAGTAGACAAATGGAATGGCCTGCATCACATGAGCTTTATGGCAAAGAAAGTATGGTGTGTCTTAGTTTTGCTTTTTAAATTTTATTTTATTATTATTATTGAGGTGGGAGTGGGGGGGGGACAAACTAGAGGCTTGATAGGTGTACAGATAGCCAGTTTCCAAACTGGCTAGCTGTAAAAACAATACTGAGCTGTTTCAATTTGCCTACTTTGCAGTGAATGTAAATCAGTTCCTTAAGCCCTGTGATCAAATAAAAATGTGTTCCCTCCTTTAACCCTTAAGGATATGTTCTTCTCTTGGTGTTCAGGGATTCCCCACACATCGAGATGAGAACAGACCCCTTCATTTTTAGTTGCACAAACACCATATGACATGCATCTGGATCTCAGAAGATAACAATTTAAGATCTTTCGGACAGCTAAGGCATGCAAATAAAATAAAACACTTATTAATGAAGTTGCAGTTGCTGCTCACCACATAAAGTTAAAGTTCTAGTGAACAAACCTGTCTCTGACTCACTTAGAAAAGCTTGTGAACGCTCACAGTTCTGTTGATGGTTATCATGGAATGGGATGTAAGAGATCATTTAACACCCTTTTGCAAAGAAGACAACCACTCAGCAATCCTACACTCTGGATACTGTAGAAACAAAAGGTGTTTTCCCCCCACTTGTCGAATTTCTGGGTGGAAGGCATTTGTAACCATTGCATTTAATTTTTTTAAAGTATCTTATGTACTTATTACTATGTGGGAAATGTATCTACATAAAATGGCTTCCATTTGTAAATAAAGAGTCTTAAGATAATGTGTAAATAAATTACATTCTGTAGTTATGTAGGTAAACAAAAGGGGCCCTTCCAGTTTAGCAGTTAAGCTCAGCAGTAAGCATGTTTTTGCTCCTGGAAATATTTTCTCGGGGAGAGGGAAGGCACTCTGGGTTGTCACAGGAGCTTTGTTTTGGGAGTGTCAACAGGTAGACCAAAATAATCCTTTTCATGGGTATAAAAACTACATATTGTAGATGAGCCCCTGGTGGCGCAGTGGTAAAACTGCTGCCCTGTAACCAGAAGGTTACAAGTTCAATCCTGACCAGGGGCTCAAGGTTGACTCAGCCTTCCATCCTTCCGAGGTCGGTAAAATGAGTACCCAGAATGTTGGGGGCAATATGCTAAATCATTGTAAACCGCTTAGAGAGCTTCGGCTATAGAGCGGTATATAAATGTAAGTGCTATTGCTATTGCTATTGCTATATTGTGCCTGGGCGCTTTCCAGATTACATGCTACAACAGGGGTAAAATGCTTTGGCTTGGCAGGATCATATTGAAGACGATACCCAGAATCTCAAACTCCTACAATGGGAAAATACAGCTACTTTTTTGTGACGCATATGCCACGCTGTACCACTATAACGCAAAGATAAAATCACACAGGAAGTACAGAAGCACACTTAGCAGATCTGTAGTGACACTGTTGTAGTGTTTAATCTGGAAAGTACCCTGAAGTGATTTCTAGTGGCTTCAGCATGGCAGGGTGAGAACCATAAAAGCTGCTATGCTGAAGATCTGCAAATAAAGCTTTTAGTTATTATCAAATTAAAACTAGCAAAACCCTACATCCCATGTCAGCAACTAACTTTTAACAGGGGGCATATTTTGCATTGAGCAGGGGCCAGCAATTTTGGCTTTGCACTCAACTACGCCCTCTCTGGTTCAAGCTGACACACAGGCAGGCAAAGGGCTCTTTAACATTTGCCTCCCTGTAAACAGCAACAGAACCTTTGGCAAATCCTCTCCTTTTTAATGTGCCACAGACCACACAAGGGCTTTTAAACCAAAAAGCTCTTTGTGTATGCCTAGAGGAGGTGATCTCTGAGGTGCATAGCCAGGTGAGGTTCCACTGTTATTTCCACTGAGGCTGGTCGGAAAGATTTCTTTGACTATGCCGGGGCTTAAATGTTTGGGATTGGGATCAAACTGGATTTAAGTCTGGATTTAAGTCCCCAGGCCATCAGTTGTATATTGCGTGCCTTATGTTCTCTCTAACCTTTAAATGAAATCTAAAAACCATAGGCAATATCCAAGTACAGCATACAAACCATACATGCAACAGGCCACTCACTGGCACATAACAAACATCTGTTTTTGAGATCTTGCTAGCCTCTTCGTAAGGACTACATCAGTGTCTTTTCACATCATCATAGATTTCCTTTCTGATCCATCATCACATCGGATGATGGCAGCTTGATGTTGCGTTTCTTCCTCCTCTGTAACAGGTAGAAGTTATCTCATGTCCTGATGCCACCACATTGAGCATTTACCTGCCAGCGTCAGCAAGTGCTGTTGAGCAGGGTTAGGGAAATGCACATGACATGTCGTGCTAAACATGATGGAGGAAGAGGCACAAACTAGACACAGAGCTGCCAATTTGGTGGCAACCTGTGCACTTTTTAACTTCTTTACTCCTGCTCTGAACTCAATGCTATACAGTCACCTCTCAATTAAAACTAAAGCTGCTCTCTTCAAATTTCCTTAAAAAAGAAAAATCAAACCTTTTTTTTAAAAAGTTGCATCTTCAATGGTCTTGAACAGTAATTATTTTCCTTTTGATTGAAAAGTACATTATCCATGAATATTTTGACAATGTACTTTAAATTACATTAAATTTGGAAGCAAAATTGAAAAGAAAGGTTTTCTTTTCAAATACATAAAACCGACAGATTCCATGCAAAGCAAGATATAGTGTTCCACATACTACATTCAACAAGTGTACATTTGTGCTGAAAAGAGATTATAAAGATGGCATTATGAACTTTTTTTCATGTCTATGTTAAAGTTTCTAAAACATTCTAGAAAAAATCCATACAAACATAAACAGAGTTTTCAGCCAAACGATTTCTGTTCGTTCTGCTGCTAAGCTGCTGCTTATTGATTGCACATTATTGAGCTGCAGCTGGAATCCAGCCACATGTTACAT
The DNA here is from genome assembly GCF_027244095.1 of Hemicordylus capensis. Lineage (NCBI taxonomy): Eukaryota > Metazoa > Chordata > Lepidosauria > Squamata > Cordylidae > Hemicordylus > Hemicordylus capensis. The sequence goes on from NC_069662.1 coordinate 69,572,774, forward strand.
GCACAGCAAATGGATCCTTCTCCCTCCAGAGCAGGCATCACTCCTAATGGTGAATTGCTATGACACCATGATCTGTAAGAGGAAGGGCATGCTCTGAAAGATGATGGAATCATGTCACAATTAATGCCAGAATTCCACCCTAATCCCAGTTCTTGGAGCCCTATGAAACAGACTTCCCTAAAGTTTCTAGTTCTGCCTTGGATTGCACCAGCCTTATCCAAATTCTAATTTGGTTGCAGAATATTTAATATATGCAAAGGACTCTCCTGCCTTAAACTGCCTCTAAGGGGCCACAGTGCTTTTTATGTGTTTGCTGCTGCTGCTGCTGCAGACTACCATGGACATTGTTCTGGAATTCTTCAAATGTGAGGTTGGACTTTTAGTATGCAGTGATAGCAAAGAAGCTATGGTATATGGCAGTAGAATAATGCAAAAGGAGCAGATCTTGATTCACACGATTCAAAATAGATCAAAACTCGATCAACCAAATTAAGTACATAGACAGAAAAAATGCCATGTTGTTCCTTCCTTAAATAATAATTTGCCCCTCAAACAAAATTTGCTATTTTCATGTGCACCATTGTGGGGTAAGTAAAGTAAAGTAAGTAGGGTAAGTAAAGTAAGTCGGTGTCGACTCCTGGTGACCACAGAGTCATGTGGTTTTCTTTGGTAGAATGCAGGAGGGGTTTACCATTGCCTTCTCCCATGCAGTGTGAGATGATGCCTTTCAGCACCTTCCTACATCACTGCTGCCCGATATAGGTGTTTCCCTTATTCTGGGAAACATACCAGCGGGAAGTTGAACCAGCAATCTCTTGCTCGCTAGAGAAGTCATTTCCCCGCTGCACCATTAGGTGGCTCGACCATTGTGGTGTAGTCCCACTGAAATAAAAATGACTGTTCTAAATGAGGGTATTGAGGACTACAGTCTAAAAAGTACTGGTCTTCAGTAAGGCCAATGAAGTAAAGTCGATGAACATTCGGAATGGACTGGTAGCAAGCATGAATTGTCCCCTTTGCTAAGCAGGATCTGCCCTGGTTTGCATTTGAGTGGGGGACATGTGAGCACTGTAAGATATTCCCCTCAGGGGATGGGGCCGCTCTGGGAAGAGCAGAAGGTTTCAAGTTCCCTCCCTGGCTTCTCCAAAATAGGGCTGAGAGAGGCTCCTGGTAGACACCACTGCCAGTCTGGGTAGACAGTACTGGGCAAGCTGGACCAATGGTCTGACTTGGTATAAGGCAGCTTCTATGTTCCTATAGCAGCACAGGGTGAGCTGCTTTCTGCTAAATTCAGGCTCTAGAAGTGCATGAAATAAAGTTTGGTTTTATCCTATTCTCCGATTTAGTGTCCACATCAAGACGATTAGTGCACACACCTCCTCATGCGAGGGAAAATGACAACATTTTTCAAATGTTTTCCCCTTTTGGGTTTGTTGCTCACGGATGTGTGCATACATGACCGGTTGCATCAGATTTGTCTCTCTTTGATGCACGAGCTGATTGTGTGAATCCAGAATTTCAGGGCAATCCTCATCAAGACAATCCGGTTAACCAGGATTTAACCAGGATAGATAACTAGGATTAGCTGGAGCTGTTTGACCTGATTGTTCTGAAATTTTGAGTTCACACAATCAGCTCCTCTGGCCTGACTAATCCTGATTAACTGTAACCAGGATCCTTGTTATTATGTGAACCAGTCCCTGTAAATTTTCTGGATAGGCATTGCCTGTGGCTCACAGAGTTAAATTACAGGGTTTCTGATGTATGCACTGAGAAGATCATCCTCTAGCTATCAAATGTTGTGCTTATATCAGCATTCCTGAACCATGACTCTAATCTAGCTTGTGACACCAGTGCAGAACTAGAAGATAAGGTGCTTTTTTACTGTCTTTATTTACTATTTGTTTGGGGACTAAATTCAAGGTGCTAGTGCTCACATTTAAGCCCTTCATGGTCTGAGTCCAGTATACCTGAGGTAGCACCTTCTTCTTAATGAACCATCCTGAATATGAATATCTGGGAATAAGGACCTTCTAATGATTCTAACATCTGTCAGGCTGGTCAAATGAACCTTTTCAGTGGTGGCCCCCTCTGGAACCCACTTGCCAGCACTGTGCAACAGGTTCAGGGTCTTGCCCCTTTTAATGGTACTGCTAAGACCTTGCTTTTTAGACAGGCTTTAATGATTGGTGTTTTATTGGATATTTTTAATGTGGCTCTTGATTTCATTTTATCTAACTGCTTGTAATTTTTGTTGTTAAAATATTTTTATTGTAACCTGCTTTGAGAATCCAATAGGACTGAAAAGTGGGCTAAAAACAAGAGATATAAATAACAATGTGCCTGAAAGCTTAGCTGGTGTCCCAAAACCTCACAAGCAGCAGACCCTATTTAAGTGACATGACGTCATAATCCATTAACCATCTTGTCTATACAAACACTCCTCCCAAGGAGAGATGATGGAGATCTGCTAACCTACTACAGGAAGTGACATATCAACAGACATCTTGTTAAACAAAA